>NC_044982.1:38045133-38345133 GCF_008728515.1 Papio anubis
AGTTTAATTTTTATGTCAAACTTATTTTCATAATGGGAATAACCCTTTTCCTGGTAATTAAAATAACAGGCTCTCATGGTAAAAAAAGAAAAAAAACACACTATAGAAAATTATACAGAAAAAAGTAAAAAGCTTCTACATTCTACCCCTTGAACTTATACTAACATTTTTAGATCATTTCCTCCCAAACTTTAATCCTATGTTTATATGGTATTTTTTGAAGTTCAAGAGTTTTAATTTTTTACGTATCTCAAAGCAAGCATTTTAAAATTTCAATATATTCTCCACTGCTTTTGTGTTTAGAAATGTCTTTCTAATCTAGCGATCTGATAAAGAACCACTTCTAAAAAAACAGAGCTGTGATTTTTTTTTTTTTTTGAGACAGAGTTTTGCTTTTGTTGCCCAGGCTTGAGTGCAACACTTGGCTCACTGCAACCTCCACCTCCTGGGTTCAAGCAATTCTCCTGCCTCAGCCTCCCAAGTAGCTGGGATTATAGGCGTGCATCACCATGCCCAGCTAATTTTTTTGTATTATTAGTATAGACAGGGTTTCACCATGTTGGGCAGGCTGGTCTTGAACTCCTGACCTCAGGTGATTCGTCCACCTCGGCCTGCCAAAATGCTGGGATTACAGGAGTGAGCCACCACGCCTGGCCTCCACTAACAATCTTATATTAGTCTGCATTATGCAGAATGACCTGGACTATTAGTCATGAGGTAGTCCCAGATATTAAATAGCTTGGTTCAGTATGCTCATCTCATTAACCATGTGGTTTGGGGGTCCATTTTCAACCTGCAGGGGACACACACACACACACACACACACACACACACCTCTCTTTACAGTAGGACATTGAGTCACCTATCTTTTCCCAGCAGTACTGTGACCAGGGCTGAGTTCCCACTTGCATTTCCTTCCTCCCTCTCTCCCTCCCCCTTCCTCCCTTCCCCTCTCCCTCCCTCCTTCCCTCCCTTCCTTCCTCCCTTCCTTTCTTCTTTCCTTCCTTTTTTTAAAAAAATTATGGTCAAATATACATAACATAAAATTTATCGCTGTAACCATTTTTAACTGTACTGTTTAGTGGTGTTAAGTACATTCTCACTGATCTCCAGCCATCACCATTATCCATCTCCAGAACTTCTTCTTGAAAAACAGAGACTTTGTATTCATAAAACATTAACTCCCCATCCCCCTCTCTCCACCCCAGCCTCTGGTAATCACCATTTTACTTTCTGTCTCTGTGAATTTGACTCCTCTTAGATAGCTCATGTAAGTGGAATCACACAATATTTGTCCTTTGGCCACTTGTATTCCTTGATGGCAAAGAGTCATCTTGTTCCAGAGCTGGCCCATCGGACCAGGTGTTTGATGTGGCAGCCAGGAAGGACAGCAAGAGGAAGGATAGCAGAGTCTGTAGTGCAAACACATCCCCAGACAGAATCAGGAGGGCTCCCCTCATCCTGTCGACAGCTGGAAATTCTTTCTGATCTTCGACAAGTTGAGTGTTACAAACAGGAGACTTTTCAAGCCCGATCCCAAACACAGGAATTCGTCCCTCGTCAGTCTGTCTCCTGGGCCCCATTGAGACAGCTGGACTTCCCACGCAAGCGAAAGCATTCAACCGGGAGTGCCTTTTCCTGGGCCAGCCTGTTCCAGCTTACCCTTGAAGGAGACCATCAGCTCCCGAAGAGCAACAGCTATTTTTCTGTCCCAAGTTGTGTAGAATGCAGTGTGGAGCACTTTTAAAATGTCCATTTTGGCTATTAGCAGCAATCAGTGCAATCTATGCCAGCTCAGGTTGGCATGATAATTTTATTTACTTAACTAGTCCTTTGAAATTCACAGCAAGGATATGAGCCTCATGCATGATCCTCCCAGTGGCTTTTGTACAGGTGAATGAACCGATTCCTTATTGCGGGAAAAAAAAAAAATCTTACGCTGGACTTGGAGTCAGGCCACAGCTAGACTGGAAGCAAAGAGACTAGAAAGTGAACATGGACCTGACAGGGTCTGTGATGTCCCAGGCCTAATCTGGTGGGAGTCCTGAGAACAGCCTGTGCTGTGTGTGCCCAGGTGCAAAGAATATGTAAACCTTTCCCAAGTGAAAAAGCTTAGCTTTCTCCAAATTCCCATTTGAAACTGCCTGTGTGACTGCAGAGTATGCACACTCATGCAGATAGGTGGAGTCCTATTCAACTTCTACAAAACACACTCATTTGTTGATTTGTTTTATTTCTGTATGGTACATTTCCTCCTAGGAGCTGCAAGGGTTAATAAGCTTCAGCAATCCTTTTACAATAGAGATGCTGCAAGGAGGGCAGAAGCTCTAATCACTCTGCAGAAGACCCAGCTGCAGGAAATGGGATCTCAGGTGGGGATCAAGGGTTGTGAGAGTGGGAGGAAGATGTAGAGAAGAAGAAGTTTTTCACTGGAGACAATGTAAAACCATGCCATCCTTTGCTGAAAGGGACAGGGAAGCAATTTCCCTGGAGGTTCAGAAAGTAGAATTATAGTTGCTGTTGGATGTTAAGTGCAGATCTGGAAGTCGTGGTGAAAAACTAGGCTGGTTAACACTGGATGCTTATCCAAAGCCTCTGTTCTGATTCTGGTTGCCCAGTTTGTAGGAGGAAGAGCAGAAGAGAGAGTTGAGTGCAACTGTGGAGGGCACGTGGAGACACTGGGTAACAGCCTGGGATTCCTTGTTTTTCTGAGCACTGCATCAGGTATCAGGAAGGTGGGGCTGGGATGTGGGTCTGCTGCTGACCAGCATTCTGACCTGGAGCTGACTCTGGCCACAGTTCTAACATCTGTGAAATGAGAGAATAAGATCTGATTTAAATTTAACAAACTTCTATTAAAGATGTGTAGGACACAACATTGAGTAATAACTGTTCATGGCCTGCAGGATTACACAACTGGGGAGATGAGACACACACACACATACATTCAGATGTGGCTGTAATAGGGAACGAACAGTATTTTAAGGGAAAATGAGGCAGGAGAGAAATTGGTTTCACCTTTGGAGGAGGTAGGCCTTGAGTATGGTTGAATAAGGTGCTGATGGGTGGAAATGGACATAAAGAAGAGGAGGTGTCTCTGGAAGATAAAACAGGCGAACAAAAAGAGGGACCAGAAGACTGGACAGGTGCAGAGGGGCAGCTCTGGCAGTGAGCAGCAGGTGGCTATGGTGTGAGCACAGGTACGTATCACATAGCAGGGACTCAGGCAACATCTACTGAGTGACAGTGGCGGCAGTGAGGTTGTACTGGAAGACAGGGGAGGCACATGCATGTGGAGTTCATATGGGTTTCTAAGAGGGAGATGGGCCACTCTGATGGGCTCTGTGTCCAAGGACAGGGAGACCACAGGAGAGGAGGCCCAAAGGCTGAGAGGTAAGGTCCAGGAGGAGATGGAAAGGGTTTGAATTCAGATAGCAACACCAGGGTGGGAGGGATCTGAAAAAGAGTGCAGATGCTCCTTCAGGTGTTCGGAGGCTGATCAGACATGCAGGGAGACAGAAAAGAAAGAGATGAAGATAATGTTGGGTTTCGAGCCTGGGCAGTGGGAAGGGTAGAAATACAGAAAGAGACAAGCAGCTCAAGGAGAGGTTTGGGGAGGAGACGATCAGTTCAGCTTTGTGAGAAGTTGTGCAGGGTGTCTAAGCAGAGACGGCCAGCAGAGTAGGCCAGTAGAAATGTGGGGATTTGGGGAGCTGGAAATCAGTGGCTCATGGAAACACGGGCTGAAGATGTGGACACGGAGGAGATAGAAGTGATATGCTGGGAGAGGAGGCCCGGTGGGCAGAGGAGCAGAAAAAAAGCGCAGGGATGGGAGAGAAATGGAAACCTGGCAGGAAGTCACCAGGAGAACCCATGGAGGGGACGCAAAGGGTGTGGGGGAAGCCCAGAAACTCTGAGGAAGCCGCTAGGGAGTTGGCTCCAGCGCCACCATCATGAGGAGGGCCACTGAGAATGGCCTTCAGCAGCGGCCGATGGCCAGGGCTGGAGAAGAGGAAGGTGAAAGGACCCAGTGAGAAGTGTGTGATAAAGGGGACAAGAGCAGACATGGTGTGCTGAGAGAAAGCCGTCTAAAGGAAGACCTTTTAGGACAAGGAAGAGGATGCCATGTTTGTGGCTGTGCACTGGAAGCACCGGAGATCCTGCTGCCACACAGCTTCCGGTCCAGGCCAAGGACGGCGGCCACTTGGTGTGGAAGACACAGGAGCTGTTGCGTTTGGACCCAGGTATGGAAGTTAGTTTTGCAAAGGAGGTGGGGACATCCTCTGCTCTCGAGGGAAGGAAGGGTGGTGATGTGAGTGAGTGAGCTCTGAGCGGGGTGAGAGGAGACTCCAAGGGCCCTGTGGGAAGGCCTGGACCTGCTCAGTAAGGGGGGTGCTGAGAGATTCTGCAGGTAGAAGGTAGAGTTGGGGGTCTGAGGCATCTGAGGAGAGTGACAGTGGCCAGCTGACAGTGGCCTGAGGGGAGAGCCGGGACTCAGCCTGCGCTGGGCCTGCAGCCACACCTCCTCTGGGGCCTGGCAGCTGGAGGTGTGGAGTGAATGGAGTGGATGGCCATGCGGGGCCCTCGGGGCAGGCCTGGGGAAAGTCAAGAGTGAGGGTGCTGAATGCCTGAGATCAGGCAGGCAAGGGAGCCCAGGGAAGCTTCTAGGGGGAGAGGCGGGGGCACAAGAGCCAGGGTGAGAGCAGGAGAAGGGACAGGTGAGGGGAGGAAGCTGCGGCCGGAGAGTGGACATCAGCAGCCGAGTGGCTGGAGGTGTCTGAGGGAGCCAGGCAGGTAAGTGACAGACCAGTGCAGCGGCTGAGAAGTGGGGTCCCCGAAGGAGGGGCCACAACATGGAGAATGGAGTGGCTGGGCCGGCTGCAGAGCTGATGGGTGACTGAGGAAGAGGGACCAGCAGGGCTGGAGCAAAGAGCCTTGGCTGGGGAAATTGCTGTGGACAGGCCTAAGCAACAGCACCTGTTGGGAAGCCAGGAGGCTCCCAGAGGCAAAGGGGGCCTGCTCTGTTCATGTTCACTTAACCCCACTCCTTGAAGGCCTGGGCTGAGGTGCTGAGGCCTGAGTTTCATGCCCGGGAACTGTGATGCTGAGGGGAAGGCATGAAAGGTGGCTCCTTCAGCTGCTGACCCATGGCCCTGCAGCCTGCCCAGGAACACTCTGCAGCCACCAGCTACCTGCAGCTGCTTTCCTCGTCCAGGGAGGTTAAAGCCCCATTCTAGGTCAGGCCCTTAGGCATGGAGAGTCCAGCAGTTCCTCTTTCACAGCCCCAGGACTCCCTCACCATGCTACAAGCAGGGCCCCTCTGAAGCCGAGCATCTCCTGTGTGCTCCCAAGCCAGGGAACTCGCACTAGGGAAGGATTCAGAGTGGCGGTGGGGGACAGGCCCTCGGCACTTCCCTGTTAGAGAGACAAGCCAACAGCACAGCTGGACGCCCCACTCGCAATTTGTTCAGCTCAGTTTGATTCTCTTTCTCTTCCTGGTGAGCTTCAGTTTGGAGTTGTTTGCTCTTCATCAGCAGTTTCTGGAAATGTGGTGTTTGGAGAGGGTTAGGGAGGCCTAAAAGAAGGGCAGGGAAGCTGAGAGGCTGTGCTGGTGCCCAGCTGCACCTGGGGTGGTCTCCCATGGCATGTGCCATGCCCAACCCTCAGGCCTGCCGCCCTCATCAGACCTAGGTGTCCTTTCTTAGGCCTCTCAGGACCTTTGGCCTCATACCACCCCTGGCTAGAAACTGCCACGGGCTCCTTCCACCCAAACCAGAACCTTCCTTTCTTGATTCCTTCCCCTGAAGTCTGGGATTTCTTTGCCTTTCGGCCTGGCTCTTCTTTCCTCTGGAGGCCTGTGTGAGAAGGGGCAGGAGGTAGGGCCAGGCCTGTCCTCCCAGGCAATCGACAGCCCCTCCTCCTGCATTGCCAGCCACCCTCTTTCTCCCCAGCACCCCACAGGATGGCTTTGGCCCTCCTTAGAATGTGCCTCCCTGGGGCTGTGTGCTCCCCATCCTTTCCTGGTGCCCCATGGTATTTGTCCACAGCAGAGGAGGGAGGCACAAAGGCTTTGTACAGAGACCCCGGGCAGAAGAAGATAAATGGAATTTGCAATAAATCCAGGAGCAAAGTTGTAACTTGACTTAAAAACAAACAAAAGGGCCAGAACTGCACTTAAGCTCGGCAGAAGCTCATCTCCCAGTGTAAACAGAAACGGGCGGACGTGGACTGAGGAGCCTCACGGGCCTGGGCTGGCAAGGGAGGGGTCTGGAGCAGGGCTGGCCTCAGACTTCCTCTGGAAGAGATGGGCTGTGGGGGAGGGTCTCTGTGGCCTTGTGAAAGGAGAAAGAAGGTGCTGGCATTGTTGTTGTTTGCCACGCATTTTTCCATGACTTACTCTTTCAAAAGGATACTCTCAGGATTGGGACAAGAAGGTTGTTTTCAAACTGGTGCTGGGCAGATAAAAGCTGGGACCAATGGAGAGCAAACAGAAGTGCTGGCATGAGCTCCCGGCCTCAGCCTTCCCTGGACACTGGAGCTCAGTTAAGCCTCTCCACGGGCTCAGAGGGGCTGGGTGCGCCACACTGTGTTTCCCTCAGTGGCCCACCCGCATGACCCTGGAAAGGTCATTCTTGCTGCAATCACTGTGCCTCACCTAGAAGTGTGAGGCTGGACTTAAATTATGGTACCTTGTCTTTATATGTGACACTTCATAATTTACATGTGACACTCCATAATTTACATATGACACACCATAGTTTACATGTGACACTCCCTAATTTCAACATGCCTGCACACACCTGCGCCCCCTCAACTACTCAAGGAATTGGGTGGATCAGATATTATCATCATCTTATGGGTAGGGAAACTGACACAGAGAAGTAAAGAGACCTAGCCAAGGTCACACAGCAAATTAGCAGTTGCCCCAGATCAGTGCGGTGGGAAAGGTGGGTCCCGAGGTACAGTTCCGACTCAGTTAATAACAAACTGTGTCATCTTGAACGAGCTGCTTAATCTCTTTGGGCCTAGGCTTTTGTCTAAGATGCGATTCTTTCCAAGGGTTAAACAGATTGGCTCCCACCCTCTTTAACTCTTTGTGGCTGGATTTTTCAAAGTCAGGAACCCCAGGGAACCCAACGATGTGTCTAGGACCATACAAAACCACAGTTTAAACATGGCATAGCTTTCCAGAGCCTCATTTCTACACTCAGATATTTTTGGAGGAAAAAAAGCCAACATAATGAAATCTTTTTTCAGATTGTAAAATAAGATGGTGATATTGTAGAAGATGCAAAAATTCCAATTTTAAAAGCGAAACAGAAAACTTCAAGGACACGTGGTGCTTGCTGTCGTCTGTTTGAGGTTCTGCAGAGTGCGTATTTGCTCCCTCCTGCCTCCTGGGAGCTTGGTGGCAGAGTTTGGGAAGTGTTGCCAGGGAACCCACCCTGAGAAGCCTGGCTTGGCTCTTTCTAATGCGTAGTTGAGCCTCACTAGGCAGTGAACTGCCCATATTCCTGGTGAAGGTGAGATGGAGCTGTTTTCATAGCATCTTACACAGTTGTTCTGGTCCTAAGCTGCACGTTAGAATCACCTGATGAGCTTTCAGACAATACTCATGCCAGAGTCCCACCCGGCCCAAGTGCACCAGAGTTCCTGCGAGTGTGGTGAGGGCACACTGTGTTCTAAAAACTCCCCGGTGATTCGAAAGTGCAGCTTCCGCTGGGGACACTGACTGACAGTTTAGACTTCAGAGTTCAGGGATCCTCAGAGTGTCTCTGTCCCTGACAGAAAACAGTGGCACAGACAGCGTGTCCCCTACTCTCTACCTACCAACCACACTTAGACTAGCGGGCAAATGAGACTGCATCCCAGAAGCCCACCCCCAGCTAAAGAAAGGGTGCGGAGGTTAGGGGTGAGTGGAGAACAAGATGAAACTTTGCAGGGGAGCAGGAAGGCTGTCCTGTGTTGGATAGTGTCCCCCCAAATTCATGTCCTTTCCAGATCCTCAGAACGTGACCCTATTTGGAAATAAGGTCGCTGTAGATGTAATTAGTTAAGACACAAAAGTGGGGTAGGCCCTTTGTCCAATCTGACTACTGTCCTTATGAGAAGAGAGAGAGACAGCACACGTGCAGACGGAGGTGCACGCCCAAGCACACCAGGAGCTAGACGAGGCCTGGAACAGGCTGTAGAAAGTAAATGTTCCTCTTCAAAGTTTCCCTTCTTGTTAAACTGTTAGCCAGTCGGGTTTAGTTTGGATTGTGAGGTCTGGCTGCAGTCAATGGAGACAAGACACAGTAGCAGGGACAAACTGCGTAAGGAATAAAAATTGCTTCCCTCCTTTGCTCAGGTGTGCTCTCGCCATTGTTCCATCTGCGATGAGCACCCTTTCTGCAGAAAGTAAAAATGGCCTTGCTGAGAGAATTAAATTTATGTTTGAGTGCTATTTCTTTGCAGCACCAGGGAACAAGCATTCTGTTTCTAAATAAACATTTTACATATAACACAGGCTCTCCCTCGGCGCACCCAGAAGGAACCCGCCCTGCTGTGACACCTTGATTTCAGACTTCTTGGATCTAGAAATGTGAAAGAATGAATTTCTGTTATTTTAAGTAAAACTTGACCAAGTCAGCCCTATAGGAAACTAATGCAGAGGCTGATGTCAGTGAGGCCTCCCTTAAGGACTGGAGGGAGGGAGGCTGTGGCACCCCCCTGGCCACACGGGTGGGCATCTGAAGAGCCACAATGTTGCTGGCTTGACGTCAGCAGATTTTTGAAGGAAATGAACACTGGTGGGCTTGTTTTACTGAAAAGCTGAGGGGACGGAGTAAACACGACCTATCCAAAGTGTCACTCTCTGAAGAAAAGATGAGAACACAGGATCCAGTTCACTCACTCCTTCATTCACTCACTCACTCGCTGACCACACCCCCTCAGGGAGCCCTACCAGGCGCTAGGCTCCCAGAACACAAAAGTACATGAGACCAGAGCAGCCTGGCCCTGGCCTCAGGGAGCCTGAGCCAGTGCTCTGCTCATCAGTGAGGAGGCGGGCCCACGGGCACTAAGATTTCTCCAACCGTGACATTCGATGACTTAGAGGGAGGCAGGAGGGCAGCCCCGGAGACCATGGCGCTGCCGATGGGGCATTTTCTGTGGTCACAGCTGTTAACGGGCAGGGCCGAGGAAGGGCTGAGGGGCTGTACACCCATGAGGACATGGAGCTGGCCCCCTGCTCTCCTGGGGCACCTGGTGAAGCACACTTTACCGGAAGGCTGATAGGATCAGGGACAAAAGGCGGCCCGGCCTGGCCGGTGCAGCCTCTGGTGGGACACTGCGGGAGGTGAGATGGGCTCAGTGGCCACCGATAATTGTACGAAGCTGAAAAATCTCTAGAATATTTCCAGTCCTTTGCACTTATCAAATATCACAATAGAAACCCTAGCAATTTGTGTAGGACCCTTTCCAGAAGGAAGGGGACTTCACCGGCGTGGCCTTGTGCAGGGGAAGTTTCTTGGAGTTTCAGCCTGGGAGTAGGCTGGGTCTCCCTGTTCTGGGCTCACCCCACCTTCTCTAGCCACTCTCGCGTGCACCTGGCCTCACCATGAAAGGCGAATTTCTAGACGGACTCCTCAGCCAGGAGACGTCTGCACTTCTCAGGCTCTTTGGTTTTCCCTTCACATTTTTAGGAGTTATGTGACACCCAGCAGCCAGCGATCCTGGCAGGCTAAGAAATACAAAGTTCAGGGTCTGAGGCCGTTGTGGCCTCCACTGTGGTTTTTCTGGAGCTCTGTTTCATTTGGGCTGGAGTGAACGCTTCCCTCCGGAGACCCCAGCAGGCAGAGGCTGAAGAAAGTTGAAGGAACAGTCATTTCCACTGTGGTTGGGTGGTGTTCATCTGGCACGGAGGCAGCCTGACAGCATGCGGACAGGGGGCCAGGGCGGCCGCAGGGCTGGACACACTGAAGGAGCGGCCTAAGGCGAGACGCGGCATGCCCAGGCTCCCTCTCCGTCTTCAGGACAGCTTCACAACAGCAGCAATCATTAACTCTCCAAGTGTTTTTATTATAAGTCCACGTTACCTGACACTTCAGCAGAATTAAAACAGAACAACCATTTGCAGTTAACTTGGCCTTTTATGACCTCACAGACTTTTACAAGGATGTCTCAGGTCACCTTATTTTCAAAGGGAAGGCAGGAGGCATGATAGGGACCCCAAGAAAGAGCTGAGAACAGACTCCCAAATCGAAAAGATAAATGAAAAAAAGTAGATAACGTGTTTTATGGTTGTAAAAGCAACATATAGTCATAGAGGACAATTTGGAAGACACAGAAAAGTATAAAAAATCACGTAGAAGCTACACATCCCTACAGACCACTATCAGTATTCTGGGCTGTATCCACCCTTCCTGGTGGTGAAAAGAGCTCTTTGCATGTGTTCCTTAAAAACGAAAGTGGACCCAGCACTTTGGGAGGCCGAGGCGGGCGGATCACAAGGTCAGGAGATCGAGACCATCCTGGCTAACATGGTGAAACCCCATCTCTATAAAAATACAAAAAATTAGCTGGGCGTGGTGGCGGGTGCCTGTAGTCCTAGCTACTTGGGAGGCTGAGGCAGGAGAATGGCGTGAACCCAGGAGGCGGAGCTTGCAGTGAGCCGAGATCATGCCGCTGCACTCCAGCCTGGGCGACAGAGTGAGACTCCGTCTCTAAAAAAAAAAAAAGGAAGCAGATTTGGCACTATAGTTTATTATTTCATAAGTGAGGCCCTAAAAGCCTGTAATATTTCAGGTAAATTTGATATAGGGATCAATAAAGAGAATAAAATTAACTCACAAGCAATTGAGGGCCTAATCCATATAAGGCACTCCATTGGGTACTATGGGGGATTAGAGATGTCTGACGTTCGGACTCTGGCCTTGAGACACTAGAGGGAGGGGAGGGGAACATGTAAGAGCAGCTTTGATGGTCATATCCTCAGCTCCAGACATTGGGCCCTCAAAATGGTTTGCTGCATTGAGCAGAGTGCAGCCCATCCCAAAGGCTCCTCATTATTTATTCACTCAGCAAATATATACCTGTCCCTACTGCATGTCAGGCATATGGGTGTTTAGGTTTTGGAGCAGGGAAGCACTGTCGTGAGACCAACGTTTCAGGAGATTTATACGAGCACTGCTGACCAGATGAAAAGCATGATGGGTAATGTTATGTGTTGACTTGCCTAGGTCATAGTACCTGGATATCTGGTCAAATACTAGGCTAGGTGTTTGCTGTGAAGGTATTTTTTAGATGACATTAACATTTCCATCAGTAGACTTTGAGTAATCAGATTACCTTCTGCAATGTGGGTGGGCCTTGGACAATCAGTCGAAGGCCTTAAGTGAAAAGACTGAGGTCAGATTTCAGATTTTCCAGCCTCTGCAATTGCATAAACCAATTTATTAAATTCTATTTGCCTTTCTATCATCTAATATCAACCTATCATGTATCATCTATCTATCTATCCATCCATTATCCATCCACCCACCCATCTATCCACATCCAACCCTGTTGGTTCTATTTCTCTGGAGAGCCCTGAGTAATAGAGATGGGACTGGACAAAGGCAGGAGGAGGGAGAGGTGGCTGTTCAGAGTGGGTGAGGAAGGTCAGCTGGGCCAGTCAGGATGCTGGGAGGGGTATGTGAACATATGTCTACGTTTGTGTGAACATCATAACCGTGTGTGTATGTTTGTGCATTTGTGTGTGTCAGTATGTGTATGCTTATGCCAGTATATGTGTCTCTGTGCCTGTGTGTCTGTCTGTGTGTGTCTGTGTATGTATCTGTGTATATGTACCTGTCTGTATGTCTTTGTGTGTATTTGCATGTGTGTGCCTGTCTGCATGTCCACATGAGTATATCTGTGTCTGAGTGTGTGTTGGTGCATGTCTACGTGAGTCTGTGTGTCAGTGTGTGTGTTTATCTACATGAATGTCTGTGTCCAGTGGGGAATGCAGGCAGTTGAGACAGCTTGCTGGAAGGGAGAGTACCAGCTGAGTCTGGGGACCAGACAGAAAGGTGGACAAGCAGGAAGGCAGGTCACATGGTGGGCAGAGCTGGAGCAGCCTACAGAACGGAGCAGGAGACTCAGGTCAGTTAGGGAACAGGAGGGCCAGAGGTAAAATGTGGTGCAGGGAGGTCTTTGGGGGCAGTTTAGGGACATACACATCCCATTCCTGCCCAGTGACGGGTTTTTCAAAGGACCAAGCAGGTTGGGACAATAAGGCTTGCACAGAGCGGGTGGCAGTGGAGAGGAAGACCTGAGGTTGAGGCCCATGAGAATGGTGAAGAGAAATAGGGCAGTCAGAATGGGAATTGGTTTGGGGTCAATGATGACTTCAATTTAGACCTGTTGGGCTTGTGGGAACCACAGAATAAGACTTTCAAGGGTGAGGAGGGGTAGTGACCAGTGTCATGTTCCAGAAAGGACAAGGAAAATGCAGAGTGAGGAAAAGCCACTGGGTTTGACAAGGGGGGGGGAGGTGGTGGGCCTGCATGTGGAGGGCAGCATTTGTGGGCCCCCTACTATGAGTATATGGAAATGAAAGAACAGGAGAATACCACATGAATGGTGGCAGAGCTGAGTGACGGGAGCCCTGTGCAGATCTGAATGAAGAATGAAACTCAGTCATCAACACATGCAGGCCTGATCCCATTAAGTACTTCCTCTGAGAGTTAGCAAACTGATATTCTTTAATCATGCCTTATATTTATAAAGGCCTTTCTCCAAAGAACTCCAAGTGCTCAAAAACATTAATTAGTGCACTCTCCCAGCCCCGTTGAGGGAAAAGTTGGTAGCAGGTATCATCGTTCTGTTTATAGGCATGGAAACTGTGGCCAACATGAAAATGACATTGCCAACCAAGGTCACAAAGCTAGTCTGTGGCCAGGAAGGAGGAGAGCCAGGGAGATGTCCTACCTGGCTCTCCTCCTTCTGCAGCCAGGCCATTCCTACATTACCCACATCTTGCCAGGACCCGACCCCACCCCAAGTTACCAGTGAGACTTGGCTATGAGACCAACTACAGGATCCGAGGCCTCAGAGAGTGGCCACAGGATAATCCCAGAGGGATCCTGGGGCCAGGTGTGGGGCTTGGGGACCAGGTTTTTGTCTGCTCTGTCTTGGACTGCATGGGAACCTAAGCAGCTTACTTCTGCTTACTTATTTACTACCAGCAAATGCTGAGACCAAACAATAACAAAATTTCCAAACTCAAGAAAGCATGTAGTCACTCAGTTTGTGTTTCATGGGTACCCGCACACAAGAATTCTCTAGAGCCGTAAAGTAAGGAAATATCCCAATCCTTATGCTTCAGGCTATGCAAAACCCAACCATGTGCTCAGAAGCAAAATGCTCTTTAAATGCAAAGAATATCCAGGACAGCCCACTAAGAAGATGCTTTGGCCGCCTCTGGTGGTGATGATGACACCTGCCACCAGTTTACCCTAAAGGAGGCTGGGAGAGTGAATTAATGGATAGTTTTGAGCACTTAGAGTTCTCTGGAGAAAGGCCTTTATAAATATAAGGCATGATTAAAGGGTATCAGTTTGCTAACTCTCAGAGCTTGGGTTTCATCAGGCTATGAAAGGAAGGAAATGCCAGGGGTCCCAATGGCAGAGGTGATCCACAAAGCTCTCTACTGTGGCCCCAGAGGGTGCAGATGTAGGCATCATTAACTTAAAGGCACGCAGTCCTCCCCAGGACCGCACCTGCCAATGCCGAGCCCTGTGGGCTGCCAATACCCAGGCTGTTGGATAATGAGGGCTGGCTCCTGTGGGATCAGTTAAGCAGTGCACATTCCCAGTCTAGAGTTTAATACCCCAGACATGGGTGGACAGGGGAAACTCAAGGGGCCACCAGCATGCTGGCCCAATGCCAGAGTTTAATTAGGCCCTAAATCTCCAGTGATTACATGAGGGGCCCAATCCCCTGAGGCCAGCCAAAGGGAGAAGCATCCCAAACAGCATTGTATCGGCCTCTTTTGAGTCTTTCCCCTCAACTCATTGTTTGTGGAGGCGTTGCTTGTTAGTGCAAAGAATCCCTTCTGAGTCACTGAGTAGCTGTGAGAAAATCAGAGGGCCGCTGCCTAAGGATCTTGGCCATCTCCTCAGGTAGGCTGTTTCCCACACCTGCCTGCCGTATCCCGCGGGACAGGGAGTCCTGTAGGGGGACAGAGAGTCCTGTAGGGGGACAGGGCCCACAGTTACACTTCCATTCTTGGATTTCATTGGGTGTTTGGTCAGAAGTCAGCAAAACTATGACTTGTTCAGAAAACAGAATGATTAGGCTCTTTGAGAGACCCCCAAAGGCCCAACTACTCTGCAGAGCCAGGGCCTGGGACCCCTGGGGAGGAAGAGGATTATGTGAAGTGGTTCTGAAAGGAGGAAGGACCTGAGACTTTCAGAGAATTTCTGTCTTTTCCTTCTTGTCTCCATCCTTCTTTCATAACCTTGGAGGGGAACATTCCAGCTTCTTATAATTATGGTGAAGAAGGCCAACACCAGCAAGCCACTCATGGTCCAGACCGATTTCCTGATCTAGGTGGCCATGGGTGAGAATAACATTTCCACTGAGCTGACTGATGAAGGACACGAGTACAAGTTTAATGTAGGTGGGGCTGATCTGATGGAAGGTCGTGAGAAGAAAACCTTTCTTGTCTTCCTCTGACTTTCTGTTTTCATTTGAAGAGAGTAGGATTAAGTTTTCAGGTCTTGGAGTCAGATGGCCCAAGTCTGCAACCTGGAAGAGATCACCTACCAATCTGGTCCCACACATTTGGAAGCCTACTCACCCCATGGTTCCTCTACTTGCAATGAGTTTCCTAAACAGGGCAGGGCCAGATTCCCACCTTGTGCAACTTCTGCTGTGGCTGGAGAAGGAGGATGCTAACCTCCTTGGTGTTTATGAAATGAGTTATGATATGTAATGTTAGAATAACGTCCAGCACATAGTATGTTTCATATGGCACCATCCTTTCCCTCCTCCTCAGCCTGGGGTTGGTTGGCTATGGAGATTTGCCCACATACTACCACAACTCCTGGCAGCCCCCTGTGTTCAAAGAGTGTGGGAATAGGGTACTGGCCGATGTCCGACGGTCAGCACCACAGTGGGCCATAAAGCAGCGGCAAAGGGAGCGGCCAGCTCAGATAGAGCGCAGGAGATGAAAGTCGGCCCTGTTTTCCTTTCCAAAGTGCTGCTGTGTTCCTGAAGGCCTGCAGCTTCCTCTGCCCTGCTGGGGATTTTTTTTTTCTTCCCAGTTCCTCTCAGTGATATCTTAAGAGGCAAACTTCCAGCACTAACAGGAGGTCTTTTGTTCTCCTTTTCTCAAAGTGGACTTTAACCCAGTTACTACAGACTGAGTCACTGTAAAAACAAACAAATAATAATAATATTCCACTTTCTTAAAGGCTCTTCCATGCCTGCTGACAGAAAAGGGGGAACCTGACACTGCCCTGGGCTTGTGGGGCTCCTCCCTGCCTCTGTCTTCTGGAGGCACAGCCCCCAAGAACCTTCCAGAACACACTGGAGCCTGGCACCGTGAAACTGTTCAGCTAGGCTCTGGCTTGTTTGGAGTTTCATCTGACTTGAAGCGGCCCGTGGACTCAGAGGAATTTGGGTCTCAACACAGTCCTAGTGGGATTTACCCCAGACTGAGGAATGCTTGTTGTACTCCTGGATCCGCCACACGCTAAATTCGGGACTTGCCTCCCTTCTCCACACCTTAGTTTCTTTATATGTATGTGGAACAAGGGTATTAGACACTCTGCGATTTTATCAGAAAGGATTTTACAATGGTAATATCTTCCTGCTCTATAAAAGACTACAGGGCAAACTAAGCATACTAGTGCAGCCTGAATCCATTTAATAAAAATTTCACCAGGCATTTAGTTAGGCATTGGGGTTACAGAGATGAGAAAGTCCCTCTTCCTGCCTTTGGGGAGACAGACCCATACATAAATGAGCATGGTGACTTCCCACATAAGTAACATAGACATGTGCTAAGGGTGGGGTGTGGCAAGGAGGAGGATGGCCATCCAGCTGGGGAGTGCTGGAATGTCCTCTTAGAGGAGATGGCATTTGAGCTGAGTCTTGAACTGTGAGTAGATGTTCATATCTAGGGCAGACTGAGGCAGAAGGGGCATAACTAAGGGATGAAGGCCATGGTAAGCTGGCAGCCGCCATTGTGCAAGCCCTTTCTAATCGTTGTCCAAGCATTTTTGCCTCCATGCTTGGGTAGAGCTGGACCTTCATTTTCCTGAGGAGGAGCAGACTCTGATGAACATGCGACTGGCTTCAGGACTCTAGTCCCAGATGTTAATGACATCAGACATTAAGATCTGCTTTGGGCCACTACCCTCTGGACTCACTGCCAAAGAGCACAGTCGTCTCCTAATGGATGCTATTGCTTGTGTTCTCCAATAGGTTGCCACCTACTGTGTTCCTGACTCACTGGAGCTCAAATGCACACTGCAACATATTCATGTCTGCAACAAAAAACCAGTTCAATTGCCTGGAAAATGCCTACTCCCCTCCAACCCCAACTTACAATTCTCTGTGACTGTGAAGTGTCCCCAGAAGCTGTGGGCAGAGTTAGCAGCACTGCCCCTTATGCTCCTGTGGCTCATTCTTCTGACCTTGACTCAGGCTCTAACTGTCATGTAACCTACTGTGATTTCTCCTTTTCCCTGAGTATGCCTCCTCCTGGCTGTGAGTTCCTGGAGGAGGAATGACAGCTAACACATTTCTGAATCCTTGGTCTTAAGCATGGTATTTGGTTCATGGACATACAAGGTGTCTAGTAGACATCTGTTAAACGGACACATGCATGAATGAGGTTTGAGTTGGTGTGCTGTGCTTGGTCTCACAATGGTATCAACAGGAAGCTTCACTTCATCATCATCAATAATAAAAAGGTAAGGCTTAAGGAGTTCCTACTGATACCACCTCTTTATGCAGAAGTAGCTTTTTCTTCTTGGGAAGCTACTTGTACTTGAGAATTTAGATTTAAAATCAGACCGAGACTGCCATGGGTGTCTAGGACGGCCGTCTATTTTTCTAAGCCGGTCCCTACTTTAGCAAATCCCAGGAGCTGAAGCCATAGGATCTTCATTTACTCTGTTGGGTTTGTGCCCCCGAGATACAGCCCTTTCCATTTCAGCATCAATCATTTGAAAAGTAAACATCTCACCTTTGGTGACCTGGCAAGGATAGAGTAGACTTCTCTCCATCAGGGTCAATTTACATCTGTGTCTTTTTTTTTTTTTTTTAGTTTTATTTTAGGTTTGGAGGGTACATGTGAAGGTTTGTTACATAGGTACACTTGTGTCACAGGGGTTTGCTGAACAGATTATTTCATCACCCAGGTATTAAGCCCAGTAACCGATAGTTACCTTTTCTGCTTCTCTCCCTCCTCTTCTCCCTTCTCCCACCCTCCACCTGTGAGTAGTGTTTGATGTTTCCTTCGTGTTCATAAGTTCTTATCATTTAACTCCCACTTATAAGTGAGAACATGTGGTATTTGGCTTTCTGTTTTTGCATTAGTTTCATAAGGATAATGGCCTCCAGCTCCAACCATGTTCCTGCAAGAGACACGATCTTGTTCTTTTTTTATGGCTGCATAGTATTCCATAGTGTATGAAGTCTTAATAAGGGCAGGGGTGGTGGAAGTCTCATTTTATAGGGAAAATGTTCCTTGGCTGGTCCTTCCTTCCCTGCTCTCTATCCTGTCATCCTCAATGTCCCCTAACAACCAGGAGTGGATGGCAGTAAACAATTTCAGTGTTGGGACTGAGCTGGCCACGCCCCTCTGGGTATGGTTCCCCCAGACAGTGCACAGCTCCTGGCCTAGCCTCAGTTTATTTCTCTGCTGTGGGAGAGCATGGGCCCCATCCTCAGATTGCCGCTTCCAGATTATGCCTTTAAGAGGAGGAGTAAAAAATTCCAGGAACAGGCTTCATGTCAATGACAGTAGCTGGCTAATTCCTTCTGAGAAAATGGAAACCTTGGTCTCCTGATGTGTGCAATGACAGGCACAAGAGGAATTTTCCAACACAACAAGGGAACGAATTTTCTAAGGACAAGCTGGCCGAGAAAAGGCGCCATCTGACCGTGAACCAGAATTAGGTAACGTGGCACCCTTGGAGCAGCAGAGGTGGCCGGCTGGAACAGTCGGTCAGGAGGACAGCTGCACTCCCCACCACCTTCTGGGTATGTTGCCAAGGTCTGCCCCTGACAGGATTAGTGACTTCAGGACAGCCGGAACATTCGCAGTGCCGTTTCCTTATGGTGGGAAGAGACATGATCTTGACTCTGCTTCTGTAGGAGGTGGTGATGAGGAGTAGCTGAAAGCTAGATAGGTTCTTTAAAACCTGTGACAGAAATGGCGTGTGCCAGGCCTACCTGTTTTAAAGGAGCTTTTACAGCAGCTGTTTCCTTCTATGAACTCATTTATTACTCCCTTCATCCACTCATTGGGCATTACTCTATGGGGAACACGGTCCTATGAACCAGACAAAAAAAGCCAAATTGTCTTCGTCCCATAGTTTTGTTCTTCTCGATTCCCTTCATCATCCTTCCATAAAAGGAGAAGGGCCATTGTTCTCCCCAGCCCCTTTCTTTCTTGTCACATTTGCTTTAAAAAAAAAAAAAAAAAATATATATATATATATATATATATATATATAAATTGGCATTTATTTATTTATTTATTTATTATACTTTAAGTTCTAGGGTACATGTGCACAACGTGCAGGTTTGTTACAAATGCATACATGTGCCATGTTGGTGTGCTGCACCCATTAACTCGTCATTTACCTTAGGTATATCTCCTAAGCGATCCTCTCCCCTCCAGACTCTGAGCTTAGGGTGCTGTGAAAAGGCCTAGGAGAAGGGATGAATCTCCCCCATGGTTGAAAACTCAATGAGCAGCTGTCAAGGTTTATAACTGTCCTCCATGAACCCCTGGAACCCTACTAGGACGCCTTGGAGATGCTCATTACTGATTATTTAAAAGAAAAAGTTTTGGTGTGATTAATTCCCAGTGCCAGGTAGAAACAAAACCTTTCCAAAACTGTTACTGTCAGGGAGAAATTCACCCTGGTGATGTTGTTTAGGATATCAGATACTCTTTGCCTCTTGCCCTGTAAGTATCTGTTGTGGAAAGGACTGAAGAATTTGAATCTCCAAAATAAAATGGAGAATAGACATGGGATAAGAAACAGGAAACACATCTGCTGGACTCTCAGATAATCTTTTTTTCTTAAAGTATTTTTCCCTGATTTAGGAAAATGCATGTTAATGGGAGGAAATTTGGAAAAAAAAAAATTCCAAAAAAGAAATAAAAGTCAAGTATAATCTTATTGCCCAGAGATAGCACTGTTAACATTTTTATACATATTTTTCCAGTTAAAAATGCACATAATACTTTTTTCTTACAGAACTGCTACATGGTATGCATATTGCTTTATAATCTGTTTTTTCTCTTTAATAATGTGGTGTGAACACTTTCCCATGAGATTAAGCCTTCTTCTGACACATAATTTTAATGACTACCTAGTATTCCATCATATAGATGTTAATTTAACTAATACCATATGGTCGAACATTTAGGTTGTGTCCATTTTTTTACTAGTATAAATAACACGATGTAGACACTGGGGAGACTGACTCAGGCTGCTCCCTTGTTCTGGTCATAAGTCACTTAGTCCTTCCTTAAAAGCCATTGGTCATTTGATGGGCCAGACAGACTTCACAACCCTTGCTCCAAACACAAGGACAAATTTAATCTATTCAAGCTAGGAGTGGCCTTGGATGTTCTCTTAATTCCACAGAAACACTCAGTTATACTCAAGACAGTTATACTCAATTCATTTGTTCATAGATGCATTATTTCAGACCAAACAGCCTCCCTTGACTGATTTCCCTTTGGCCCTGGCCATCTTTTCTACAAGGCAGGCAAGCTTATTGTAACAGCAAAGGAAGCGAAACGCCTTTAGCAAGGTAAACCTGCAGGAGCAACTGGCAGCATGTATTCCAGGGTGAATCATGTTTAAATTATCTTCCATGTTTAGGATTTTCCATGTAAGTGTTCTGCTCCATCAGAGTGGATAATTGGGAGGGAAAAGAATAAACGTTTCAGCGCTCCTAGCATGCTGAGGCGTTTACCGAAATGCTGTGCTGCTTCTAGGCAGAGGGGAAGGCATCCGCTCAGGAGCACTGAGTAAATACTCAGTGGAGAAATTGGGGCAAAATCTAGGCTGCTGGATCCTAGTTTGTCTCAGCCTCAAGAAACTCAAGCTGCCACAGTGGTGGCGGGGTGCCTTAGTTCACCTCCTGTTTCCACATCCCTGGTCCTTTATGGCAGCAGCAAGCCAGGGAGAAAATGTACTCGATGGTGGAGGGCACGGGCTGTGTGCCTGGGACATTTGGTCTGGGGAAGGGTACCTGAGCAGGTCACCTGTCACTCCATTGCCCCCTTTCTCATTCTTGTGGTCCTACATACATCTCCAGCGGCCATTGGATGAGATTGCTAAGGACAAAATTCTCATTGGAATGGCAAAGTCTCACACCTGTAATGCTAGCGCTTTGGGAGGCTGAGGTGGGTGGATCTCTTGAGGCCAGGAGTTGGAGATCAGCCTGGGCAACGTCATGAGACCCCACCTCTACAAAAAATTAAAAAATTAACTGAGCATGGTGGCACACCTGTAGTCCTAGCTACTCAGGAGCCTGAGGTGGGAGGATTGCTGGAGCCCAGTTCAGTTCAGCTTGGGTGACAGAGCAAGATATTGTCTCTAAGAGAGAGAGAGAAAAAAAAGAAAGTCAAAGTCTAGGCCCTTTTTCCTTTCTCTGAGGCCCTGAGCCTACTGAAGAGGATGATTGAGGAAGACCTGATGGAGAGAGAGTTCAAGGGGTATGGCATAGGAATGTACATAATGGTAGATATGTGCAAAAGAATGTGGGTGGGGAAGAAACATTCGCGTGTGCACACACAAATTCTCTCTCTCTTGCTCTGTCTCTCTTTTCCTTTCTCTCTCTCTCTCCCCCACCGCCTCACTCACTCATAGCTCAATGGGGTTTCTGGGAGAGGAAATTGTGGTCTCAAATGCACATGAAAAGTCCTGGAACAAGCTCTCAAAAGCGCATGGGGGTGGGGAGCAGGGCGGGTGGGGGAAATCACAAGACTGCCCTTAGGCAAACATTTTTGTCCCACCTCTCTTTTCAGCTGTCCTAACGTGTCATCAGACACCCCTGCCCAGCCTGACAGGCCCACATACACAAACAAAGTGCCCCAGTGAGCCATTCCTTTCCCAAGCCGCTGAGGGGTCTTCTGGGAGTTGGAAAGGATTCTTTCTGAGCTGATCTGGCACTGGCTGATGAGCTCAGCTGTCTCCTCTTCTAGGAAAGATTTACTGCAACAGAGCATGGCTGCCTTCCATCCCCCTCCCCAGCCGTCTTTCTTCCAAGCCAGAGACTGAGGTTGGGGAGTTGACAGAGGGAATGCTGGGAACAGATCAATATTTCTTCCCTGGGTGATTGAGGGGCTGCACAGACAGTGGGAGACTCTCCTTGTGCCCATAATTAGATAACAGTGGCATCACTATAAATGCCAGCCCTGAAACATTCCCCACTTCCAGCCAGCTCAGGTGCCAGGCACCTGCATCTTGGCCTCTGGAGACTAAGAAGGAAGGGCCCCGTGCCCATTTGCCAACCTTTTATACTAATGATGTGAAGTCCCTCTTGTCCCATTGGATTTCATCTCTCCCTCCCATCAAACCACCTGCAGAGACAGGCCCTAATCAGTTCCTACTACAATTTTCTTCCCTCTGCCACTGGGACAACTTGGCCCCTACCTGCAGCTTCTGCCCCCTCAGCATCAAAGAGCCCGAGGATCATTGGCTGGTGAGAGCTTGAGAGCCCACCAGAGAGCCCACCGTGGGCCCGGTCCTGTTCCAAGGGCCTCTCACATATTAACTCATTTAGCCCTTAGAACAATTCCATGAGCCGGGCAGTTATTATTCTTGTTTTCTAGATGAGGCTACTGAAACCCAGAGAGGTTCATTAACTTGCCCAAGGTCTCACAGCTACAGAATGGAAGATCTGAACTTAGCAGCCTAGCTCTGGAGTCCTGCCCTCGAGGCCATGCTGTGGGCAGGAGTAAAACAGTTCCACTTCAGCCAGCGCTTGCTGCTGGCCCAGTACTGACCTGGGGCCTCAGTCTGACAACAGGACTCTGTCTTGCTTCTGTGCCTAGGTTCCTTCTCTAGAGACCTGGTATGTTCCACTTTCTAGGATATCTTAGGATGCAGGATTCCAACTGTCCCTCATTTCAAGTTCTGGAACCCCACCCTGAGCCCATTCTGATGGCCATGGCCATGGACCTTGATGTTAGATCTCAGACCATAAGAATGACATATCACTGAGTCCCATATCCCACGCACAGCCAAGAGCACAGTGCCATGCACACACAGGAGCTGTTCAAATCACATTTGCCGAAGGGAATCAATGCCAAAATGCTCTGTGCCTCAGTTTCCTCATGTACACAATGAGGCAATAAGAATATATCCAGAGTTTTGTAAGAACGAATTAAGTGAATCTATGTCTGGCGTGTGGCCAGTGAACAGTAGGGGCTGGCAGTTACCATTATCGATATAGTGGTCACTTCTATGACACACGGCAGAAGAACTTTGAGCTCTTGGATTCTAATCCTGGCCCTGGCACTTCTCAGATCTATCTTTGGCAATTGAACCAAGTTTTTTCCCATGCTTGCTTTTCCGTTTGAAAAGTTGCACAGTGATACTTGTACCTCACAGAGATTTTGAGAATTATGAGATAATATGTGCAAAGTACTGTACCTGGCCCAGAAAAATATCTCAACAAATGATAGCAAAAATTATTAGTATTATGATTGTTATTATTTTAAAACCGGGATGCATATGCTTACAACATTTGGGGTTACTCAGTATTCTTCCTGTGACAGACTCCTCTCTTTGATACACACACACACACACACACACACACACACACCATTGCACATACCTTTGTACCTCCCTGCTCACATTTATGGTGCAATGAGGACATCTGGGGTTTCAGCCCTAGCTGCAGGGGAGGGGGTTTAGGAGCTTGCATTCGTGGAAAGTGTCCATTCCCCCACTCCTAATACTGAGGGGACACAGTATCACAGCCATCTGGAAGAAATGGCTTGACCAGATCCTTCAGGGAATAGGACTGTCAGAGGACAGGGAGGGTGCGCTTCTCTTTGACCACCTACAAGTCACCTGCCTCCTGAGTGTGTGCCCAGCTCCACACAGTCCTAGGTGGTGAGACAGTTTCCCAGGGCTCCATTTCTCCAGCAGGGTCCAGAAGTGAAAGGAGAGAAGAGGAGTGATAGTAGGACTTTGTGGCCCATCCAGGTGGCCGGCTAATCACTTCCACATCCCAGGGGCTCAGCACTGCACATCCAGTGGCTGTTCCAGATCCCTAAAGATCTCCCCAGGCCCGCCAGAGCGCCACATGGTAGCAGGACCCCACCACTCCTTAGCAACAGGGTGAGAGATCCTTGTTGCAGCTGGTTGTGGGGAACCCTTTCATTTTCACTCACAAAAATGAAAAGAAGCAACTCCGCCACCCCACTGGCCACACACACACAGGCGGCCTGGCTCTGGCAAGGTGCAGATGCCCAGGGAAGAAGAGCATCAGACCCATCAGGCTCCTCAGGTTGATTTGATTTGAATCATCGGAAGGATGTCGATTATGATAGCATCATATGGCTGTTTCTTGAGAAGCATCCATAGCATCCATGTTGGGGGTGTGTATTTGGAAGGGATTTATTTACAGATGGAAAAGTCAATGAGGTGGCTCCCCTGTTTGTCTTTTTTAATGAATCTGTGACAAGTAAAGCAAACAG
The DNA here is from genome assembly GCF_008728515.1 of Papio anubis. Classification (NCBI taxonomy): domain Eukaryota; kingdom Metazoa; phylum Chordata; class Mammalia; order Primates; family Cercopithecidae; genus Papio; species Papio anubis. The sequence continues at coordinate 38,069,072 of NC_044982.1, forward strand.
AAGAGGTGTCCTCAAGTCTCTAGCATGGCTGTTGTTCAGCGCATCCAGAGTTCCTGGCAGAACCCAGCATGGAGGACAGTCACTCTTCTTGCTCCTACTTCTGGGACTTCTTCCAGCTTCCATTTCCCACTGTCCCTGTCTATGTCACTATGCCACTGGGGACCCAACTCACTCTACTGTTGCTGTCTTCTCCAACCAGCCTCCCTTAACCCACTGGGGGAAAAGATGCTCCACCTCAGCCACCAAAACATAAACGAAGAAAAACTGGAGTTTTAATTTGTTTAAATAGGAAGGAGTGAAGAAAAGAGTCACTGGTGAGATGCACAAGGCCAAACCATCAGAATGAGGTTGGGCAGAGCAGGAAGGGGAGGGAAGGGGAGGGGTCCGTGGCTGCCTGGCCCATCTCAGGTAGGGGCAGTCACCTGGTGAGAACTTCATGGGGCCATCTATAAAGGCCCCTCCGTGGTGAGAGTGTTGAAGAGGAGACATTCTAGAGGGGCCACTCTGCCCCGCCACCCATGGTCAGCATTGGGTGGATCATGGGCAGATAGAGTAGTGGACGGTTAGCTGAATTATGAAAATGCTGTAACAGGTGAGTCGGCATCATCACCCTTCTAGGAAGAAGGGCTGCAGAGTCACAGAGAATTTGAGGTTGGATGGCCTCTTGTGGGTAATGGGTCTAACTCCAGTTAAGGCAGCCAGGTGGTGTCAACATTTAAGATTCCAGGTAGATTTATTTATACCCGCAGTAAGAAGTTCAGTTCCAGTCCTCAGGCTTAGGAGGTAATAAAGAGGCCCCAGCCCTAGGCACCTGTGCCATAGATAGACTAAAAGCTGAAGACCTGACATTGCCAGGTTTTCTTTGCTCTGGGAACCAGACTGATGGGACAGGCAACCCCCAATGCTGCGGGGGAGGTGACTGGGAACACCCTGCCATGCTGGCAAGCTGGGGGCAGTTACAGATGTAGATCCAAGGGGTGGCCAGACTGGTTTCAAGCCTGCTTGTGGAAAACTGGTTCTTTTTTTTTAAAAAAACAGCTGTCAACTTGGCCCCCTGAGCCTGGGTAGACTGGCTGGCCAGGCAGAGCTTGAAGAGATGCATGGCAATTGCAGTCTCAGCTCTCACTCCATCAGTCAGCCCAAACCTCCTTGGAAGCACAGAGGCAGACTGGTGAGTTAGTGAGGCTCTTCACATCTTGCTGGAGGCCGAGGCCAGCACTAGCTTTTGGAATCAGCAACTGGGTGACACCCCAGTCGGCTGCTCAGGGTGACCTGTGTGAGGCTAGGCAGAGGATGAATGTGAAGTGTGGGGTGGAGGCAGGGAGGAAGACTTTGAAATGGGCTGGGTCTGAAGTGGCAATAAATGTCAGTGCAACATTAAGAAATACACACCACGGGTACGATCTGAATGCGTATGGAATGTGTGTGTTTGTGTGTGTGTATATGTCTGTGTGAGCTAACACAGACATTCCCAGCTTGATGAGCTAACGAAAAAGCCAAAAACTGAAAATGGGAGGGGGGAAAAAGCCCTTTCTATCCCTGTAACCATTAGAAAGAAAATAAAGTCCAAATTGCGTTCAGGGCTGCTGGGACAGAGGAAGAGAGGCAAGAATGGAAAAAACAGGCCATAAAGATGCCAGGGCTCCTTAAGCAGAAACATCTGTGGAAGTCATAAGACTAGGGGCCTGGCCAGGCTTCTAACAAACCCAGGAAGAGGAAAGTCTGTACGGGATCAGGACTACCCTCATCTGCCCTGTGCAGGGCCCCTGGGACCAGCATACGTGCAGAGGAGATACCCTCTCCAGGGCTCAGCCAAGGCCTGGTTTCTAGCAGCAGAGAAAGGGAGAGGGAGGAAGAGACGTTCCTGGGTCGGGAGGGGCCTGTGGCAGTCATGGGGGCAGTGATGTGATAGCCATTTTGAGTGTGTATTTATTTAAAGCTTTAACTCACTGAGGTAGCCTGGTGAGCCACATGTCTCAACTCCTGCAGCTAAAGAAAAAAAAAGTGAAGGCGGGGGGCGGGGGAGGGGAGGGTCAGTTGCTGACCTGCACAGGAATGGGTGGCTGTGCTCGCTGTTTGCAAATGTAGGCCAACAGAGGCCAGCTGTTCAAGGCTCACCTCTTCTAATGACTACGAAAATGGCAGCTACCATTTATTGACTCTATTCCACTCTCTGTACCATGTTCCTTGTAAGTATGACGTTACTTAATCCGCCAGTAATTCTGTTATCCCCAGAATGGGTGGAGATGTGCATGTCTGTCTTCAAGGAGATTCTCATATTAGCATTATCATCCTAGGAGGAAACTGAGGCTTAGAGAGGTTAAGGGACTTGCCCCAGGTCACCCAACCAGTACCTGGGAGCTGACCTGCTCTCCTTTCCTCTACAAAACTAACTTGAAAAGCAGCTTTAACCAAGCCTCATTGGGAAAGCAGCTTTGCAAAATCAGCCCAGCATTTATGGAGAAGTTGAGGTCCCTGCAGACCCTTGTGGCTTGTCCATCCCTGTGTTCCATTACATTAGCCTGGGAAAGCAGGAGGGGACTGTAGTGACAGAACACACCAACACCAAACAAAGAAAAGTGGGTTAAAACTCCAACCCCTATAACAATGAGAGAATCCTACTGTCTCTCAAAGAAACTCACAGACGGTGAAAGAAATGAAATCCAGACAGGATCCTACTCGCTTGTCGGAACCGCCAAGGAGCCATTTATCCATTATGAAAGTCACATGTTGTATCTCCTCTTCCTGGAATGCCCCTGTCCCCAGACCTGACCCTGCCAGACCGCATTCATTCAGTTCCTTCACCCACAGTGATCTATTCTACACGAGAAATCTTGGTCTCTCTGGGGGCACTCTGGATCTTAATTTCACATGGGGGTAGCTGGAAGGAAAAGCTATCACTGTTGGTTCTAGGGTTCGTGGTCAGGGGACTAAAAGTCCCCCCAGAAAATAAAAAAGTGACATAGCAAGAGGACGGACTGAAGCTGCATCTCCTAGGTAGTTGCCTTGGGGAAATAAAGGATTTTGATCCCGGAGCAGTCATCTCTGTGCTGCTAACACTGACTAGGGTAGGAGCTTGCTGGTACCAGGCCGAGCCTCACATCAGCCCTTTAGAATAGGTTACATCATCTCTGCTGCAAAGGGGAGGAAACCAAAGCTCAGAGAAGGAGCTTACTTACCTAAAGTCACATATTACTGAGTGACAAAGCTGGCATTAGGAATCCACAAGGCTGGGATGAATGCACCCATATGTTCTTTCCTGTGCTCCACTCTGCCTCAAGCTCGAATGTGCCTGTGTTTGCTGGCCACCTTGTTAAAACCCATTCTGATTCAGTAGGGTCTGAGATTCTGCTTCTGTAACAAGCTCCCAGGTGATGCTCTTGCTGCAGGTTCCAGGCCCGCCCTTTGAGGAGCGAGGATCTATACCATGCCGCCCTTTTAAATGCACCATGTCTGCCATTTGGGCTGGCATTTCTCTGTCTCTTCAATGCAGCTTTCCCACCAGAATGCCAGAACTGACCAAAAGCCACACTGTGCAGCCCAGTCAGCTATGCTATGTACCCAATTATTGTAAATCTTACTCTTCCCTATGACTTGGCTGAGTGTTAAAAACCCGGCATCAGCCTTGGGTAACAAAGGCTGGCGGAGGCCTGCCTCGGTGCCGCTCAGAAGCTATGGAGGAGGAAGCTGCTCTGTGGGACTGGGGTAGGACTTGATACGGTTCTGGATCTCGGGCGGGATGGATGTGCTGAAATCTCTCTCATATGGCCTCTCCCACAAGCTGACGGGAATTTCCTGCTCAGACCAGCAGAGGAATTAGGGGTTTGCTTCTTCAGGGCCAAGCTCAGTGGGAAAAGTAGGAGCAAGCAAGAAAGCAAGGAGCTGCCTTTGTGTGAGCCCAGCTGTCTTGGGTTCCTGGTTCTGCTCCATTTATAGCTGGGGGAGGGATCTTCTCCAGCTCATAATTACAGCCTGAGATTCTGCATTTTCCCAGGGCTTGCTCAAAGGCTCTGAGTACAAATCTTTCAAGAGGGCTGGGGTGATCTGCATTCCACAGAAAGGAGGGGCTGGGAGAGGCTGGAGCTCAGGTTTGCTTTCCAGCACAAAGACAAGCTAGAAAGACAACCAGAAAACCCAACCCCAACCTCTACCGTGCTCTGACCACTCTCCCCCTCTTTTGCATGGACAGAGGGATTCCTTCTTTCAAGACACTACCGAGCGCCCCTTATGCGCAGGCACTGTGCTGGACACTGACATATAGCAGACAGCAGGATCCCTGGCTGCTGGCCCCAGGAGCTCAAAGCTGGAAGGAGCCAACTTTTTTTTTTTTTTTTTTTTTTCATACAGAGTTTTGTTCTTGTTGCCCAGGCGGGAGTACAATGGTGTGATCTCGGCTCACTGCAACGGCACGACCTCAACTCACTGCAACCTCCGCCTCCTGGGTTCAAGTGATTCTCCTGCCTCAGCCTTCCAAGTAGCTGGGATTACAAGTGTCCGCCACCACGCCCAGCTAATTTTTGTATTTTTAGTGGAGATGGGGTTTCACCATGTTAGCCAGGCTGGTCTCAAACTCCTGACCTCAGGTGATCCACCCACTTCAGCCTCCCAAAGTGCTGGGATTACAGGGCTGAAACACCGCGCCCGCCATGGAAGGAGTCAACTTTTAAAGGGGGTGACTGGATTCCCATGGGGTACGTGCTGAGAATGGGAGTGTCTGTGAAGCCGAGTTAACGTGTTCTGTGCACATTCCCTACCTGGCTGCGCTGATCATGACACCTGGCCCTCCTCTTTGGACCCACTCACCTGCTCTCACACTGCTTTGCCAACATGGGTCTCCCTTTACTCCCTGGCCTGCCCCCACCTCCCCTGACATCACCCTTTAGAATCCATTGGACACCTTGGTTAAAACCAGAGGAACACATGGGCTTGCATTTCCATGGGCATCTGGAACCGATCGGCACAAGGGCCGGTGAGGTTCTTGGGCGCGCTGCAAATGTTTGCCTTGGTCAAAAATAAAGGTGTGTGGAGGGGAAAGGTCAGGTCAGGCAGGGAGGAGACAAGAATCAAGGCTGGGTGTGCACCATGGAAGACTGAGCTGGGGAGTTGCTACAGGTCCATCTGGTTACTTGAGGCTTACGACTGCCCAGCTCTGAACAGTCCTCAGGGTGAATCACTGCCCTCGGAACAGGACTATCGCAGCTCTGCCTCTCCATGCCAGCCTCGGAGAGTTCTGATTGCAGTTTTTCACTCCTCTTTAATTATCTTCTCTTCCATAGGCTAGGAGGTGATGGGGGTAAGAGGGGGGAGGCTGGAGGAAGACTGATTGCAGCTGATTCACTATGAAACGCAAAGCGTAACGCGCCGTAGATGCTTTGCAGGGCCTCGATGAGATCTGCAGCAGATGAGCCGTTGCCTTGGCAACGCTAATGAAAAGCAGGCTTCAGAGAGGTCCAAGAACCCCTGTGGGCTGAGTTATCTCCCCCCGCTGCAGCTCTCCTTGCCTCCCCACCAACAGCCTCAGATCAAACTCCCCGAATATTTATAAAATCTCTACCAGAAACAGAAAGTCAGCCGCCCAGCCAGGCGTCTGCCCACGTCTTTCCGGAGCTGCTCGGGTGACACTCTCCAACGTGGCTCATTATTCTGTTTTTCTTCCTTGCAGTGAGCAGGACAACCAGAGAGAGAGAGAGTAGGGGGAGAAAAAAATGTTTGCTCTGCCCTGTTCCAGCTGATTTTGACTTGGGGAATTTACTTAGCATTTAGGGGCCTTACCTGGGACAGGTCATCCTGTTCCCAGCCCCTCCCTACCCTTCTGCCCTCTAGTTTGTTGCTCGCTTTATCCCACCTTTGTTAAAGATGGGCTCTGACTTAGAGCCTGTATGGCTATTCCTTGGTTGCTTGTTTAGCCCATCAGCCTCCTGCCTGGGGCTCCTCGTCAGCCCCTGGGAAAGTCCAAGGGGAGACTCGCTAAGAAGCTCTCTGCACTTCCACAATGGAGATGCGAGGGATGATGGGGATGGGCAGCAAAAGAAGCTGGCCTCCCTGCCATGGTGAAGCAGGAATTGGGCTTATTCCCTCTGAAGAAAAGGGAGTTCCTGAAATTCCCCATGGGGAGACAGCAGGGAATCAAGGCTGGTCTGAGAAAATCTAGGTGACCACCACCTTTTTTTGCCTGCTGGTTATTAAAATGCAAAGAACTTAAAAAACAGAGTATACAGAAGTGGGATGCACCTCTTTGGGTTGTGTCCTGCCAGAAAATGGGAAGGCTTCATTTGCCCAGTTGAGTATATCCCAAGAATGCCCTTCCTGATCGCCACATCCTATGGGTGATGCAGACTTCTATGTAGAGAGGCATCAAGAGCTTGTGGCAAGTCCTGGGTTGGGCTAAGAGGGTTGAATGTATCGAGTGTAATGCTCAGCTCTGCCAAACCCTGAGGGCTTAGCCTGGCAAGTTACAAAACCTTCCTCTCTCTCGGTTTCCTCATCTTCAGAAAATGAGGATGGGACTAGGTAGTCTTTAAGACCTCTTCTAGTTCGATGATTCCTCAATAACAATGGAAGAAAAAGGCCGGGCGCGGTGGCTCAAGCCTCTAATCCCAGCACTTTGGGAGGCCGAGACGGGCGGATCACGAGGTCAGGAGATCGAGACCACCCTGGCTAATACGGTGAAACCCCGTCTCTACTAACAAATACAAAAAACTAGCCAGGCGACGAGGCGGGCGCCTGTAGTCCCAGCTACTTGGGAGGCTGAGGCAGGAGAATGGCGTAAACCCGGGAGGCGGAGCTTGCAGTGAGCTGAGATCCGGCCACTGCACTCCAGCCTGGGGAAAAAACCAAGACCCCACTAAAAAAAAAAAAAAAAAAAAAAAAAAGGAAGAAAAAAATTGCCATATAGTATAAAGTACTAACATGAACAGAATTCATGGGCCAAATGTGGGGTCCAGGTGGTAAACAATACAAGTGATAAAGCAGGAGAAGAATCGATGGAAGTGTTGGGAACCTTTCATGGAGGTGAAACCTCAAGTCACCTTGAAGGACGAAAGAGATTTGGACAGAAATAAGAACAGCTGGGTAGGTGCAGATGAGCAGATGCTGGGAGTAGGCAAGGAGCGCAGTGGCACAGGTGAGCTGGCTGGAGGTGAGGAAACACTGGGAGGTAAGGTTCTATAAGGAAGGCTGATCGGGCTGGGAGGGCAGTGCTACGGGAGCATGAGCATTAGAGAGAAGCAAAGAGGCTTTCTCGATTGTAATAGCTCCTGCTTCCTTAAGATTAATGAAACTGCTTTGAGTGACTCCCACCAACACCCTGGCTATAAGAGGTGGAAGGAAACCAGATCAGTAACAAGATAAGGATGCGCGGCCATTGGCTTCTGTGGCCCCAAGGAGGTTGTAGGTCCCGGCAGCTGAGGGATCTGACTCTCCAGAGACATGTCCTTTTGTCACCTTTCTGCCAAGGAGGCCAGCCAAGTGGCACAGGCTGGTGGGGATTAGAGTCAGGGAGTGTGAGAGGAGGAAAACAAGCCCTCCACTGTGTCAGGAGCATGAGACAGTGACACCTGAATGACCCTGAGGCACGAGGTGTTGGGCAGAAACCCAGCCCCGGCATGGGGGGTGGGGGGACGCCTGGGCATCTGGAGGACTCTTCTAGGAAACCTCTAAAGCTCCTTCCTCCGGTTTTCATTGGCTAAGCTCACCCCTGCCAGGCCTTCATCTGGTGACTGGAGTGGCCTGTGCTGTGGCCCACACATTAGGGAGTCTGTTCTGGCTTACCTCCAGCCGTGGATGAAGTGTCCACAGGTTAAAGGAACATGGCCCCCAAGACCCACACATGCCCTGCTATTGGACATTGGACCGTGCCTTGTGCACTCTGATCCTCGAGTTCCCTAGTCAGTTCCCTGAGCCTAAGCCCAAGGCCAAGGTGTGGGTGGACCACGTCACCAGTGTGCACACCCATAGGCCTCAGGTGGTGACCAGGGGTGGCTTGAGGGCACTGCGGAGCTTGGACATGCGAGCTGAGTGCCCACACATGTGTGCTCAAGGCCCTTCCTAGTGCTAAATTGAGCCAGGGTCTGAAACCAACCCAGGCGGGCTCCCCCCAGGTCACCACATTCCAGTGTGGAATTCTGAGGGGTCCACGGGTTCTAAATTCAAGCTTGGCCTTCACCATATCCAGAAGGTGCATTTGTCAAGGCAAGAGGAGAGAACATATTCTATGTAATAGTTTGTTAACTTGATTTGTAACTTTCAAATATTTGGACATATAAAAGCTGGTCTACATTGTACCCTTACCTGGACCCCCAAAAAGTATGTGGGGGAGTCTCTATTTCCTAAACTCATTTTACAGCTTCTCCACCCACTTACATCACTATTAGGAGATCACCCTGTCTCCGAAGAGCGTCACCCCTTTCTGGCAGGTCTGCAGTTGCTGTAGACAAACCTGTTGGGTAAAGCCAATGGACATGAGGCCTTAGTGAGCCACAGCACCTGCCACCAGCTGAGGCCCGACATTTATTTTTAAAATTTTTTTATTTTTTATTATACTTTAAGTTCTGGGATACATGTGCAGAATGTGCAGGTTTGTTACATAGGTATACACTTGCCATGGTTGTTTGCTGCACCCATCAACCTACCATCTACATTAGGTTTTTCTCCTAATGCTATCCCCCCCAGCCCCCCACCCGCTGACAGGCCCTGGTGTGTGATGTTCCCCTCCCTGTGCCCATGAGTTATTGTTCAACTACTGCTTATGAGTGAGGACATGTGGTGTCTGGTTTTCTCTTGTGTCACTTTGCTGAGAATGATGGTTTCCAGCTTCATCTATGTCCCTGCAAAGGACATGAACTCATCCTTTTTTATGGCTGCATACTATTCCATAGTGTATATGTGCCACATTTTCTTTATCCAGTCTATCATTGATGGGCATTTGGGTTGATTCCAAGTCTTTGCTGTTGTGAACAGTGCCACAATAAACATATGTGTGCATGTGTCTTTATAGTAGAATGATTCATAATCCTTTGGGTACATATCAAGTAATGGGATTGCTGGGTCAAATGGTATCTCTGGTTCTGGATCCTTGAGTAATTGCCACACTGTCTTCCACAATGGTTGGACTAATTTACACTCCCACCAACAGTGTAAAAGCGTTCCTATTTCTCCCATCCTCTCCAGCATCTGTTGTTTCCCAACTTCTTAATGATTGCCGTTCTTACTGGCATGAGACGGTATCTCATTGTGGTTTTGATTCGCATTTCTCTAATGACCAGTGATGATGAGCTTTTTTTCATGTTTTTTGGCCACATAAATGTCTTCTTTTGAGAAGAGTTTGTTCATATCCTTTGCCCACTTTTTGATGGGGTTGTTTTTTTCTTGTAAATTAGTTTAAGTTCTTTATTAGCCCTTTGTCAGATGGATAGATTGCAAAAATTTTCTCCCATTCTGTAGGTTGCCTGTTCACTCTTATGATAGTTTCTTTTGCTGTGCAGAAGCTCTTTAGTTTAATTAGATCCCATTTGTCAATTTTGACTTTTGTTGCCATTGCTGTTGGTGTTTTAGTCATGAAGTCTTTGCCCATGCTTATGTCCTGAATGGTATTGCCTAGGGTTTCTTCTAGGGTTTTTAATGGTTTTAGGTCTTACGTGTAAGTCTTTAATTTATCTTGAGTTAATTTTTGTATAAGGTGTAAGGAAGGGGTCCAGTTTCAGTTTTCTGCATATGGCTAGCCAGTTTTCCCAACACCATTTATTAAAGAGGGAATCCTTTCCCCATTGCTTACTTTTGTCAGGTTTGTCAAAAATCAGATGGTTGTAGATGTGTAGTGTTATTTCTGAGGCATCTGTTCTGTTCCATTTGTCTATATATCTGTTTTGGTACCAGTACCATGCTGTTTTGGGTACTGTAGCCTTGTAGTATAGTTTAAAGTCAGGTAGTGTGATGCCTCCAGCTTTGTTCTTTTTGCTAAGGATTGTCTTGGCTACATGGGCTCTTTTTTGGTTCCATATGAAATTTGAAGTAGTTTTTTTCTAATTTTGTGAAGAAAGTCAATAGTAGCTGGATGGGGATAGCATTGAATCTACAAATTACTTGGGGCAGTATGAGGCCCGACATTTCTTTCCAGGTGCCAAAGCCTCTCTGCTGTGCCTTCCCTCAGACTGCTTGTTGTACAGATGCTCCTTGACTTACGATGAGATTACATCCAGATAAATGCAGGGTGAGCTGGAAATACCACAGGTGAAAATGCACTGAATCCACCTAACCTCCTGAGCATTACAGCTGAGCCTAGCCCACCTTCAGTACACTTGGAACACTTCCGCAGCCCAGAGCTGGGCAACATCACCTAGCAGCACAGCATGCTATAGGGCATTGGCTCTTTACCTTCCTGACCAGCTGGCTGATCAGGAGCCATGGCTCACGCCACCACCCAGCATCACAGGAGAGTGTGGTGCTGCTTTCTACTGAGTGCCTATCACTTTTGCACCATCATAAAGTCGAAAAATCACAACTAGGGGACCGTCTTTACTTTGAATGCTCTCCTCCTATCCTGTCTTAAAGGCAGATTACTTAATAAAGAAAGCCTGAGAGCCTGGTCAAAGGTAATCTATCCCTTCTCCTAAAAATATCCTAAATTACAGTTGCAATTCTATTATATTAATAAAAGTAATTAATACTTATGAAAAAAACTGAATCTCACAGGAGGGAAGAAAGTGAAAAGCAGGAGCTCCCTCAGCCTCCTGAGCCCCAGCCGCCCTTCTCCAGAGATGACCGCCAAAGCACAGCTGCCATGTCCCCGCCCCGTGTGGAATTGGCCTGTGCACATACAAGGCTATACTGTGCTGAGGCTCCCATCTGTTCCTTGAGATCTCCAAGGGAAAAAGGATTAAAGAGAGGTTACAACAGAATCTTGGGGAAATGGGGCTGGTTGGATGGGTCTGAGAGAGGAAAATAACTGAAAGGGAAGAAGAGAGTCATGGCCACCCAGGGAGGGGACAGTGGGAGGTGTGGGCAGGCGTGTGCACCTAGGATGGTGGGGGTTCAAGAAGGGCTACAGCTAAGAACAAAATCAGTGGAGGTGACTGAGGAACAGCTGAGTGGAGCAGCAGGGGCAGAATAAAGCCCACGTGTATAACAGTGTATCTTCCATGCGGGTCACTGTCCCAAACACTTCCCACTCAGTGACTCACTTCATCTTGCCCAGAGTGCCCATTTGCAGATGAGGAAGCGGAGGTGCCGAGCACTAAGTAGTCCAAGGTCACACAGCTACTCAAAGGCAGGACAGGCCTCCTCCAAGGTCACATAGCTACTCAAAGGCAGGATAGGCCTCCTCCAAGGTCACACAGCTACTCAAAGGCAGGACAGACCTCCAACCCCAGGATACCCGCCGTATGCTAAGCTCTGAGATCAGGCCAAACCACAGCTGGCCACGGCGCAAGCAGGAGGCGAGGAGGTGGGGCAGAGTGGCAGGCCTCCCTGACAAGGCTTACACTGAGAGAAACTTCCAGAAGATGGAGGAGAGAAAATACACTGAAAGAGGAAATGAGGGGGAACCGGGAGCCCAGGCCCTGTTTTGTCCTGGGATAGTGGGAGCCAGCAGGGGTCTCAGGGCAGGTAGGGAGGATGGCTGCTCTGGAGGAAAGCAGTGCTTCACAGGCAGCACCCTTCGAAGCTCCATGCTGGCACTGCAGGCCCTTCCCTTTCCTGTCCCCCACCTCCACTTGCGGGCACCGCCCCCTCCCACACCTTCTCCTTCTGGGCAGATCTCAGGGCCCTTGCTTGACTGGGCCTGGGTTGGAGACAAGGAGGCATCTGCCACACTGAGTCCCTGCCTCAGCCTCGGTGCAGCCGACAGTGGGGGCACGATGCCTGTGAACCCCATGACCATTTTCTCTCTTCCATTTTCTTTCCTGGGCACTCTGACAGCGGGGCAGCCAGTCTCCTTGGAAGGAACATGGGTGGGGAACAGAAACTGGGGTTGTAAGGTGTGCCCCACGCACCAGGCCCAGCTGTCTCCAGGTTGATTTGGGGGCTGCCGGGGTGTTTAGGAAACATGCAAATGGGCTGCCAGGTAAAATACAGACTACCCAACACAATCTGGATTTCAGGCAAGCATGGAATCATTTTTCGGTACACGTATGGCTCAAATATTTTATAAAATACACTTATACTAAAAAATTATTCATTGTTCATCTGAAATTCAAATTTAAATGAGTGTTTTCTATTTTTATTTGCAACATCTGGCACTCTGTCTTCAAACACAAACACCCAGCCTGCCTCCCTGGACTTGGTCAAAGAGAAGCTCAGGCTGGTGCTATGCCTTTCATCTGGTGCACCTACATTACATTCTGTGCTCCAGGAATAGAATAAATCTCTGAGCTCCCTCAATTCACTGTCTGAGAAGTTAGGAGGTCCCTCCTCTGGATCTCCATGGGTAGTAATGGAGGGGAGGGAGAGAGGAGTTTGGTGATTTGAAAGCAGCTGGACAAAGGACTTGAAACAGAATACTAGGTGCTTCTGGGAGGTCCCTAGAAGCAGAAGTAACTTGCCTGTAGACCCTTGAATTTTCAAGGTGAGTCAGTCCATGTGTGCAAAGGAAAATTGGTGGTGGCCTCACCAACATGGAGAGTCAAGAGAGCCGAATCTGGCATCAGTGACTGCCAGGAGACCCTTCTGGGCCCTACTGTGTGTTCTACGTCTTTACTCTGCACAGAACCATGGAAGGGGTCAGAGAAGAGGCTACTGAGGGTGGATGGGTAAGGCCAAGGTCTGCACAGTGAGCTAGAGGGAAAGCAAGCCTATGACCCAGCCCCCTGAACCCTTGATACTTCCAGAGAGCTAGGTCTTGGGAAGGTCAAATAACACACCCATTAGCTATCCCTCGAGCATGCTCTGTTCCTTTGTCTTGTCACCTCTCTCTCTGCCACGTGTTAGAAGGCACATGGATCTGGGCAGGGTGCCTGAGTCCAGACCACTTTGCCTGAAATTCCCTTCTGGATTTCGGGCTTCACCCTCCTGTGATCTATTCCTTCCAACTTGGCCTCCTTTATATCATTATGAGGGCCCTTTGCCTGTGAATCAATATATCCTTCAAGGAGAGAGGTTATCTAAAGACATTCAGGACCTGGGCCTCAGGTGTGAAGCGTTGTCTGTTGTCTCTTTGCTTTATACTAATTGCATAGGAAGTCATGTATGAGGTGGGCCACAGATTCTGAAACCTCCCTGAAAGCTGCCATGTCATATCATCCATGGAGGGAAAAATTACTTTCTTTCTCCTTTTTTTGTTTTTGTTTTTTTTTTTGAGATGGAGTTTCCCTCTTGTTGCCCAAGTTGGAGTGCAATGGTGCGATCGGCTCACTGCAACATCCGCCTCCCGGGTTCAAGTGATTCTCTTGCCTCAGCCTCCTGAGTAGCTGGGATTACAGGTGCATGCCACCATGCCCGGCCAATTTTTTGTATTTTTAGTAAAAAAGGGGTTTCACCATGTTAGCCAGGCTGGTCTTGAACTGCTGACCTCAAGTGATCTGCCCACCTCAGCCCCCCAAAGTGCTAGGACTACAGGCATGAGCCACCACACCCGGCCATTACGTTCTTTATCTTTGCTTTTCTTTGCTTTCACTTCTGTTAGCAACGAGTTCCAACAGCCATTGCCACATAGTGTTGCATAGGCAGCAACGTGTTTGACAATGTGCTGTTGATAAGCACACACCACAGAATCAGGAAGAACAGTAAGTATTTCAGGAATTTGCCTGATGGAAATGACTCAAGTCTGGGGCCAGCTTGAAGTCCTACAAAGCAGTAGGGACACCCACTATTCTCCCTGATTTGAACCTACCCTTGAGGACCTCTCTGACTTCATTCATTCATTCATTTAATAAGTACTTATTGAGCATGTACACCATGGCAGGCAGGATTCTAAGTGCTGGGGATACAACTTTGAGAAAATAGACCAAGTCCCCTGCCTTTAATTCTGTGTGTGTGTGTGTGTGTGTGTGTGTGTGTGTGATAAACACAAATGTATCTGGTAACAATAAATGCTATATAGAAAAATAAAGCAGGGGGCTGGGCACAGTGGCTCACGCCTGTAATCCCAGCACTTTGGGAGGCCGTGGTGGGCAGATCACGAGGTCCAGAGTGGGATCCAGGCTCAGTTGTGAGGAAGGTCTGGTGTGAAGGGTGCATGTTGAACCCTGGCTCATGGCTTGTGATTGAGAACACCATGCAATGACCAGCCTAGGATTCCATTTTTTTCTTTTTATGTAAAATTAGATGAATAATGAGTAAAAGCACATGAATAATAATTTTACATTTGACTGTGGAAGCATCTAGACTAAAGGAGAGAGAGAGGGTTGTTCTTGGTTATTCCTTTTTGAGGCTGGGCCTTCATCTTCAAAACCTTCGTCTTCAAAATGATTAAAATTGTAGACAAGGCCACAGTATGAGAAGGGTCCAGTGGCTTGGCTCTAGTTTTCCTACAGAGGGGCAGCCAGTTCCTTGGGTTTCCATGAACTCAAAACATGCAAACCCAGCATTGCCTCCCAACTCTCCCCCGGACCCATGTGTCTCCTTTTGAGTTACAGTAATAATGGAGATCAACTGGGCACTCTGCTTTTAGGCTAAAGGTCAAGACCAGAAAAGACTTGGAACCAAACTGGAAATTCTGCTTCCTTCTCCATAACTCCCTGTCAGCTTGTAAGCACCTTCTGTTCATCCAAGTTTTGGAGAAGACATTGGTCTTGCGTTCTGACACAGACCCTGGCCTCCCAAGCTTGCTTCCCAGGGAATTTCAGCAAACCACAAACAGAATGGTCCTGTTGGTTCCTCCTTTATCTAGCATTTTTTTCCTAAATAAAACACAATGAAATATTTTCTCTTGATCTTGAAATATTTGCACACTGGGACCTACTGTGGAAGATCCCAAGGTACAGAAAGTTCAGCAAAGAGCATAGACTCTGAGTCAAGAGGTGGAGCACCCAAGGCAGGTTTACCTCTGACCCCTTCCTTACTTATGTCACGCCCCTGCGTGAGTCCAAACCATTTCTTGCCTCCAGCGCAGCCAAATGATAGAGGTCGGAAGGATACCACTGATCTGATTGTTAAGAGGCAAAGATGACTCCTACCCTAGAAGCTCTAAAGTAACAAGGCCTGGGTCCTTTTCCCTGCATCCCCCAGGGTGGGCATGCCTGGGTGCTTTAGCATCTCTGTCTGGAAACAAGACTCATTCCTCGCTAAGTGCCGTGGAAAGGCTGCCAAGACACTTTCCCTAGAACAAGGGTTTTAAGCTTTATGCATCCTCAACCTTCTAGTGAGGGGCTTTACTTCTCAATCCCCAAAGCCTCAAGGTCCATTGGGTTGGGGGTGGCAGGCAGGTCTGCAATGGTAACAATCCTAATCTCGAAATGGAGGAAGGTGTCCCCTGTTCTTATTTTTCTCCATTGGCCTTCTCCCTTCAGGTTCATTCTCTTCCCTTTGCTGCCCTGCTCTGTGACCCCTGGGGCTGAGTGCTAGGAGCTGAATCACCAGCTTCCTCTGCCTCTGGCTTCCTTTTATGTCTGGCCAATGTGAGGTACAGGTAGGAGGCTGGAGGCCAGAAGGGTGTCTCTTCCCCTGCTCCCTCTTTGCTCTGATGCTTGGCTACGGCAGGGACTGTGGCCCTTGGGACCACTACTCCCACCAGGTGGCCACCCCTATGCTTCCAACACTCACCAGGCCCCAGTCACACCATTTCCTTTCTTTGCTCTTTTGGCTGAGGGCTGGTACCATCTTCCTGATATTGCTAGTTCCTGGGAACCTCAACATTCCTGTTGCTGCCCTGAACCCTGCCCATCCATCTCTAAGTTGTGCCTTCACTACATTCTTCTCAGTCAAATCCTTTTGAAAAGAATTCTGTTTCCTGCTGGGACCCTGATTAATATATCTTTCTATATGTATTTCAAAATAAAAACTACCCTAAACGGTAAGGTAAGTATGAGGCTTTCTGACATTGACTCTTTTGAAGCTATGTTGGTGTCCAGAGGAAGAACTTGGCTGCCAACTGGGGCATGAGCCTGGGTGCAGGGACTGCTGCTGCCGAAGCTTCTAGAATGAACAGGTCGGGGACCCTGGGAGTTACTGAGCCTTCCTCATTGGGAGAATCCCCGTTCACCATGGGTGTGCGGTGTTGGGGAGGGAGAAGGGAGGAGATGGAATTGCTTCACAGTCTACCACGCTGCAAAGCTCTAGGATTCAGTGATCCATTTCAATTTTCCAAATGGGGCCTAAGACCCAGGGAAGTGGCCACAAAGCCCATTTCAATCCAAATCAGCCAGACCCCAAACCTTTATAGATTCTCATCCTGTGGAAAATAAAATCTGGTGACAGCCAGAGAAATGAGGGGCAGGGGGAGCAGGGAGCAGGGAGGGAGCTTGTCATGTAAGCTTTGGCGTCAGAGTTTGAATTCTGGTCTTACCATTTAGAAGCTATGAGAACTTAGGGAAGTCACCTAACCCCTCAGAGACTGGAGTCCCTCACTTTGCAGTTGGGAATAAAGAAACTCCGTATCCTCTAGGATTGCCGAGTCAGTATCTTTGACAGAAAACCTGGGCTGAGCAGCTCCCACTGAGGAGCGCCATCTGAAGGGCTTGGCACAATGTCTGGCCTGCAAAAGGTGTGCAGGAAATGGTACTTGGTATTATCTAAGTCCATCTCCACGGCTTCCCACTAGAGAAACAGTCATTGTGGAGAAGCTCCTTGGATGTATGAAGGCAATCAGAACACCAGTCAGTGACGTGCTTTCCTGTTCTCTAACCTCAGAGTGGATTTGGATGAGAAGACTGCTCACCCACAACCTCTCTTGCTCCTGGGCCTATTTCCCCAATCCCCCCAACCCTCCGGAGCTACCTGAGACCAAAAACCCTTGCTAAATTGGCAGGCTTTCCTCCTTCTCTGAGGAGCTTGGAATTGACTAACGAGGTTACCACAGGTGCTGCCTTGCTGCCAGCCATGAAAAAATAAAAATAAACTATTCTCTGTTGGAGAAGGGTGATGGGGACACATGCCCAGAACCTGCTACTGCAAGGATCTCAAACCACGGGGCTGTTACAGCAATACATTTCTGCTTCGCTGGCCCAAGGTCCCTGTCCCATTAGAGTGGGCCTGGTGGATTCAAAGTGGAGGCCTGGGGGCCCCAGGTGTGGTGGGCTGGCCCTCTGGGTGCCCCTATACAGGTTGCTGAAGCAATGGGTGGGAGGAGAAAGCTATCTTTTTGGGAGAGATCCACAAAGATGTCTCAGTTGGATTATTTTTAAATAATGTCTGGTGGGCTGGGCAGGGTTTTAAGGGCTGAGAATTAAGACCTATGTGTTCTGTGGTGCTGATAGTGAAGGAAGTAGCTGTGGCTGGGTGCACTGGCTCATGTAATCCCAGCACTTTGGGAGGCCAAGGCTGGAGTTTCGCTTGAGCCCAGGAGTTTGAGACCCGCCTGAGCAACACAGTGAGATGCTGGTGAGTGCAGGCAATAAAAGCCAATAGTAGTTCCAGCTACTGAGGAGGCTGAGGCAGCAGTATTGCTTGAGGCTGAGAGTTTGAAGTTGCAGGGAGCCAAGGTTGTGCCACTGCACTCCAGCCTGGGTGACAGAGTGAGACCCTATCTCAAACAAAACAAAACAAACAAACAAACAAACAAAAAGTAGCTATTTCTCACCCTCAGCTTGCTGGAGTAGGGGTGGGGGTGGAGGAGAGAGCAATGGAGTTCCTTCAACACATGAGTGAGCACACACGCACGTACGCACACCAACACCCACACCCACACCCCCACACCCCCCAAACAGCAGTCAATGAGAACAAAAGCTCAAGTTCAGCCCATACACATGTGCTGCATGTTCTCGTTTGCCGGGCCCTGTAGAGGGAACTGAGCACCAAAGTGAAGCCAAAGTCTTCATCCGTGGGCTGAATGGAAGGTCTGCCCTCTTGGTGGCCCAGGAACAGATATAGGTTGCATGGTGGCCTGGAGCCTCCCAGAACCTTAGGCTCCTGAGGGGAGTCCTGAGGCTTCATCCACTCATTTAACAAAGACCTGCTAGGCGCCCTACACAGTGCTGGATACGTAGCAGTGGGCAAGGGTGCTGCCCTCCTGAAGCTTCATTCCCCGTGGGAGAGATAGATAATAAACAACACAGGTAGCTCCCATGTGTTATTTGGTGACAAATATATGGAGAAAAATAAAGCCAGGTAAGGGGGATAGGGAGACTTTGGGTATGGATGTTGGCAAAGGTAGGTCTTAATTTTCTTAAACGTAGAGTATCAGCAAAGCTCTCCCTAAGAAAGGAATGGGCCAAGTATGGGCAGTGAGGAGGCAGGGAGCAATCCAAGAGGAAGGAATAGCAAGAACAGGGACACTGAGGCAGGGGGGTGCTTGGTTTCCCTGAGAAACAGTAAGGAGTCCAGTGCAGTCAAGTAGACGAGAGTGCGAGGGGGCACGGAAGGAGGTCGGGTAGAGAAGGAGCAGGGCTCGACCACGTGGACCTGTGGGCCACATGAGCCTCCGGCTTTTACTGAGTGAGGTGAGAGCTGCTGGAAGGCTCTGAGTGAGGTGAGAACTGCTGGCAGGCTCTGAGCAGTGGAGGACATGATCCATTGTACACACAGTTCACCCTGGCTGCTGGGAGTTGACTGGGAATAGGATAGAGTCGTATGCGGTGACTGTAGCAGAAACCCAGATGTGAGGGATGATGACACTCCCCGGCCTGGGTTTGATTCCCGACTCCATCACATACGACCTGTGGCACCATGGATAGCCTCTTTCATCTCTCTGTGCTTCTGTCTCCTCACGTGTAAGATGGGCTAGTACCCATTCTTCATAGGGTTCTTTCTAGGGTTGTGATGAGGATTAAATGAACGAAAACATGTACAGTGCCTGAGGTGTAGTAAGAGCTCAAGAAACATTAGCCATTATGCTGTGAGGCTGTTGATACGACACTGGAAGTTTGCAGATGGGAAGTCAAGGTCAGCAGGGGCAAAGGATATCAAGATCGAAGTCACTACCTTGAAGGTCAGTGATAGAAGCCAGGATACACTGGGAGGTCGGGACGAGCCACAGGCCAGGGATGAGTGGACGGTCTGGGATCAGGTGGGAGTGGCCTTGGCAGGTGAGCCGTGGGAGCACCCCAGGAGTTACTGGGGTGGCTTACTGGAATCAGAAGCCAAAGGCAAGGAAACAAAGGAGGAAGGAGTTGGGCCCCAGGCAGAGTAAAAACAAGGGTCTTTGCCAAGAGAGCAAACCGAGAAGCCCCCCAGCTGCAAGGGGCAGCTCAGGGCAAGTGAGCAATGCCCACATCTGATTTCAAGAGTTTTGATGGGTTCCTTAGAAAGCAAGTTTAGGTTTCTGGCAAGGAAAGCAAGGCAGTGCTGACAGTCTGGCCTGCGAGATGTGAAGTCTGGGAGGCAGCTGGGCAGGGCCCATGCCACTGGGTTAGGGCTGATGCCTGGGAGAGAGACAGAAGCCCACTGTGGGTTTGAGAGACCCTAGGGGACCAATAGACACTTAGCAGAACCCACTAGTGTATCTGGATTCGAGATTACATCTCAAAAGTTTGGCCAGACAACGTTTTGTTTGTAGATTACAAACATCCCTGCTTCTAAGCCAGAGGACATGAGACAGAGTCCAAGGGCTTGTTTGCGTGGAGTATGAAACAGCCATGCACTGGGGTCTGTGGGGGTCCACGAGCTAACAAATTTCCCCAGAATGGCATGTGCTCTAGTTTGGGGAATTGTGCTTTATAGATTGATAATGATGGACAATGAAATAAAATCGATGCCCACTTTCTGTGCCGCCTCTTGCAGCTCCTTCTTCCCCTTAGCAGCTGCTCACAGTTTTCTCTTCTTTTAACAAATGTGATTATCTGGCTCTCAGGTAAGGACCTGAGCCAAGGAGATTCTCAAAAACAAAAAACAAAACAAAACAAAAAACAAAAAACAAAAACAGCCATCCAACACCAAACAACCAATAACTGAACAACTTAACAATCAACTAACTAACTATATATGGTAGCAAGAATAACGGCCCCTCAAAGGTGTCCACGGCCTAATTCCTGAAGCCTATAAACATGTTCCTGACAGGAAAAAGGGAATTAAGGCTGTTAATTAGCTAACCTTGAAACAGGCACATTGTCCCGGCCCAGCGTAATCACAAGGGTCCTAAAAGAAGAAAAGGGAGGCAGAAGAGGAATCCAAGTGAGAGGGAGAAGTGGCAGTGGAAGAATGATTGGTCGGAGAGCTGTGATGTTGCTGGCTCTGAAGATGGAGAAAGGGGGCCATGGGTCAAGGAATGTGGGCAGCCTCTAGAAGCTGGAAAAAACAAGACAATGCATTCTCTCCTGCAGCCTCCAGAAGGGAACACTGCCCTGACGACACTGATTCCATTTTGGGTTTCTGACCTCCAGGATTATAAAGTTAATTGATTTGTACTGTCGAAGCTACTAAGTTTGTATGGCAGCAATAGGAAATGGACACATTAAGCAACCAAACTGAATCTGGTTTGAGCTGACATGGTTGCACCTAGCACTGCAACATGCGAGGCCTTCAGCCTGGTTGTGTCACCTCAGCTCACGGGGTCGCCTGCCCTGTGTTCCAGCCAGTCAGAAAACTTGCCGTTGCTTGACAGTTCCTGCCTCCCCCCTCTGCCAATTCTCTCTTTCTAGGAGGGTTGTTAGATCTTACATGTCAGGCTTACAAAGTGCCTTCACTGGCTGATGTGAAGTTTAAAGGAAATGCTGTACATGTGAGCGGTTTGCAAACTGGAAAGCTCATGAAGACATGAGCTAATATGTGACTTGATGTGTATGTGTGTGTGGTGCTCCAGCCTTTGAGCCCAAGGCTCCTGAATGTCCTCAGAGCCTTTCCCTTTAGGTTATTGATCACAGTCTTAAATTATAGTTTCATATATGCACACATTATTCTCTTACTAGATTTGCAGCTTCTTTGAGGGAAGGGCCTGGACTTCAGTATTTGCCCTGGTAACTCCCATAGGGAGAAGCTTGGCTGGAGGTAAAAATGGGGAGGGGGACTGGAAACAAGAGGGTCAGAAGGTTACAGCAGGCTGCTGAGAGCACTGGACCCCCTTTCTGGCTCAGCTTCAGCCCCCAGATTTAGACTCCCTGATGATAGGACCTGGCCATGCTATATCACTTTAAATAGAGTAGAGTGTTTAGTAAACAGTTGATGGGAATCTGTTTCTCACAGTACCCTCCCCTGGTATTTTTAAGGTCCTACAGTGACCTTTAGATGCCTCCAATCTTGGCTCCCACTGGTCTATCCTATGCAAAGTGACAAGGCTGGTTTCTCATAGCCTTGTCTGATCCCAGACCTTCTAATCTTGCAGTCAGAGGACCCCTGGGGGAGAGTCATAATTCTGGGCCCTCTCCTAATCGTAGGCTCCCCCCAGGTCCAGCCAGTGCTTGGCTCCAGGCAGGACAGCCCTCTGGGTACTCCCTGTTCCCACAGGTGGGGCAAACAGATGCAAGACAAGGAGCTCAGGGCAGACGGACCTGGGTATGGGGACCCAGGGGCCACCGGGGAGGCTCACTCTTCCCTCTCGCTGGCACAGCCTGTCCTGTTACTCTGGGCCACATTAGGTAAACAGGGGAAAGAAAACAATGTCTGTCAGCTACAAAATGAGCCCGTCAGGAAAGGAATGTTATTGCCAAGTGTTCTCAGAGGGCAAGACAAACAAAGAAGGTGAAACCTGTCTTTAACATCAGGCCCGGTTCACAACCATGCCCTCCAGCAGCCCTTCTATGAGCAAAGGCCCGTGCCCCACAAAGAAGAACCCTTCCCACCTGCCTCTCCTCACTTTTCCAGGGCTAGCTTGGCCTGCTCCCTCAGCCCCTGGGTTGGGGGGCTCCCTACTGAACAGTCAGTGGGAAGGCAGAGGCTGCTGGGATGCAGGCTGCTTCAGGCCTGGCTCCATGGCAAACCCGAGAGCCTGTGGTGCTGTCGGCTCCTAGCCGGGCCCTTTTAGAGGGGCATTCCCATCTCCAAGGAGGCAATCACATCAATAAGGGACGTTCGGCATCTTGCCCTCTCTGCGGGCAGAGGTGTCCCATAGCAACTGGGGCTGTGATCTGCATATGACAGCACATTGCAGCTATTCAGGACTTTTCTTTCCCCTGCTTTCTTTGAAACAAGCTTGCCCTATATCCAAGTTCCCTGTGAGCCGCATACAATGAAAACAGCAGTTGACAGGTTCCCTGTAACTTGTGAAATTTGAGTGCATCCAAGGGGAGAAAGAGTGCTCATTACTGAAACACAAAACGAGCCTCTTTCAAGGCGTGGTGAGTTGGCCCTTCAGTTTGCTGCTGCTGACCCTATTGCCCTTCTGAGCACAATAAGCAGAGAGAGAAGAGGGAGAGAGAGGCCTTTACTCCTTAAGTTGCCAATTGATCACCCTCCTAACCCCTACGGGGGCTGCTTCTCCTAAACAATTCGGGTGACAGAGGTCAGGGCTCTGGCCCATTCCTCTGGGGAGATCTTAGCTCTCCCTGCAGGGACTTTCCCAGGTGAAACAAAGACAAGCTCCAGAAGCCTTAAACAAAATCCTGCTGATGACGCAGAAGGGAAATACAGAGAGGGGAAATGAGAGGTGCGCAGAACCACAACATTGGGCCTCAGCTGTTTTATCCAACCAGACCCCAACGCCCTTTAACACACTCTGAGATTGGACCATGCATTGTGGAAGCCCAGCCACATTTAAATTCCAACATGGTGGCCAGTGACCACTTAGCAACTGGGTTGGAGAGAGGAAGCCATGCAGGGAGAAGAAACAACTCTATTTTTGCCCACACTGGATTTTATGTAATTAACCAGACTTCTTGCATCCAAAATATCAGAAGAAGATGAGAAAGAAGGCAAAGAGAGGGCAGAGGAAGAAAAAAGGGAGGATGAGGAAGAAGAAGAACTTACGAGGTAGGCCAAAAGCAGTACAAGCTTTGAAGGAAAGCCTGTTGAAAATGGCTGCCCATTCCTGAGGTTGCCCAGTGAGGGTTCTAGAGGGATCCAATTCCACTGCTTGAATGGTACACCCGATTGTGCACAGAGCAACACAGGGTAGTGTATATGAAAAAAATACAAGGAAGTTCTGTGTCTTAACTCCACCCAGCCCTTGGAAGAGCAAGGGATGGCCAGGAAAGATAGGGCTCTATTCTTTCTTTTTGATTCCAGAAGCAGTAAGTGCAGGTGATGCAGACAATCCTATTGTGCCAATGGTCTGGTACAGGTTTGCTTGGGGACCAGGGGCAATTTAACCACTGGGGTTCTGGTTTTATCAGCAAAAAATAAACTGTACCACTTGCAGCTCTCTGAATGTACCATATACTTTCATTTTGCCAATGATGTCCCTTCTTGCTGGAATATCCTCCACCCACTCACCTACCTGGCAAATTCCTATGAATCCTTCACGCTACATATCAAGCGTCATCTCCTTTACCCATGTTTCTATCTTAGCACTTTTCACATTGTATTATGGTGACCTGTTTGCTTACTTTTCTATGTCACAGGACAATAGTTTCTCAGAGGGTAAGAACAACCATTTTATTCATTTTTTTGTATCATTGGTGGTTAGTACATAGTAGCTGTTCAATAATCACCTGAAGATTTGAACTGAATCATGATCACAATAATTGTTTCTTTTTCAGGTCCTGGAATGAGTTTTATTCAATCACCGAGGACTTGCGGACAGAGCTATAACTTGTGTAACTCCAGAGGCCCCATTCATATCATGTGAATGGGACCCCTGGAACTATGCAATATGTCAGCCCTGCAGGTGGAACTCCTGCCATAGGCCAGGCACTGTGGTAGAATCCAAGTACCAGGAGCTTAAAATCTACTTACAGAGACAGGGCTAATATGAAAGGAGGAGACAATAATGGCACAGCCAAGGATGCTCTTCTTGTGGGTACAGCAAGGATCCTGGGAAGAGGGAGATCTATGCAGACTACAGTCATTGGGAAAGACTTCGTGAAGAAGGTAGAACTTGCATTGTCCATGATGACTCGGGTAGAAAACAGATGATAAAAAGGAGGTATACACAGAGCACAGAGGATTTTTAGGGCAGTGAAAAACTACTCTGTATGATACTGTAGTGGTGGATACATGGTGTTACCATATAAACATATGGTAACAAACCCAGAGAATGTACAACACCAAGTGTGAACCCTAATGTAAACCAGGGACTTTGGATGATAATGACATCAGTGCAGGTTCATCAGTTGTAACAAATGTACCACTCTGGTGTGGGATGTTGATAGTGGAAAAGGCCGTGCATGTTGGGGGACAGGGGTATATGAGAACTCTCTGTGCTTTCTGCTCTATTTTGCTATGAACTTAAAACCACTCTAAAAAATAAAGTCAATATATATATATTTTTTTTCTGAGACGGAGTCTTACTCTTCACCCAGGCTGGAGTGCAGTGGCACGATCTTGGCTCACTGCAACCTCTGCCGTCCAAGTTCAAGCGATTCTCCCGCCTCAGCCTCCCGAGTAACTGGGATTACAGGTGCCTGCCACTGAACTCTGCTAATTTTTTGTAGTTTTCGATGAGGTTTCATCATCTCAACCAGGCTGGTCTGGAACTCCTGTGATCTACCCGCTTCGGCCTCCCAAAGTGCTGGGATTATAGGTGTGAGCCACCACGCCCAGCCAGTGAAGTTGAATTTTATAAAAAGAAGATATGAGCCTATTTGGGATATTAACAAAACAAGCATATTGAAAAAGAAGCAAGCAAAATACACAGGGAAGGCAATAAACCCATGACCTGGCCATTGCTGGTAGAAGGGAGAATGCTTTGAAGAGTGATAAGAAAGAAGGTTTGTTAGGCGAGTTGGGGTCAGATAATGAAGAATCTTGAAAGCCAAGCAGAGAAGTTGGGATTTGGTGTTGGAGAACACAAGGAGCTCTTTTAGCTTCTAGGGCTGAGAAGTGACATCATGAAAGTGGGATTTGATGAGGCTTCAGAGGGAAAAGTGATCCAAACATGCCCCCAGTCATTGAGGCACCGGGGAGCTTCTCCCAGCTAGGTAGGTGTAGGCTGTGAGCCCTGGACTGTCCATGAACAGAGCTGTAGAAGACAGCAGTCAATCTAGCAGTGGTGATGAGATCCCATAGTGCTTCCTGAGTACGAGCTTCCTCAGTTGGATCAAGGTCACAATTTGAACAAAGCTGGCATAACAGGGCATACAAGATAAGCAGTGCTCAAGCTTGAGGGGTTTGCCTGGATTTGCTGCTGACTTGCTGTTTGAAATTTGACCTCGATGTTGTTCTTCTAATTACTAACAAAGGTGATGAATCAGACAATTCTATGGGAAATAGGCCAGGTTCACCTTCTTATTAATTCTCCAGATTTTCATCACAGAGTGTAAGAGCTGAACATAGGGTTTTGTCAGCTACATCTGGGAAACCAGTCAGCAGTCATTCAGTAAATACTTTTAGACTCTGAGGACAGAGCAACAAAGAAAACAGACACACTCCCCACCCTCACAGAGTTAACATTCTAGTAAAAAGCCATGTAGTTAGTTTCTCATCAGGTACAGAGAAAGATGAGTCCTGGAACTGCTTAACCTGGAGAAATCAGGAGAGAGGGTGAAGGGTGACAAGGCCCAGGGAAGTGAGGCGGCTTGGCACCAAGAAGAGGGAGCAAGTTTGCCTTATTTTAGAAGAATGGTCCTAAAACTTTCTACCCCAACATACCCAAGGTATAAAAGCAGACACACCTCCTTCAGCAAGAGTGGCTTGTGGCCACACTGGAGCCAAGGAGGGATGAGAGTGGCCAGACACCTCCAGGGAAAAGATCCAGATACCCTTCCCAGCTGCACTGGGAGAACCGGATGGAGTGAGACACCACTCTCCAAAATGCATCTTTTCAGCAGTGTTTTATAAGATAATATTGACATGAAGATGTTAAATATTTCATGGAAATACATTAGGGTGAAAGCAAGAGTCAGTTTGTTCAAAATATAATCAATATATTAATAATTAGCCATGAGACAGACAGCAGCGAGGATGGGGTAAAGGAGGTTAGCTCTCTTTCTGTGCCTGCTCTCCCTGGTATTGGAACCTGGCTATACTTCTGCCCAGCTCTTGAGCATTATTGCAAAACTGGGTCAATGAATCAAAGTCATGGAGTGGCAGATTCCACCTCGATGTAAGAAAGAACTTCTTTTTTTTGAGACAGAGTCTCACTCTGTTGTCCAGGCTAGAGTGCAATGGTGCCATCTCAGCTCACTGCAACCTCCACCTCCTGGGTTCAAGTGATTCTCTGCCTCAGCCTCCTGAGTATCTGGGATTACAGACGTGCACCACCATGCCCGGCTAATTTTTTTGTATTTTAAGTAGAGATGGGGTTTAAGTAGATATGGCCAGACTGGTCTTGAACTCCTGACCTCAGGTGATCCACCCTCCTCAGCCTCCCAAGGTGCTGGGATTACAGGTGTGAGCCAACGTGCCCAGCCAAGAAAGAACTTCTTGAGGATGAAAACTCTCAAGCAATGTCTCAGATATCTTACAAGGCAGTAAGCACCCCATCCCAAAGAGTGCAAAACCCAGGAAGGTCATCTGTTTGAACATCCTGTATTGACAGGGATATTGGACTCCATGACCAACTAGAGCCCTCTGGTAATGGAAGGCAGAGGTTTGAAGAGAAGAGGAGGAATCTGAGGGCTGGCCTTAACCAGAACCCAGAGAAACACCTTTCAACAACAATCATAGGATCCCAAAATCCAATTCTCAAAACAGAATGTCAACAGAATTCATTCCCTGCTGCATCTTCATCACCTAGAGCCATTCCTCTGCACCATTATTTGCTACATGGAGACATTTCAAAGATGACTGCCATTGAGATATGGTAGAGTGAAGGGCCTAGTCTAAGGGAGGGCCTTGCCTGGGAATTAGACACATTGAGGTCTGATCTCAAAGGGCTGTGCAAAACTCCAAACAGAAAGGCTTGGCTCTGAGAGAGCCAGATCCCAAGTGCCCCAGGGTTGTAATGAGTCTCCTCGCATTATTGACCAAACACCTCTAAGTCACCTTTTGCTGGAGGAAGCTTGGTCCTTACAGGAGGGCCTTAGATTGGGTCCTGATAAGGCAGCACATCCTGTCTGCCTCCCCGTCCACACCCTCACAGCTGAGCCTGCTGCGGTTGCTGCCGACTTCAAAGGCACTGCTTCCCTTGGATCCACATCAAGGACTGGAAAGAGAAAAGGGTCCCCTGACCTTCTTATAGTGAGCGCTTAAACTTTTGTGTTGTGTGCATGTGTGTGTGTGTGTGTGTGTGTGTGTGTATTTTTCCTGTCACTATTGTGTTTTTATGCACTGGATGTAGAATGTTTGAAAACAATAATCGGAAATTGTCTTTCACCTATGGCCAGAAGCTGGAATCTGGCCCAGTGAGGGGAGAGGCCGTGTTCACCCAGTGGGAACCTGGTGACCCATGTGAAGGATGTCACTAGGGTGGATGGCGGGGCCTTCCCAGCCCCAGTCCCAAACACTGGTGCTCTGAGGTCCCCTCAGCCAGCCAGGCCACAGGCACTCGTTGAATGTGTCTCTGTGACCCGGCTCTCTCAGTGGGAGACGTCAGCCTGGAGGGCAGACCTCATCCTCAAGCCCACCATCTGCCTCACTCTCTAGGTTTTCCATTTCAGCCTCAACCCGATCATCAACACCATGCCAGGCCTGAGAGCCAGCCCTCTCCTGGGCTCTTGGAAAGGTGCCCTTGTGGTGGTGGGGAGCCCTGTGAGGAGACAGCAGAGTTTCCACCCATCCTGGGGTTAAGGCCGTGGGTGCTGGTCGTGGGAAGCTGATGAACTCTGTGGCCATAAGTAAGGGATCGTGAAGCTCCTCCAATCCCAGCTGCCTGCTCAGGCCTGCACTTGGCCTCCTCTCTGGGGAAGGAGAACAAGCAGCTCCTTCTCACAAGGTCCCCTGCTGGGAGGCATCGCCCAGCTTCAGTGGCCTCTCGTTAACAGAAAGCATCACAGCAATGCTAACAGGGGCCGGCCAGGCCTCTGCGGCATGACCTCTCCCAAAAGGAGCCCAGCCAAGCTGCAGGCCAATACCCACAGGCTGCAAAGGAGACAGGGACTGTTGACGAGGGAAATAATGAGAAGCATGACAATTTGCACTGAAGGGACATTGGCCGCAGAGAGCCTCTCTTCAGGCTTTCTCAACCATTCTCGGTAGGCCCTGAGGCTTAAAGGATCCAGTGCAGAAAAATCAGGCCCCAAACTGATGAGGGCCTAGCCTTCCAAAAAGACACAAATCACCCCTTTTCTGCCCCAAACACCAGGCAGAGCAAATGCTATTAATAACCCCAGCTTCCCCCAGCCCATGCAGGCCCTCTTAGTGCAGCCAGCTGTTCCGAAACAGGTTTGGGAAAGTGATCTTTGGCACATAATGAAAAGGGTGTGTATGTGTGGGGGAGCACCCAAGAGTTCTCTATCAGGGCCAATATTATTTTTAATTGCCGAGAATCGGCCTGTGGCCGTTACTCAAGGCTGCAGAGCACAGGCTTGCCAGGGATCGGAAACCAACTTCAAGAGGAGGTAAAAAAGCACGTTCCAAGGACTGCTCATTACCGAGCTGTCGTTTCTTATGGAAAATCAGGTTACGCCTCAGAGTTTATACAGTCCTCTCCCCACCACCTCTCCCTCTTTCGTTCCCATTTAGAAAAGGAGCAGTGAATTTGAGCAATCTGGGAATTTTGGTTTCTGCCCTTCCCCCGAAGCATGACCGATGGCCCATTTTTCAAGCCAAATCTCAGCCCTTGCAGGCAGCTGTCAGGAAACCACAGAAGGTGCTTGAAGGCACACAAGAAATGGCTGGTTCTAATCTGGAGAAAAAAATGAATTAACAAGGCAGCTACTTATGGAAGAATGTTTTCTTTCCTTCAGTCCCAGCCTGCATATTTTCACAACATGTGTACTCTGTTACCTTGTCACTTCCCTGTTTTCTTTGGGTAAATAACTGGGCTCTGGACTTGGGGGGTGGGAAGAAAGAAAAACCCAGCTCGCAGTATCACTGGGAAGGCCTGGCAGACTGAGCTGGAGGCGAAGAAGGAGCACGCCCGGAGGAGAGAACAGGCCCATTGCAGGCTGGGCTTGGCCCATTCTGGATGGGGCTTTTCACTGAACTCTGCAGGTAATGATGTGGGAATGAGAGACGGAGGAGAAAACTGCTCACCTCAGCCTTGGGCTTGGCAGACCTGAGGCTGGGGGAAATAAAGAACTTCTCTCCTTCGCCAAGTCAAATGTGAAGCCCTCTCTGAACCCGGCAGAGTCAACAAGGCAGACTGAGGCTTTTCTGCCAGCCTCTGCCCTCCCACTGGCTAGGGAAGTGGCCAGGGTGAGAGAGGTCGGTCTTATCATGCCCAGCCGTGAACTCTGGAGGCACCAGCAGCAGCCCGGGCCTTCCATGGAGCACAGGAGTACGATCTTCCTTTGTAGCAATACATGGTCCATGTTTGGATGTGGAGGCAATGGGCTCCATCCAGAAGGTGCTCAGAGGTTTCTGAGTTCTTCTCTTCCAGAGCTGCTGTGAACATTTTCACTTCTCTGGCCTTGGAATACTTACCTTGTGAATTCTGTACCATACGCTGGATGGGTATCTAGCAGGGCATCTTTTAGACATGCCCTGGTGATGAGGGCACCAGGGGGATGAATAGCTGCAGGGAAACAAATGGTCACTCTAACCAGTCAGGGTCTTTTCTTCATAACACTACAGCAACTCTCATTTGCTTAGGTACTCACAGCTGATCGTTAGAACAGAGAACGAACAGTAATATTGCTGCCTCATTACTCCTAAGACTGCACAACACACAAAAGGAGTTAGTTTGCCACATGCCAAAACATGGCTGTGGGTGCTGGCTCCACCCTGCAGAGGGAAACTGAGGCAGAGAGCGCTCAGAGGCTGAGACTAGCACAAAAGCCCCCACAGCTGACTTGGCAAAGGCAGGGTTGACTGGGGGCTGTCTGGGCCTCTGCATGTGTCCATTTCCTTTCTGCATTTGCTCAAGAGCCTTTGGGTCCCACCTTAAACTCCCTATCTCACCCTGTAGATCATACAGCCTTCATCAGGCAGAGGTTTGGAGTTCAAAAACGGCATTTTCCGGTGCAAAGATCTGGCCCCCATCTGTTGAGTGGTTCTTTCAGGATTGCTGGAAGGGCTGCAAATGTCCCATGAGGTGGGGTCACTTGGAGAGAAAAATTGATGCTGTTGTAAGCGTTGCCTATTCAGAACTGCCATTTCCAGGGTGATGAGGGCTTTCATAGGGAGAAAAAGGACAAACCAAAAGCTTTCTAGGACAATTATGGACACTTCAAATTATTCATGTGGTCTAATTCTGCAAAGACAGCTTCAGAGATGTACTGTGAGGCAGACAGGAGCCGCTCTGAGGACAGACAATAGCTCGTGTACATTGCTGCCACAAGGACCAGGCTGAGAACTGTGCACACATGACCTCATTTCATCCTCTTACTCACCCTCTGCATGGAAGACTGTTGTCCTCCTTTTCCAGTGGAGGAAACTACAGAGACCAGACAAGTCAGGCCCCAAACCCACCAGTGTGACTCTAAAGCCCATATGTTCATTCATCAAGCTGCAGTGCCTTTGAGGACAAAGCTGAAGGAACTCCCATCTCAGAATGATGCCATTTAGCTCGAGGGCCTGCTCCCTCTGGCTTGATGGCCTGTCCAGAACGCTCTGCCAGTGCCCAGATGTAAATGTCTCTCCAGCAGTGTTGCCACGTGGAACCCTGCCGCTGCTGGTCCCTGAGAAGCCACACGGGGAACTCACCTTCTTCTGCCCTCCTCCCAGGCCCAGGCCCTGGCCTACCTGGTTTATATTTATACCTCAGCCTGAATCTTCATACTGCTAGTCTTTTCTTCTTCCTAGTCACCTCCCCTAAATGTCCCCAGCAGCACTTTGCAGAGCAGAGGCCCCAGGTGAGCATGCCTGCTGTAGAATTAAGCTATATTTCTCCAAGGGCATCCTCTAGATGCCCAACATAAGAATCCACTGGGGTGCTCCAAGAATGCAGATTTCCAGGCTCTGCCACAGACCTCAATAAGACTTTGAATGGTGGGGTTAGAAACCGATATTTTTAATAAGCCCCCTAAATGATCCTTAAGTTTGAGATCCACAATTAAGGCTTTCCAATGAATTAGGATATGTTGATCACCAGACATTGTGGAAGTGGGCACCTTGCAAAGAGCTCGTTGTGTATTTGGGTACTGGATTGAGAGTTCGCAGATGGGGAGGCTGCGGTGAAAGGAAGTCAGGAGTAGCAGAGGAAGGTGTAGGAGGCTGGGCAATATTTCTGCTAAACCATTTGGAACTCCTGGATGGGTGATGGCCCTGGCAAAAACGTGCTCTGAGAAAGTTCCAAGCAGAAGGCTTCCAGAGCCCCATTTCAGGCGTTCCTGAATCTGGCCCATTTCCTGCCGGGAAGCAGTATCCCTTTTGTTCCCTGCCGGATGATCCCAGTGAGCAGGATGGAGAGAGAATCAGGCCCTAGGGCCTCCACAAGCGAAGTTAAGTAGCCTTCTAGTGTGGAGAGAGCAGGGTGGAGACAGAGAGGGGAGGGCATCCCAGGGCTGAAGTGTGTGTGGGGCGGGGGGAGGCCAGATGAGTGCTTCTGAAGGTCACATTTTTTTTTGAGATGGAGTCTCACTTTTGTTGCCCAGGCTGGAGTGCAGTGGCGCAATCTTGGCTCACCTCAACCTCCGCTTCCCAGGTTCAAGCGACTCTCCTGCCTCAGACTTCTGAGTAGCTGGGATTACAGGCGCCCACCATCATGCTTAGCTAATTTTTGTATTTTTAGTAGAGATGGGGTTACACCATGTTGGCCAGGCTAGTCTTAAACTCCTGACCTCAGGTGATCCGCCCACCTCAGCCTCCCAAAGTGCTGGGATTACAGGTGTGAGTCACCGCGCCTGGCTCTGAAGGTCACTTTCAAGTAGAGTGAGGGGAGCAGCAGCCTCCAAGTCCCCAGACTCATTAATAACAGACCTCCCAGGTGGACCACTGTGGGCTGAATATGAGATGAACCTTTTGGTGAGTCAGTTTGGAGTCTGAGAAAATAAAAACAAAAATCCTTTATAAAATTGAAAAAGGATTTTTTTTCCCTCCTCACCAACAACTCCAAAACAACTGAACACAAAGTACTTTAACCTCTGCATGTGGCAAGACCTCCGTGAAAAATCGTTTCTCAGCCCATTTGATGGGAAAGGGGTGCTATTTTTGTGACTACCTATAACATCTGAGTAAGCTCATCAGGAGTCACTCCAAGGAAAAATCTTATTATTAGTTGGAAAAATGGGGCAAGGAGGAGGCAGAGAAGAGAAGTAGCTCTGCTGAGTATGTGGCAGTGTGACTTCTAGAACTGTTTGTGTCCATGTGGACTTGGACAAGCCACTTCAGGACTCTGGGTCTGGGTCTTCTCATCCAAAACAAGGTAGGGAAGAGCCGTGCAGTCAGCAGAGCTGCTGCCCTGGGACCCCAGGGCAGACACAGGGCTTCTGCCTTCTGCCCATTCCACACGCTGGAGTCCTTCTCGGGGTGCAGCCCTGGCAAGCATGTGTGTCTGTGGTAAAGATGACAGACCTTTCCTGTCATTGCTTTAGTGGGAAAATCGCAGAAAAAGGACTACAAACACCTTGCAGTCTCCCTTTGATTAATGAAAACAGGGCATTACTCACAATTGCTCCTGGGGCCAGGCGCAGTGGCTCATGCATGTAATCCCAGGACTTTGGGAGGTCAAGGCATATGGATCACCTGAGGTCAGGAGTTCGAGACCAGCCTGGCCAACATGGTGACACCCCATCCCTACCAAAAATGTAAAAATTAGCTGGGTGTGGTGGAGGGCATCTGTAATTCCAGCTGCTTGGGAGGCTGAGGCACGAGAGTCACTTGAACCTGGGAGGCAGAGGTTGTAGTGACCACACTCCAGTCTGAGTGACAGAGCAAGATTCTGTCTCAAAAAAAAAAAAAATGCTCCTAGGATGTGTATTAATCACAGGTTAATGACTTACACATTCATATAGCGTCATATGTATGACACATTATATTTAGATATATTTATATTACACGTATGACACTACATGAATACAAATTACAGGTGTTTGTATAGATATTTGTATATGTATTATAAATATCTACTGTAAGTATACATAGGTAATTACCTACTATTTTATAGGTATTTGTCTCTACAGACACATATATATGTACAGGTTTTTTTTTGTGTGTGTGTGTGTATATATATATGCCCACATATATATAACACTATATCAATACAAATCACAGGTATTTGTATATCTATTACAAATACCTATTACAGATATATATTAGTAAATATCATATTATAGATATTTGTATATATACACATAAATATATAGGTATTTGTATGTGTATGACACTATATGAATGCAAATCACAGGCATATACTTACACACAGATACGGAGTAACCCAAGGCTTCCCTACAAGGCCATGGACAAAAAGCATTTGTCTCCTGTAGTGGACTGAATTGTGTCACCCCCAAAAGATATACTGAAGTCCTAACCCTGGTACCTTATGACCCTATTTTGGAAATAAAAATATATTTGCAGATGTAATTACAATGTAGGTGGAGATGAGATTATTCTGGAGTAGGGTGGACCCTCGATCCAGTATGACTGGTGTCCTTATAAGAAGAGGGGAGAGGAACAGAGACAGAGACTGTCATTCACAAGGAGACCACCACGTGAAGACACGAACACATAGGGAAGGGCCATGTGAAGACGACCGCAGTGACGGAAGCAGGGCAGCTATAAGCCAAGGAATGTGGAGGAGTGCTGGCTACCACCAGAAGCTGAGAAGAGGCAAGGAAGGACCCTCCCCCACAGCCTTTAGGAGGAACATGGCCCTGGCAAAACCTGGATGTCACACCTCTAGCCTCCAGAACAACGATGCAATCAATTTCTATTGTTTTCAGCCACTCAGTAAAGTACCCGCCTGGCTAGGGAATCCTCGGAAGCAACCACAGCTCTCTAGCCGAATGGAATGAAGTGAAGCCTTCATGTCAGCACTGGGCTTGCAGCTGCTGAGCCCCCGATGGTGGTCCCTCTTCCCGGCTCTCTCTCAGGAGCAGGGGTAGGGTGGAGATATTCAACTATTTCCAATGGAAACCAACACTTGAAAGGTTGTGAAAGCCCCTAAACCTCCTGCTCTTCCATGGTGATGGCTGACAGCTAAAGCCACACTGCCACTACCCTATGCCCAAGCTTGATCACCTGGAAGTGGGGACTGAGAGAGGACGAGAACGGCATCGCCTTTGAGCTCTCATGGGGTGGCATAAATTTACGGTCAGTATGCCTTCAGATCAGAGGTCCTGCTGTTAGAGAGTTTTATTTTTTTGCTTTAATGGTACACAGGAATTCTCCCCCAGCCCCCTCAAAACACTCACACATCTTTTTAAAATTTGCACCTTTTTTTCAGTCTGGTTTCCTATGGTGAAGGGGAGGCTAGGAAATGCCCAATAAATCATCTGTCTGTCCTCACTCAATTGAAAGGCAGGAAATGCAGAGAACAGTCACGTTACCTTTCCACTTTGCATACACCAAGAGCTATCAGGACCTGTTCCTTTGAAGGGGAGGCCCTTCTGACAGCAATATTAAATTTTCAAGGCCACTGGAGTTTGTTTCTAGGGAGCAGACCCAAAGTGGGCAGGCATGTGGGATGTTCCCTTCCAGCCCCTTCTAGGAGTAACTTCTTGGGCTTGCCCTGGGAAATCTACTCGGTCAGCAATGATTTAGGGACTCCATGTGCACAGCACCATTGTAAGTCTACGCGGATTAAAGGAATTCTACTCTTGATTCCTAATTTTTAACAAATTTACATCTACAGACAGTCCTAGACTTATAATGATTCAACTAAATGATTTCTTGACTTTATGATGGTGCGAAACCTCCAATTTTGACACAATGTACAGTATTCAATAAACATGAGATATTCACTAATTTATTATAAAGTAGGCTTTGTGTTAGATGATTTTGCCTATTGTAGGCTAATGTAAGTGCTCTGAGCACGTGTACAGTAGGCGAGGCTAACCTACGGAGGTTTGGTAGATTGGACGAATTAAATGCATTTTCAACTCACAATCTTTTCAACTTTCGATGGGTTTATTGGAACTTAACTTTATTGTGAGTGGAGATGCATCTGTAGTTGGTGCAACAGCTAACTCATGTACATAAAATAGTGACCCCCTACAAGGGGGTTTATAAAAGGTGTTCTCCTCAAACTGTAGAAAGGAGCCGAAGATGCTTCCAGGTGGCCAGCCAAAGCTTCTTGGAAGAGGTGAAGGCTCTGAGCCGAGGCTTGAAGTCTAGGTAGGGTTGCGGAAGGAGCCCAGGAAGGAGAAATGGCAGTGCTCCAATGCTGGGGACTCCTGAGGATGCCATGGAATAGGGTGTGAGGAGGTTTATTCAGGGGACACTGAGAAACTCAGGGTGTGTGGAGAAGGTGGGGTGGGGTGCTAGGAAACAAGGCAGGAAGGGTATGCAGGCGCTATCCTCTAGGATGCTTTGTGGATGACAGATTAAAATTGTGCTTGCCGTTGGCGTGACCAGCCCTCCCTGGAAGATGGCCTCCACTTGGTCTTGCATTCAAAGAAACACATGTAACTGCAAACACTTTCAGGCCTAATGTGATCTCCATGGTAGGGTTTCTTGAGAGGTCATGCAGGGGTTTCTTGCAGTGCATTTCCCAGTGAACCTTTCCTCAAACCTTCTGGGACATTTGCTCCTCAGGTTTCACACCCTTAAAAGACTCCTCATTCTTGTTTTTCCTCGCTTTCTCTTTCTAGCCACCTCCTCTTCTCAGGCCGCTCTCTCCCCATCCCCCAGGGGCCCCCTCACTCGTCCTCTGGGTAGCCTGGGCTAAACTCCACCTGATGGCTTTAGGAGCCATCTGGGAGCGATCTGCAGGGAGGAAGGGCACGCTGAGGAGGCTTCAGACAAGGAGAGCAGATGGAGGCTGTTGGTTCCAGGGAGGGACCTGAGCAAGACCCTGGGAAGGAATAGAGCCCCAAAGTAGGATAGGAAAGTCTGACTGGCATCAGGGTGACCAAGGATGGCTCTGGTCTGGGTGGGTTTTCACGTTTGAGGTCTGTCCCCCTTGTCTGACTGTGTTGTTCCCTGCTGTTTCCCCATGCCTAGATGTCCAGAATATAGTAGGTACTTAAGAAAGTAACCACTGAGTGAATAGCAGCTGAGTTATTAGAAGAAATAAAAAAGTGTTCTTAAGAAGAACACTAGTTCAATGACTTGGCTCATAGTAGGAAATCACTGTGCCAGTTCCCTTCTTCTCTTCCCTTCTTCTATGTTAAATGTTTTGTGCTCAGCACGTCCACCTTTAGAATTCTTTTCAGAAAAGATAGCACACATTGAGCCTTAACATCCAGTCCATGAAGCAGATATCATAGGGGAAAAAACCCACACTGGCTGTCAAGGAAGTGGGTGAGTTGTACATGGAACAAGCCAGGGTCTCCGTGTGTGTCTAATGAGGGGTGGGGGTGGGACGCGTGGTTTCGGAGGGTATTTCCAGTGCTGTCTATGATTTCACCCAGCTGTCAATCAGGGTCATGTCTGTTTTATTCAGCTTAGCACTGAGCACACCGGGGACATCTCATACGTTTCTACTGAAGAAAGGAATGTTGGGATGGGTGAGTAAGTAACTCAGCAGTGCCCCAGCTGAAGAGAAGGGATCCTTTGCAACCCCATGGCTGTCAGTGAGCAGACAGCCCAAGGTTCACCTGCCCTGCTGTCCCCAAAGGCAGGAATGCCAGCAGGTGGAAGAGGAGAGACTGTGATCCACCTGGTCCCTCATGCCTGTTTCCAGTTTCTGCCCACCCTGATTCACAGCTGGGTGGAATCACAGACAGCACTGTAGATACCCTCCAAGATCATGTGTCCCACCCCGTTAGGCAGACAGGGACACCCTGGCTCGTTTCATGTACGACTCACCTACTTCCTTAAGAGCCAGTGTGGGTTTTTTTCCCCTGTGATATCAGCTTCATGGACTGGATATTAAGGTTTAATGTGTTATCTTTCCCAGAAATACTTTAATTCCAAAGATGGACGTGCTGAACACATAACATTTAACACAGAAGAAGGGGCAAGAGAGAAGGAACCAGCACATACGGATGTCCTATTATGAACGAGTCACTGTGCTAGTGTTCTTCTTAAGAATATTTTTTGGCCGGGTGTGGTGGTTCACGCCAGTAATCCCAGCATTTTGGGAGGCTGAGGCGGGCGGATCACGAGGTCAGGAGTTTGAGACTAGCCTGGCCAACATAGTGAAACTTGGTCTCTACTAAAAATATAAAAATAGGCGGTTTTGATGGCGGACACCTATAGTCCTAGCTACTCGGGAGGCTAAGACTCACTTGAACCCCGGAGGTGGAGGTTGCAGTGAGCCGAGATTGTGCCACTGCACTCCAGCTTGGGCGACAGACTGAGACTCTGTCTTGAAAAAAAAAAAAAAAAGAAGAATACTTTTTATTTTGTCCTAATACCTCGGCTGCTATTCATTCAACAATTACTTTTTAAATATGTACTATATCCTGGACATCTTCTAGGCATGGGGAAACAGCAGGGAACAAAACAGACAAAAATTCTGCACTGTCACACTGACATTATGGTGGAGAAAACAAACAAGAAACAAGAAAATGATTGAAATACTAGTATATTAGAAGGTGATAAATGCTATGGAAGAAAATAAAGAGCAGGAAAGGAAGACAGGAAGTGCTGGAGAAGAGAGTTGGCAGTGGCCATTAAGATAGGGGGGCCAGGGAAGGCACCACTGGGAAGGGGACTTTGAAGCAAAGACTTGAAGAGGTTAGAGAATCAGCTGTGTCGGCACGTGGGGGAGAAGAGTCCAGCTATAGAAACCACTCACCAGGGGAAAGCTCTGGCAGGAGGACTGTGTGAGGTCTGTTCAGAGAACAGCAAGGAGACCAGCCTGGTAGGCAGGATGCTGAGACCACTCTTTACACCTAGGAAGAACTGGCTTTTCCTTTTAGCGCGACTGGTTGATTGTCTTGCTTAGAAGATCAAGGTCACAGGTGTGATCTTTGTTTTGAGACTTTTGTTTTCCAACAAAAGTCATCTTGCAAGGACAGAAGAGATGGTCACATGAATATATTAATTATCACAAATCTGTCCTTGGAGCTGGTCTGGAGCCTGACTCCACAGCCAACTACCTATTTACACTTATACATATCATCACCCTTTCTGAGCCTCAGTTTTCTCCTTTGAAAATGGGGGACCCACTTGGTAATACCCTATGGGATTGGACTCGTGTATTGTAGAAAGCACTCTGTAACTGTGATCTGCTGTAGAAAGTGTTCACTGTTGTTATTATTATACCATAAAATAACTCATGGTCTATGTCCAGCTCATGTTGGGTCTGTAAAGCCATTTTGGTAGACCAAACTCATTTCTTAGCTCTGTTTGCTAGGTTGCAGAGACGATTTTTACTTATGTGTTACAGTCATCTTATTACTTTGGGTGGGAAAAGATTCCATGAGGCTCTCAGCAGCCCCTCTGACCTTTGGCTGGATCTGTCAGGCCATTTCCCAAACCTGAGATGATCCTACTACCCCCACCCTCCCCACCCCCAACCTCCATCCCACCTCTGCTTTTGTCTCTCTGCCTCACTGGAGAGAGCTGCATGTCTGTGCCAATGGCCTCTATTTCTAAATCATACAGTGTGACCTAGGCACTCAATGCTGCCAAACAATTTTCATCCTTTGGTTAAGCCCTTGTTTGCTTCCTGCGCTGGGAGCTCCAAACCGACTCCACCCAAGTCCCCAGCCCCACCTCGCCTCCCTTTGCTCGCAGCAGATGGCTTGTCTTCAGCTGCACTAGAGGAGCCAGCTCAACAACGTGAACTTCTTCCTGCCTGGAAATTCTTTAACCGTACCTCAGTCTACTCTTGGCTCTGCCCATCTCTTCTAGGGCCAGAGCCAATAACATCTCTCTTGTGGAGAGGATGGTTTCTTCCTACACTGCCTACCATATTGCTCTTTCTATAGAAATAATCCAAGTGATCCCAAAAGATTTATGAATAAAGAAGGTGATTGCTGTCCTGTTGATCACAGCATAAACTGGGAAGCTACCATATGTTCAACAAAAGGGGACTGGCTAAACTGATCATGATACAGCCATGCAGTGGCAAGGAGGGCTTTATCAATAGTATGATCCCAATTTTCTTAGAAGCAAAATGAAGTCAGCGACAACAAACACCAATATGTGTGATGGGGAAAAAAGACTTGAAGGAAATCTACAAAAATAGAAATAATGATTATCTTCTGACGATGAGAGTATGAGGGATTTTTACTTATTCTTAGTACTTTACTCTGAAATTTCTACTATAAGCACATAGTATTTTTATAATTAGAACAAAATGCAAAAGTATTAACAATACCATTTCTCCTTAGAAAAGCTGCATGTGATTCAGTTCCTCTTAGTTATCCCTTTAAATGCAGCATTTCCTGGGGTGGTGCCTGGTTGACAGCTGTGCATGTAAGGACTAGAAGCAAAGAAAACCATAACCAATTAACATTACAGTGGGAACTGAGGCGTGGAGAATGGAAATGCCTCCACAGAAATGTGTTATTACTAACTTTTTTTTTTCCATCATGGGACAGGTGTTTAAGGGAATGCACTAAATTTACTCCAGATAATATATATTTTAAAAATACTATGATTATTGTATTTTTCTGCTTCTCCTTTCATGGGAACTTTTAACATGAGAACTATTTGGTAATGGATGTTGCATTTTAGGTCTTTTAAATCTATTTAATGGAGGCCTACTGTGTGCCAGCACTGGTGAGACAAGGGGTTATCTGCCATTGTGTCTCAAAAGGGAATGGGGCAGCACCCTCACTAGGGGCTTTGCAAATGTTTGGGGGAGTTTTTGATTGTCAACATGACTGAAGGAAAGGTGCTGTTGATTTAGCGGGTGAGGACCAGGGTTACCACACACCCTGCAATATATGGGGCAGTCCTATATAACTAAGAATGGACCCACCCCAATCCCAATGCCTGGGAGGTGAAACACGGAACTGGACAGAACAGTGCGGAAGATGCAAACTCGAATGCTCCTCTACCCCCAGGCCAGGCAAGCAGAGGCTGTAGCGAAGTGGGGACAGCTGTTTCGAGCACTGGCCAGCATCACTACGCTTAAATCCAGGGTTACTCTATCTCCCCGGCCTCCCAGCAAAGCCAGAAATCTAGATGTGGATGTAAAATTTCCTGATTAAACAAACAAACAAACACACACAGAATGGGCCAAACAAAACATATCTATGGGCCAGATTTGGCCTTCACGTCTCTACTTGGAACCCTGCTTTAGGTAAAGACATAGTCTCTGTCTTCACGAGAGTAATAGAACAGTGCCCTTACGAGTTCAAATTCAAGTCCTTCAGGGGACAAATATGGGTTCCAATTGCAGCTCTGCCATTTACTACCTATGCTCTTGGCAAGTGAAAATCCTCTGAACCTCACTTTCCTCCTCCATAAAATGGAACTGATGGTAACCCTCTTCGGTTTGTGCTGAAGATGAATCTGGGGAGAGACCCCCCAGTGCCTGCACATGGAAAATGATTAATAAAGCAGAGCTATTATTATTATTAAGGATATCACAGTCTAAAATAAGCATCTGCTGTGTATAGCACTCTATGCTAGATGCTGAGGGGTTGTAAACAAGTGTGAGAGAAAGCTCTTGACCTGGAGTGTTTTCATTCTAGAAAAAGAGAGAAACCCTGGATGTAAATACTGTGAGGTGGTCAGATTTAAGAATATGACTGACGTCAGACAATTACTGGAGACCAGAGGCAGGCACTTCTTGGGAAGTGGGGAATCCTGCCAGGCAGAGAGGACGGCAGGGGAACAGCCTAAGCAAAAGCAAGGAGACAGATGGACAAAATCATAGTAACACGTGCTTATCGCGGCCAGGCACTCTCCGAGTCCTCTGTGGGGGCGAAATCTGCTGCTCAGGCATCAAACCTGCGAGGGACGCGACATGGGGCTGAAGGGGCGCTGGAGTCAGGTCATGGGGCTGCTGACTGCCAGGCCAGAGCATGGATATTTAATGTGTGGCCAGGGAGTGGAAACAAGGAAGTGAGCTGTAGGGACAGTGATCTAGGATCCAAGGATGATGTGGAAGTGGAGATGGGGACAGTGGCCTTGTGGGGAGAGCACACATGAGGCCTGGGACTGGGTAGGGAGTGCTGAGGAGGTGCTTTACCAGGCCTCCGAGAGAATGGAATTTGGGAGTGGCGGGGTATGCAGTTAAAACTGACTGCCTGGGGGATCATGGGAATTTTATATAGGGAAAATAATTTGAAACTTTTGTACCCCCTCCACACTATTCTGGCTTGCTTTCTCCACCCTCTGCCAGGCTGTTCATTCACCGGCATGTTTTTTTCTCGGTCGACTACTCTTCTTGGTTATAAATGCCTCTCTTTAACTATTTTTTAAAATTTTTGGAAGCAACTCCTTCTCTGGCAAATGTGCTGTTATTTCCCAATGTCTCTAGAAAACCTGGACTCATCCCCCACCCCTGCCTCTCTAGAACACAGATCACTGCTAGGTTATTGATGGATTGGGTACAGCAGAACTTCCAGAGTTTTCGCCCATCTAGGCTGGCTGATATGGAATTCCATATTGCATATGAAGGAAGGATGTGCTTAGCAAATACCGTGAAACAACATTTGCAGGGGAAATTGCTAATCCACTAAAAGAACAAACTGTCTCTAAGCACTCCAACAACATTCATTTACATTCCAACAGGCAAAATGCTGTTTACACAAGAGGCGCATCTATTTTTAAAAGTACACCAGGCACACCTCTCCTAGGGAAGATTCTGTAAGCTGTGACTCTGCAGGATAAAGAGTAGTAAGACTGCTTTGCAGGGGATGTCCCATACCTGAGGTTCTTCAGACCGTAACTGGAATTGGTCCAAACCAATGACGCTTCGCTGCAATGCATCTTTAGCATGAAAGATTCCATGAATAATCACTTAAGGTCCCCCAACAGACAACTGCTATACAACCACTGGAGGGGTACTTACACCTAAGGACTATTATCTCCTCCAGGAAAGAATCCTTTGCTTTGAAAAGTGAGTATAATGCCCTCATGTCCACATTTCCAGGAGGAAAAGTAAACAAATCCAAGTGTGTGGTGACTGGCACCTCTTGGTCCAGGAGGGAGCACGACGCAGTGTGTGCGCAGGAAGTGAGCACTCCTGTGAGTGAAAGGGGGCAGAGCCTGCCTGCAGAGCCGTGAGAAAGTCTCTCCATGTTGCTCCCTCAGAGGAGTCCTGCTAGTTCTTTTTCTGTAGTAGGACAACCTACACCCTCCTTCTGAGTCCCCCAATCCCCCACCACCACTAAAACAGATGTGGGGGAAAACTAGCAGCAACGAAGAATTATTAGACAACGGTCAGATCTGATCGAAGTTTTAAGAGGCTGCCTTGTAGATGGCAAGTTTCCTGTCACCAAACATAAGCTCACCATCAGTCAGCAGGGAGAGTGGCAGGATTCCGCTGTAAATTCTTGCAGGACTTAGTGGAAAGAAATACCTATCAGACTTTTTTCCCCCTTTCTTCTAGATCTTTCTATAAAAATGTGTCCAGGGCATGGATGAAGCACCAGATAAGAGCTAACATTCTTGTGGTTAGCTGGACCGATGATTTGGTGCAAGCCACTCCTCATTGGTCAAATGAAGTTTGGGGCTCAAAGAAATGTGAGTTGTGCCCTCCTTTTCTCCCCCCTCCGATCCCTCCCCCTGGAACATTCTGTGACTACAGACTGTGGCTCAAAAACGGGGATGTTCCAAGTCTGACTCAGTCACCAGCCTTGGAATTAGGGTTGTCCTGAGGAGATGACACAGACAGCTGGGAGACTATCTGGTGGCTTTTGAAGAACCTGACCTACTCCTGGGGCTCAAAACCCTCAGCTCGCACTCTGACTCCCAGGGCCTGAAATGCCAGCCTCACAGTCACTCCCTGGGGATCTGAATACACCCCTACCCACTCAGGGGTCCTATAATCAAATGCAAATTAGGTCTTTATGCAACAAAGGGGTGGGAGGAGGGATTTGCTGACAACCCTGTGAGTGCCTGGCAGAAGGCCCTGGGGACTGATGGCCCCCCATGGAGGGAGGTCAGGAAAGAAAGGAGAACAGAAAAGGGAGAGCACTCAGAATGGGTCAGAGGCCTTGGGCAGCCCCCACTTCATCCCCAGTGTGCCCTGGGTTTGGGGGATAACCCTGGGTCATCAGCCTTGGGCATTGTCTTAGCCGCGTCAGGACCCCCACCCTGCGCATCACGGACTACACTTCTGGCCTCCTTGCATGTGATGCTCTGTGCTAACCAGCAATTCTCCAGGCCCAGAACCCAGAGACATCTACTCTGTCCCTCTCATTTCTCCCAAGACCCCAGAAGTCAGGA
The DNA here is from genome assembly GCF_008728515.1 of Papio anubis. NCBI lineage: Eukaryota > Metazoa > Chordata > Mammalia > Primates > Cercopithecidae > Papio > Papio anubis. The sequence continues at coordinate 38,112,569 of NC_044982.1, forward strand.
CTCAACACTAAGAGTGGGGCCTGATGGGGTACAGCTTGGAGAAGAGGCGTGCACAGAGGGTGGAGAGCCATCTCGGATCCAGCTCCTGCAGAGTAAATCAAACTGCCCTCCTCCCCCACAACCCGCTCTGCAATCCTTTCCAATCAGGGAGTCTAAAATTACCATATTTACAGCATCTGCAGCCAAGCCAAGCACTAAACAAGATGAATAGCGGTGACGCACGAGCCTGAGTGGGAGCCTGGGTAGAAGCATGCAGCCGGCTGGGCTGGGTAGTGCTGGGCTGGGCTGGGCTGGGCCCTGGGGGCGAGTGAGCCACAGCGGGAGAGTGAGGACAGTCCCAGGCAGGGGTCCTGATGGATGAACTCACCCAGCACTAAGGGGAGGTAGAGAAAGGGGTGGTGGGTGAGGAAGCCTCGGTATCTCAGCCTTCTTAGAAAAAGAGAGAGAGGAGGCAATTAACAGAGAGAGAACATGAGAATATGCTGCTGACTTTAGGTTTCTCTCCTTCCTCCTCTGCCTCCCTCCCCTTAAACTCTCCAGGAGGAACCCACTGAGGCCTCCAAGCCAGGATGCCTTCCATGGAGTTTCCTTGTGTGTATGTGGGGTGGGGGATTTCCAGCAGGGTTTTGCTCTGGATTCTTCCAGTGGGGACACCCATGCCTTGTGAGTTTCCTTCCCAAGCAGCCTTTTCCAAGGACGCTCTGTCAACCTACACAGATCAGTGACTTCATTCCTAAAAAAGGCCTGCAGGTCTGGGTGCTTTCGTTCTGGAGGAGACTAAGGCCAGGAATGACAGGGAGTGTGTTCTGCTTCAGGGTGTCCCAACACTTTTTGTCCGAGCCTGGCTGTTCTCTCCCCAGAAGGAAAAACGCCCAGGAAAAGAGGCTTTGTGACTCATGACCTGCTCGCTTGCACTCGGAGTTTCAGAGCTAGGAGGGAGCTACAGACAACAGACAGAGGGAAAGAGACAGGGCCAAGGAACCCGGGCTTGTGGACTCTAAGGCCAGTGCTGTCTCCTGCCCTGGAGGTTCACCATGGATTCTGTGATGCTCCCAGGTGCTGAGGAGTGAGTGGGGCTCCTGGACCCCAACACTCCGTCCTTCAGCCAGAGCATCTCCATTTTGAGCTGTTTTGTGGACTGGGCTTTTCTTTATGTTTTCAATTCCTTTCCCCAAAATGTTCAGTGACTTGAGTAAAGTCACTGGCCTGTATGAGCCAACAGGAAGTGGAAGATAACAGTGGGTGGCCGGAAGGAAGGCAGAATGAGGCGTCTTTAGAAACAGATGGAATGTAGCAGGAGATGCTGAGAAAGGGGGTTAATCCCGACATAAGGTCATGATCAGCACTCACATGTGAACCAGCCCCCAGAAGAAGACGTCTCCCCTGAGAGATTTAGAGCCAGAAGCCACCTGCACTAATCCTGCCGGAACCTGAACCCAGATCCCAAAGTGTGAGCTGTTTGTTAAGCACCGATCTAGTCCAGGACAGCCATTTGTAATAGGAGGTGAGGAGAGGCTGGATTTGCTGGTGCTTGAGTTGGAGCTGCACAAAAACAAATGTTTCCAAGCTGAGGCCATCATGAAATAGGCAGACCATTCAGCACATGACTAATTCTGGCCTCACCCTCAGGGTGTGCTAGAAGGAGAAAGTCCTGATAAACTGCACAGAGGTGTTTCTGCTCTTCTCACTTGCCCAGAATTGCCAAGAGTTTGCCATTAACATTAACATGGTAAGAACTGAGTGGAGTTGGTCGCCCGAGATAACAGCTCCCGTTCCCACTAACCTCTGCCCTATTCTAGGTAGGGCCCATGCTAACCCATAGTAGCCAGAAGTCCTCCTCTCTTCTCCTCCCGCCTCTCAGAGCACACCTCTGTCTCCTCCCTCTGGCTCCTCTTTCTCACCCTCAAATGGTATTCCTCCAGTTTTGGGGCTTCTATTTTTTCTTCCAACTCTGTCTGCTCTCCTTGAGTGACTTTACTTTTCGTTGGCTTCGTTTATCACAAAAACCTGTGACTCAGCTACAGCCATCTTCCAGAACTGCCCACATATATTCCCAACATTCTATGGTTGTCTCAAATCACACATGTCCAAGACTGATCTCATTATCTATGCTCCCTTGCTTTCCATGACAAGCCCCTCTTTTCCTGAAGGTTCCTACCCTGTCTCCTCTCTCTCAGTCAACGATATCACCAGCTACTCAGACATCCAAATGGAAAACTCTGGACCCTCCCTCTCCCTCAACAAGGCCTGACAATGTTAACTCTGATGAGTCCTCTAAATCTCTCCTCTTCACATCTATGCCACTATAGCCCCAGATTAGGCTCTCAGCTCCTCTCTGCTGCTACCAGTCCTTCCTCCAGGATCTCCCAACCTTGGATCTCCCTCCACGGTATCAACTGGAGACAACTGTCTAAACACAGATCTGATTATTCCGTAAGTAAAATATTTGCTGGTGACCCACTGTGTGCCAGACTTTGTGCCCAGAACTGGGAATACAGTGGTGGATACAGCAGGTATCTTGTAAGATAAGGAAAGATGTGAGGTAACTCATATCTCAGGGAATCAAGCAAGAAACAAGCTCAAAAACAGATACGTGAATAAAATATTCTAAGTTGCAGGGTAGGAAATAATGGGGTGGGGCGGGTATCTGTGCCACCCCTTGCAGAAAGACCTTCAGAGGCTCCTCATTACCTACAGAACAAAGTTCAGACTCCACTTGGCAAGCAAAAGTCTTACTAATGTGGCCCAATCTATTTTTCAACTCCCTCTCCCACCACTACCTTCTTCCGTCCAACCCCCTAGTCTGTGTTCCATGTCCTATTCATCGGTGAATCCCAAGCCCTTCACTCTTGGCAAATAACAAGCAGACAATGAATACTTAGGGAAATCAATGTGTGGACGAGCAAATGATGGATAGGTGTCTATAGGCATGCCCTCTCCCCTTTCTTACCTCTACTCTGGTGAAACTTCTTTACAATAGCCCCTTCCTTTGGGTCTCCAAAATGTTTCTCACACTGTTTCTGCCCCAGGTACTCATAATAATGTCTTTCCTACTAGACAGTTAAGGCATTAAGGACAAGGGCAATATTGTTCCATTCCGAAAAAAATGCCTGGCACACAGCAGGTGCCTGAAACATGCCAGTGGAGTTGACTGCGAAGAGCCTGAAGCAAGGGGAAGTGAGTGTTGTCTTTTTTTAGATTGTTTCCTACAAATACTCCAGTGGCCATAATATTTGGGTGGAAAAAAGAAGCATGAAGATATCCACTGCCAAGTGGGCAGTCAGAGGCATACACCTCTTTGCTCAAGGAACAGCCTCAAAGAGCCCAACTTTGTCCCTGTGTCTTTGCCTTTGAAAATAATTTTGCACAAACAAAGCAGAGAATAATGAACCAGATATGTGCCCATGGAATCTGGTGCTCAAAGATATGCCCTTATCCATCTGAACAGAAACTCATTTGGATCAGGAGTTGGTTCTAGGGCTAAGCTTGTCCCTTCACATGATCTGTGAAGAACCAACCTCATTCATCCTAGCGACAGAATATTTATTTATTCCCAAGGACCTTAAGTGAAACCTAACTCCTTTGCTGCTCTCACACCCCGTCCCTGGAACTCCTTAATCACTATTCCCTAAGCCCAGAATAATTGAACACAGGGGTCTGTTGGTTTATGGCAAATGCACTCGGAGTCCCTGCCTTCTTTGGCAGGATGGGAGGAAGGTGGACAGGTAACCAACCATGAAAAAACTTCAATAAAAATCTGATTATAGGTAAGAATAAAAATAAGAGGTAGATTTTGTGCATGTTTTTAGGCTTGGTGCCTGCTCTCGGAAAAGTACTGGGCATGTGCCAATCTGCCTGGCTTACCTAGATCATTGTTGACTCTTGAATTTCACACATGGTCACCTAGTCCTCCTTTCTTTTTTCAGTCTCCCCAGAAAGCACCCCACCCCTGATCTAGGCATTTCATTAGTCCTATCTCTTTAGGAACCATTTCAGATTTTTCTTGACAGTCTTATTTTATTCACTCTGGTTCAATGTCGCCAACCCAACAATTCTCAGCCAAGCCTCCAAAGGAAATACAATCTGCCTGCTGCGTCAGATCACTTGGAAACAGACACGATTGGCTTGGAGTCACTCCATGCAGGGCTGTAAAATTGTTCTCTCCTTCTAAGTGGGTTGGGTTAAGCCCAAGCTGAGGCAAGAGATTTCCAAGGAACACAGAGCAGAGGACTGTAGTAAGTGGTGGTGATTCAGTCAGTGGTCCTCTTGCTTCTGAGTCAGTATTAACCTTCCTCCAGCAGCAAGTATGCGTAGGCGGCCTTCACAGTCAAACAAAACAGTGAGGTCTTCAACACTGGGGTTCATGAAACAGTTTACAAGAGTAGTGGGGATGCAGGCTTGGTATAAATCTCTTTATTCCTGCCAAGTTCTAGTCTAAATTTTTGTGTTTCCAAGATAAATGAAAGTTAGTTAAATTGATTTTGAGATTTATGTATCTCGTGTAAAGTTGGCAGGGTGTCCACAGTTCCATTAGGCCAACTCCACCAAATACCATTGAAATTCTGATACACATTTGTCTGAAGGTCTCCTTGGACTTTCAAATGGGGTTAATTTATTCTTGGACTTAATTTTGCAATGTGTCATGTTTTTGTTTTAATTACCTGAGAGGCTGTCTGGTGTAACAAAAAGAGTTCTAGATTAGGAATCAGAAGTCCCAGTTATATCATTCACAGGGCAAGTCCTTTAATGTGCCTTAGTTGCCTTATCTACAAAATAGGAATTGTGCTACTTGCTTTGAAAATCATAAAGCATTATACAAATGTAGGGAGCGGTTGGCCCCAGCGGTGGCTGTGTGGTTGAAAAGGAAGTGATTCTCCAGGTCCCACTGAAGGTGTGGCCCAAAACAATGTGGCAGGAATATGAACATGGGTGATCAGATGAGCAGGACACTGACTGCCCTTTTAGAAGACCTAGTTCCAACACAAGACAAATCCTTCCATCTCATTAATTTGTGTTTTTATATAATCTTTTATTTTAGATAAATCTTAGAAGTAAGCCATTCAATCTTGTACCCAACCGAAGAATTTTTCTCCATTTTTTTCCACAAGGAACATAATGTAAATTCTTGATATTCAATAATATGTCTTTATTGAATCATTTCTAGTCCCAGATTTCTAGCTTTTAGGGAATAGGAATAAAAGTGTTTGACTTCAAATAATTTAGTATTTTGGCAAAATGTGCTTGTAAACAGATAATCATGGAGAAAAAGCTAGGACGGCAGTAGTAGAAGAGTGACAGGTTCTCTAAGGCAAGAGTTGGCAAACTACAGCCCAAGGGCCAATTCCAGCCCACTACCTATTTTTGTAAAGAAATTTTTTTAGAACATAACCATGCTTATCCATTTACATATTGCCTACGGCTGTTTTTACACTACAATGATAAAATTGAGTAGTTGGCAGAGATAATATGACTTGCAAAGCTTGAAATATTTACCATCTGGCCTTTTACAGAAACGTTGCTGACCTCTGCTCTAAGGGAATCAGAAATCTTACAAAGATTTAAGTTGGGTTAGCGAATGGGAAAAAGGCATTCCAGCTGACTGGAATAGTAAGCACAAAAGAATGGAGTTATTAAAGAATATTTGATGTTTAAAAAGCAATGGGATGTCTCCTTGGTATAAGACAGGGAACAATGGGAGATGAGGCTGGAAACATGGGCTGAGTTTGGACAGAGAAAGACCCTGTAAGTCAAGGCTAATGGGTTTGAAATCCATCTTGTAGACCTTTGGTCTCCAAATAGGATGCATGCCCCAGAGTTACATAAGATGATCCATTAGAATTTAGTAGTCAGGAAGTACTAGAATTTGAACTTATTTTTTTCTAGGAAATAAAAAACATGGTCTTATATTTGATATAAATATTGACAATGGAGTCCTCACATCCATTGTTATGTGTCATGAATTGTTCATGAGATATCCTGTGGCAAGATTAGGACCTGCACATTGCAGAGGGGGTAAATGGTGTCCTCAGTCCTCACTCCCCTGGGGCTTTCAATGACATACAAATCACTACAGCTTGCACATTCCTGACTCATTGGATTATGGATATTATCAAATTTAACCTAACACACACAAAATGGACAAGTGGATTAAAATATTCCCGCACAGAAACAATGGATCAAAGATAATATTAGTAGTATAAGCACAAGCAAATAATAAAAATAATAGCATTGATACTGCCCTTAGAACAAGTTTTCTTCAGTCATATTACAAGGCGAAGACAATGACCAGATATTCGCATGTAACAAGAAGTCAAACCAAAACAATTAGAAATTTCCAAGAAAACTATTAGATATAAGGATTTATATTATTTCCATCACAAATGAACTATCTCTCCTGACATATTTATTGTGCTTTGAGATATTACGTAATGACAGTATGAAGCCATCATAATTGACAAGACATTTTAAGCTATTGCTTACTTCATCTTTATCTCGGCCTTTAAAAAAATTAATTTTGTGTATGTTTCATAAAGTACATAATATATTAGGCAACTAATACCTGTGTGTAATATAAAAAGAAATATATGTATATTGGGAGTACCTATTCAAAATTGTTTACTGATGGGGTGTTAAATCAACAAAGACTGGGAACCACTTCTACACAAAATAGAGGACCAATGGGGATCTCAACAAAAGAGGAGATGGGATGAGGTTTGTTTTGTGAAAGATCTCACAGGCTGCCATGTAAAAGATAGACTCTTGCAGAGTGGCCACTTAAAGCCATTTTTAAGTGCCCAAAGATCTTGAAACAAAAGTTGTAATACTAAGAGCTGTTATGACAAATTCCACTTTGCCAGCTCTTTCTTCTTTAAGAAATGAATGGCTTCTTCAGGCCCAAACAAGGCCCCAAAGGATTGCACTGACAATACAGCTTTGCTACAAGCCGTTAGTTGGGTGACATGGGCAGATTTCAGGGATGAGAAAACACACCCAAGGAATACCGCATGCCATCTAGACTCAACTTTCCCCTCTGACCTGCATGGGTTTCCAAGGCAAAGGGGTCTTCAATCACGAGGGCTCTTGCCACTGTTTCAGCCAGAGGGGCCATTCCCCCTCCTGACAGGCATGATTAATTGATTCTGATGCACAGACACACTCTGAGGACTGTGTATATAAGATGTGGCTTCTGGGAAGGACTATGGCATTTCTCCTGCTGGAAAGGGGCCAGGTAGTCCATTAGCCTGTTACAGCCAGTTCTCCTTAGCCACCTAAGGAGAGGTTCTTTGCCACAAAGAACCCAACTGTCAGATTTGAAGAACTTAACCAATATTTGTCAGATCTTTAAGAAAAGAGGAACCTGAACTGAGCTGAGCAGAGAAAGGATTTGCAGTCTCTCCCTGGAGATCAGCTTGGGCAGTCCCAGGAAAGCACCAGCACTGGTCTAGAGCCTAAACCTACACATCTGGAAACATCACAGAGGGCTTCCTTCTCTGTGCTCCATGAATGAGGACATACCCTCTTCTTTTCTGCCTATCTTTTTCAAGAACTTGAAGGGGCAAAGTGAAAACAAAAACAAACGATAGCAATGACAACCACTTTTTATGGTCAAAGATGTGGGTGTGGGTGAAGAAAGCATGCCCTGTCTGTGTTTCCAAACTTCACATCATCTGGCCCTACTCTTCAACTCAACCTTCTTCCCCACATGGAGTCTTTATTCCAGTAATGTCTGTTTCCTTCTTTCGAACACACCATCCAATTCCATTCTTTGGTCTGTTGAATTTTACTCAACCTTGGAATCCTCACAAGCTGTCATTTCTTCACAAAGTGTCCCTCACCACCCCTAAACCCACCCTCTCTTTCTTCTGGTTGGCTAGAGAGATTCACATTCAATTAGAGTCCCCTTGTGTGTTTTTCTGATTGTTTCAGGTCTCCCCAGCTGACTTTCTTTCGGTTGGGGTGTCATTATATATTTGCATAGCACCTAGAACCACGCTAAACCCTGTTTTGCAAATACTTATTGTTTGATGATCCTACTAGTGGTACATGTTACATAGAGAAATGAGGGAACAAGCTGAGCAATAAATAAGTCTCTCATTTCCACATGAAGAGTAAGATCTTGGGAAGGTGGCAAGTGAATCAAATTGAATAAGGGAGGGCTGAATAAGTCATCTGTAATGACTTTCAGGGTTCATGTAAGTGGAGCTTATCTCAATCGTCAAGGATTTCTAGCTAGAAGAGGTCTGATGATCCAACAGTGTTGTGGTGTGGTCTGTAGTAGAGTCCTAGGTTCTTGAACCTTGAACAGGGTGCAAGGAACTCAGACGATCCAATGTTTGCCTCCAGTGGATCATTTGAATTCTCTAGATCCTGTATTAAAAAAAAAAAAAAAAAAAAGGAGCAGGGTAGGATTCCCTCATGTCCTGGAGGCATTTGGAAGGGGCTGAGCATGGGCAGCTCTATCCAGTGGCTTCTCTCTGTCCCTCTGTTGCTTTGGTGCAGCTGCTCACAGTGGATGCCAGCACAGAAATGCTCTTCTGAGGACACATTCTGCCAGGATTATAGGCCTTAAAGGAGATACTGACACAGAAGACCATCCTAACACTCTCTTACAGCATTGATAAAGAACAGCAAACACAGGAGCCAACAGCAGCCTGGAGGATATGGGCCCTGTTAGAGGCCACAGTTTAGCATCTTTTCACCCAGATGAGGAAGAAAAGTCCCTCCTTTCTCACCCCTTCCCCAAAATTAAAACAATGAAAATCAGTTCTCATTATCCCAATAATTAAGTCCCATTCAGCCAGCTGACAGCGGCCAAAGAATGATTTTTCTGTGCTGCACTGTGTGGCTGCCCTCCATGGCCCCATTCATGGGCCACTGTGTGCATTTAATCACCCTTAGCTGGGCCGAGCTAATGAAATGCTGGGGCCTTGCCCTGCCCTGACCCTGCTGCTATTTCTATCTGAGCTCAGCACGTCCTTTGCTTGACAGTTGCAACCGAACAAGCAGATTTTTCTCTCCCATCTATGGAGTGTAAAGAGCCTATTTTGGCAGCCTGTGGGGCTGGGGACCCCTCTGGAAACCCAGTGAATGCCCCTGGAGGTTAACGTGCAAAGCTGTTTTCCAGACTGAGAGGCGGGTGGAGGAGGGGGTGGAGTGCTGGCGACTTGGAGGCAAGGAGGCTGTGGCTGGGGGCTTTTCTGGGGCAGAAGGGGAAGATGAACCTGGAAGAAGCATGGGGCCATGAGGTGGGGCTGACTGATCCATCCTGTCGCAAACCTGAACAAAAGCTCTTTGTCAGTTATCAAAAATCTCCCTCCCTCACTGGGGTCAAAGTGAGAAAATCCATTGCACTGGGTTTCCAGTTCGCATGGCATGGAGAAAGGGGGGATCCCTGTGGAGAGAGACTGCTCTCTTGAAGTTCCTAGCTGTTGTTTTAATGATTTCCCAAGATTCAGAAGTTAGGGAATAAGATGGCAAAATTATAGGCATTTATCCATACTAAAATGTAGGGATTTACACTTAGCTAGTGGGGAAAAAAACTTCCTTTGAGGGAAGTTGTAGAAAAGAGGCAAAAACAATGTGTTAAATGTGATGGCATGGTGGCTTTATATAGAAAGGACATATCTAAAGAAGGACGTAAATCAGGGGTGACAAACTCAAATGCCCTCAGGGGCCAGAGAGATCAGAGGTCACCAAAATGAGAGAAGAGAGACAGGTGGGAACTGTGGCCAATTAGAAACCACTGGGCCAGCCCCACCCCAGGGCAGGCTGGTCCTGCTCGGCCCCAGCTCTTTTTTGCCATACAAGTAGGCAGGCCCATGATTTTCTGTAATTTGAAAAAAGAGAAATCAGAAAGCTCTATTCTTATACAAAATCTCCCAATTGTTAATGTTAGAAACTAATTCAAGATGTTGAAAAAGAAAAAAAAAGCGGTGTGCTAGCCAAACAAACTATGTTGGCGTTCTGTGAGCCCACCCCTAACATTAGCAGAGCCTGGGGCAAGAGTACAAATGGAGGCCCCCATATCATATGTCTAAATATTTAAAAGTATAAATCAAGCTGACTAACTGTTAAACAAAATATATTCTGTCTGTCTACAACGAAAAAATATGCCTTCCTAAAGACCTGGCAGCCAGGTGTGAGAATTCAGAGTTCTGAGACATCTTGGAGTTGCACACAGACATGGGGCAGCAGAGAAGAGCTGGCTCCTGGCCCCCGGCCCTCCCCTTCCCACCCCAGCTCCAGCCTGCACACCTATGGGAGTCGAGCTCTGTCTATCCCCTGACACCTCACACAGCCTCCCCTTGGCTGCCCCTCTGGCTTAATGCTCCTCACATCAAAGGTGCAGACTGCCCTTAGGAGGACAGACTCAAATGGATTTGGTGACATTTGACAGGACTCTGGGGACCTGGGACCCAGAATGTGAGGTGTCTTGGCTCTTTGGCCCATGGGACTGGAAAGAGCCAGAGCTAGGCTCTTTAAAGTGTGGGGTCCAAGTCAGGGTCCCCTCCTAGCAAGACCTAAGCATGTTACTGGCCCCAGTTTGAGATCGCTGACTTAAATAAACACCCAGAAATGAAGACGTCTTGATGCTTTGCCTGGGTTTTTGACCAACTAGCTACATGACCTTGGGTAAATCATCATCGTTTTGTGAACCAGTTTCTACATAATTAAAATGGGGACAAAATACCTCTTCTAACCAATTCATTTGAAAACTAAAATGAGATTACATATGAAAATATTTTAAAGCAGTAAATAAAGAAATAAAAAGGCCAATTAAGAAAAAAAAAACTGCCACAGATACAAATTTTATCAAAGGGAGCATATATGTGAAGGTCTCATTCAAAATATCCCACTAAGAGTCTTTTTAATCTCAAGATATGGGCTAAATCTAGAACTAAAATGATAGTACTTTTCATTAACGTTGTTTCCTCTTTTCCAACAATCCCTTAGGATGGGTCTCCTATCACACTGATCTTAAAAGGACATTGCAGAGGTAAATAAAACAAAAACAAAAGTGAAACCTGTTTCAGTGATTCGTGGCTTCTTTTTAAGAGCAACCTCCTTTAACCAACATTAAGGTAGGATCTCTATTTAGGGACAGGTGCTATTATTGTGACAGTCATTCTAAAAATGTTGGGTGCCCTTTTTTTTTTTTTTTTTTTTTTTTTTTTTTGAGGCAGGATCTCACTCTGTCGTCCAGGCTGGAGTGCAGTGGTGCAGCCACGGCTCACTGCAGCTTCTACCTCCCAGGCTCAAGTGATCCTCCCACCTCAGCCTCCCGAGTAGTGGGGACTATAGATGCTCACCACCACACCCACCTAATTTTTTCAATTTTTTTTGGGTAGAGACAGCATCTCTGTTTCCAGGCTGGTCCTAAACTCCTGGACTCAAGGGATCCTTCCACCTTGGCCTCCCAAAATGCTGGGATTACGGGCATAAGCCACTGAGACTGGCTGGGTCTCAATTTTTAATGAAAGAAAACCAATAGGAAAAATAGCAAAAGAGGGGAAAAAAGACTACTTAAAAGAGTAATGGAATACTAAAAAAATTCCACAAGGATCTAAATCAATAATAAGACTGAACTTTTATTTTTAAAGATTTAAGGAAAATTAACTTCAAGCCGTAGAGTTAGACAAAATTTTACGAAGGATTACTTGAGCTACCAGGAAACATTTATGTGACAGTTAATTTAAGAGTTCCTTCCAAAGAAATAGAGTTTGATAGAGATAATCATGCAAAAGCATGACTGGCCTGGTACTGAAAGATATCCTTCCATTTAGACAAATGTAGGGCTCTGAAAGTACAGCTGGAGAAGAAATACAGTTTTATATATTCTTTTTTTTTTTTTTAAATTCAATCAGCTTTCTCAAGTTGAAATGTTTTATATATTCTTAAACATCCAGGGAGGGGTTGGGAACGGTGGCTGCCAGAGTGCCTAGCACTCATCTCCTGTTCCTAATAACAATCTAATTTCCTTGTGGAGGATTACCTTTTCCCAGTAGGATACAGTCTGTGGATATTACTGGCAATCAGGAGGTTTTTGACCCAAGTTGGGCCAATCAGATGCTCCCTTGAACAGAAGGTGAATTTTGAACAGACGGACAAAGAGAATGGAGATGTCAGGAGTTCCATCCCATCCAAGTGGAGTGTCCTGACCAGACCTGTGGGACTCTTGTGACCCTTGTGGTTCCTGCTTCCTAGTTTCTGGAATTTGCCTGCTTCTTACCCATTTCTAAGACTGGTTCTTCAGCCTTCCCTCAATCCTGTGGGACCCCTATATCCTTCTGTTAAACTCTGGCTTACATTAGCCAGAGGTATTTCTGTTGGATGCACCCAAAGAACCTTAGCACATACAATAGTACCAGTGCACTGTGGGTCCTGATCTCTGGTCCAAATCACCAAGGGCTCCTGGAGACCTTTCGTGTGGCTGACCACAGTGAGCATGTATCTCACTGAGGGATAGGAGAGACTTCACACAGAAATAGTGGTACTATCCCAGGCTTCCTCCAGTCAGTTACACATACTCATTTTTTTCCTTGGTTTTCCTGAAATGTTGGAATGTTCCTTTGCTTTTCCACTTCATAGTATGAGCTGTTCATAAAACAGCCAACAGAATCCTAGCACTTCGGAGCAAGCTCCCAGAATGATTTTTGTAGTTGGAATCTTTATGACAGTGAGCCAGCCTGGTGATCCTAAGGCCTGCTGTAAGCTCGATGTGTCAATATCACATGCCTAGAAATTAGGTCCCAATGCACCTGACTGCCCTTAAGAGAAGTCAGTGGAAAAGAGTGGCGGGTTTGCCAGGTGTCGGAATGGGAATATGCAGAAACTAAAAATAATGAAGAAGGGCAATATGCGGGGAGTGAGGGGTGGGAAATAAAAAAGATCTGGGAACTGATAGTAGAAGGTGCCTGGGTCACAATCACAACAAGAGATGAACAAGAGTATAGGACGTTAGAGGCAGCAAATGCCCTAGGCTAGCTTTTAGATTAACATTTGAAATCAGTGTTCACGTTTATTGTTTAACTTTTAACCTCAGTCACCACTAGAGGTCTAGCCTCTTTGGTCTTTTACCATTACCTGGGCTTCTACTTTGAGATTGTTCTGTACATCCACTAACCATAAGAAGGTGAGGTAATTTGGAATTTAAGAATATAGAGGCTCCAGAACCAAACCAGAGCTAGCGTGTGTTTGAACTTTGGCTCTACAACTTGCTAGTCCCATGAACTTAGGCAAGCTACTTAACCTTTCTGTGCCTCGATGTTCTCTATAAAACGGGGGTAGTAATAATAATAATACATATAAAGCACTTAGTAGTATCCTTGGCATATTAGTGCTCAATAAATATTAGCTACTATTAATCAATCAGCCAACAAGTATGTACTGAGCATCCACAATGTTCCAGGCACTGTTTTAGTCCTTGGGACAGATCAATGAACAAAATAGGCAAAGATCTCCACCCTTGTGGAATTTACAGTCTAGTAGGGGTGGGAGTGGGAGGACAGATGATAAGGTATGTTGGCAGTGTTATTAATATCTGACCCAATATCCACCCACTCCACTTAGCTTTCTGGAAATCCTCTAGATCTTTATCCTCTTCTTTCAACATTCTGTTCATCTTCGTGCCTTCACTGAAACCTGATTGGCCCTGAGGAGGTGGTTCTTCCCCATAGCACCCAAAAGTGTGGTTGTTGTTTATCTCACTGTCCCATATCCCAGAGCCTGTAGACAGGGAAATGGGCTTCCTTGCTTTCCACTGCTACTTCCAAACCTTTTCCCCTCCTTTATCCTTTAAAAATTACAGCTATTTGGATGTTCATTCCTTCACATTATCTAACCCTTCTCCCACTGAATTGCTGTCATCAATAACCTATTATTCATTTATTAAACACTTGGGCATATAACTCCTCCCTTTCGCCCCTATTTTTGCCATCATTCTTGGTGACTTTAACATCCTTGGTCTCTGAATTCCTGACCTTCTCACTTCCAGTGATCTATTCTTCCACTTTCCTCAGCTACATTTAAATGGCCACAGCCAACCTTGTCATCACCACCTTTCAAGTCTAGATTTCAATTGTCATACGCTGACCACCATTTTCATCCTTCCAGCCAACCTTCTGTAGTATTTCTGCTCTAATAATTTTTTGACCTCAATAAGACCTCCAATCAATTAAGCTCACTTGCTTGTCTGTTTTTATTGTTTTGTTTTGCTTTGTTTTGTTCTATTTATTACCTCCTCACAGGTCCTTGTTTTCTCTTTACCCATGATCAATTCCATGGTCTGCTATTATAAACACTGCCTTACACCCCTTTGCCCCTCTCTCCTCATGCCAAACTCTCCTAGAAAAATCTTCAAATCTGGTTAAACCCAGCTATTGGCTTAGGCTGAAACAGACCTGAGGCAATTTAAGATTAATGGAGAAAGTAATTCCACTGAGTTGAATGATTACACTTTAAATCTATGACTGCAGTCCTCAAATGAGTACTCAACATTGCTCAGAAAGGCTACATTTTTTTCTATATTAAGTTTATTTTAACTTTTCTAAGGTCACTATTTGTCTCTTCTCCCCTCAGACCTCCAATGATCATCCCCTCTTAACTGATGATCTCAATTCATGTCTTACTGAGAAAACAGAAATAACCAGATAGAAACTCCCTCATCCCTCCACTGTGACATCTGTAAACCTCCTGGCATAGGAATTGTCTTCCTTCCCATTGCAATGGAAGAAGTAGCTCTGTTCCTCTTAAAGGCAAACACCTCTACTTGTGCTTTGCACCCCATCCTCTCTTGATGTCTCCAGGACTTATTCCTAAGGTCATCCACCTCTCTTTTCTGCACAATCAACTTCTTTCACTCTACTGGATTATTCTCAACAGCAAACAAAGTGCTCAGGAATCTCCCATCTTTAAAAATCCTACATTGATACATTCCCCTTCAGCTACAATCTCAGTCTCTGTCTCCCAATTAGTTTTACCTAGTGCCTACAGAATGCTGTTGACTTTTGTATATGGATGTTGTATTCAGCAAACTCAATGAAATCTCTTATTATTTATAATAATTTTCCTATACAATGGATTCAGTGGATTTTCTGTGTAAACAACCTTATTATCTTTAAAGAAAGATAGGTTTGTCTGTTTTATTTTCAATTCTTATACCTCATTTCTCTTTCTTTTCTCATTGCACTGGTAGGACTTCCAGAATGATATTGAATAATAAGGGTGATAGTAGGTATCATCTTTTTTCTGAAGTTTTACCATTGAGTGTGTTGTCTATAAAGGTATTGGTTATATGTTCTTTATCCAGTTAAGGAAGTTCCTGCCTATTCTTACTTTGCTAAGAGTTTATGTAATAAAAGAACTTTGAATTCTATAAAATAATTTTTTTTCTGCATCTGTATTAAGACATGTCATCTCTGGTAATATTTTATTTAGAAAATTTTCATCTATGTTTTAATGGATTCGTCTATACTTGTATTCTTAGTTTTGATATCAAGTGCCTCATAAGATGAGTCACTTTCCCTTTTCTTCTACACTCTAAAACAGTTTGTATAACATAAGGGTTAGCTGTTCCTTGATAGGTTGGCTGAACATCCCAGAAATCCACCTAAGCCCAATGTCTTTTGGGTAGAAGACTTTGATTTGGGGTAGCAGTTCATTTCCTACATGGGTTATTGGTTGATTTGGATGTTCCAATTAATTATTCTTGATTCAACTTTCAAAATTTACTTTTCTAAAAAAATCATTAACTTCCTCTACTAGTATTAAGTTGTTCATAGATTTGCTCATTATATTTTTAATGATTTTTTAATTCCAATTGTAGCTATCATTATAAATTATGTTCTCTTTTCAATTCTTAATATTATTTATTGCATTTTCTTTTTTTCTGGAGCAGCCCTGCTAGGGTTTTATCTATTTTACTAGTCATTTTGAATAATCAAATTCTGGATTTGTTCATTCTTTTGTTGTTGTTTCTTTTCCATTAATTTCTGACAGTTTTATTTTTTTCTGCTTTTTTCAGGCTTAATCTATTGTTCTCCTTGCTTCTAGATTTAAACACATCTTTTATTGAGTTTTAAAAACCAGATTCCACTGTGGTCAGAAAATATGTCTATAAGTTATCAATTCTTATAAATTTGTTGAGACCGTCCTTTGTGTGGCCTGTTATGTCAATTTATGTAAATGTTCAACATATTTTTGAAAAAGAACATATATTCTCTATTGTTGGACTTTGGTTTTTATTTGTTTTTGAGACAGGGTCTCACTCTGTCACCCAGGTTGGAGGGCAGTGGCATGTCATCTTGTCTTACTGTAGCTTCAACCTCCCAGGCTCAAGCAATTCTCCCTCCTCAGCCTTCACAGTAGTCACCACATCTGGCTAATTTTAAAATATTTTTGTAGCGACAGGGTCTTCCTATCTTGTCTAGGCTGGTCTCAAACTCCTGAACTCAAGTGATTCTCCTGCCTCGGCCTCCCAAAGTGCTAGGATTATAAGTGTGAGTCACCATGCCTGGCCTATTGTTGGATTTTGAGTAAAGGATATATCAGTTTGTGGTTATATCTTTTATGTTTTTAATAAATTCCTGTAAAAATAAATTTAAATCTACCACAATTTTACATTTTAAAATTTTCTTAGTTTTTGCTTTACAGGTTTTGAGTTTTAAGGTTATGTTTTTAGGGGCATATAGGTTCATGAATATTATATTTTCTTGTATCATTATATATCTCTCTATCCCTATGAATATATATTTCCCTAGATTCCATTTGCCTTACTGTGACACCACCTTTCTTTTGGTTAGCATTTTCTGGTATGTCTTTTGTCATCTCTTTATTTCTAAGTTTCTGTGTGGTTTGGCTTAAGTAGGTCTTTTGAAAATAGCCTATAACTGAATACTTTAAAAATTCTAATCTGATATTCTCCAATTTTTAATAGATACATTTAATAAGCTTACATTTATTGTATCTTTGTATATTGTATACATTGTATACAATGTAATATTGTATCAAATATTACCATCATGTTTGACTTACTTCTTCCATTTTATTTAGTTTTCTATTTATTTTCTTTCTTATCTTTTCTTAGGTTTTTTCTTCTTTCCTGTCTTCTTTCTTTTTTTGTCTTTCCTGTCTTCCCTTAGGTTGGTGAGGTTTTCTATATTCTGTTTTCTCCTTTGTTCGTTTAGAACCTATAGATTGACATTCTTTTCTATTCATAATTACCTTGAAGTTTTACTATACACATTTAATTATATATGTTTTAAAGTCTAAAATTTTCAATATCTTATCCTCCTCCCTGAACAAGGCAAGACTTAGCACACTTTACCCAGTAAATGCTCTTTCTACTAACATATTATCTCAACATATTACTTTTTAATTTAACTTTTATTTTAAACTCCAGATTTAGTTCTAGTCAGTTGAAGTAAGTCTATTTTAATTTATTTATTTCTGTGCCCACTATAGTTTCTAGATTTCTATGCCCTACCTTGAAACTGAGTTATTTCTTGATATAATACATCTTTTAATGGTTCTTTTAGTGAAGACTCAAGACTGATATAAACTTCATTTTTAAAAAAATCCTAAAACTGCCTTTCTTTTAAATCGGCTCTTGAAAGCTAGTGTAGGTTTAAAACTCTAGATTTACAGGTGATTTTTTCCCCCTTCAGATATTTGAAGATACTACTCCACTGTCTGCTAGAATCTATTGTTGTTAATAAGATGTCTATTATCAATGTAGCTATCATTCTGTTATAAATAACTCTCCTTTCTCCTGGTAACTTTCTTTTTTTCTTTCTTTCTTTCGTCTCTTTTTTTTTTTTTTTTTGAGACAGGGTCTTTCTCTGTTGCCCAGGCTGGAATGTAGTGGCACACTGTAGCCTTGAACTTCTTGGCTCCAGCAATCCTCCCATATCAGCCCTTGAAGAAGCTGGGACTATAGGTGCATGCCATTATGCCTGGCATTAAAAAAAAAAAATTTTGTAGAGATGGGGTCTCGCCATGTTGCCCAGGCTAGTCCTGAACTCCTGGGCTCAAGAGATCCTCCAGCCTCTGTCTCCCAAAGTGCTGAGATTACAAGTGTGAGCCACTGTGCCTAGCCACAACTTTTAATACTATCAGTTTTATCCTTGAGGTAGATAGGTTTACTATCTCATATGTATGTATAAAAATTGGAGCTTCTCAGTATATCTTCATGCCCTTAACTCTGACTTGGGCTACGTTTTGGTGGTTTCTTAAATACTATCTTCCTAGTCACTAATTTTCTCTTCATTTATTTCATGTCTAGAATTTATCCTATCTGTATATTTTATCTTTTTAATTTGTTCTTTTTCATATTTGCCAATTCTTAATTCTGCCTGCTTTATTTCACAGTATCCTTTTTTAAAGAAGATGTTGTTTCTCTTTGAGTATTTAGACAAATTTAGTTTAAAGTTTTAGTCAGATTGTTCCATTAATTTCTTTTGGACAAAATTAGTCTAACAAATGTTGATTTTGTCAACTGGGTTTCTTAGTGTTGAATATTTTTGCTTGGATACTAATTTTGAGAGTGAGGTCTTCTTTCTTCTTTCTCCTCATTTTCTTCTATCCTAGAGGTTTTGTAGAGGTCTCTGGTTCAGAATCAAGTGATGATTTAAGATCTTTCCCAGCCATAGTGTTACCGATCTCTCCCTTAGTAGTGAAAGCATCCTAGTTTCTGGTTGCTGGGCTGTGATTATTTCTCCTGCCTCCATAGGCCTACAGTTTCCTATAAGAAACAGTCTCAGACGTGATCATCAGCAGCTGTTTTTCAACATTCTTTCCTAGTAAGAAAGGTCCACCTTACAGATCATCTGAGGTCAAGAGTTCGAGACCAGCCTGGCCAACATGGTGAAACCCCATCTCTACCAAAAAATACAAAAATTAGCCCGGTGTGGTGACATGCGACTGTAGTCCTAGCTACTGGGGAGGCTGATGTGGGAGAATTGCTTGAACCAAGGAGGAGGAAGTTGCAGTGAGCCAAGATTGTGCCACTGCACTCCAGCCTGGTTGACAGAGTGAGATCCTGTCTCAAAAACAAACAAACAAAAAAGAAAGCCCTACTTCAGTGTTTCATTTTTAGAAGTGAGCCTAACCCCAGTAATCCATTGCACTTGAAGCAATTTTAGTCCTTCTCACTGCACAGGAGCCTCTAGCTGGGCTTCTGGATTTAGAACACAGCCAACCAGTGGCTTCAGCCTGGTTGACCATTTCAACTAATCCACCTAGAGAAAGAAAACCTGTATTTGATGAAACAGAATAGGGCTGTGAATTCCTTGGAGTTGGATGTAGCAGGGTTTCTTCTGCAGACTTACCACTTACTAGTTGGGAGATTGGGAGCAAGTTATCTAACTTGTTCGAGTCTTAGTTTTCTTATTCTTCAACTAGAAATTATAATACCTACCTCACAAAATTAATGAAATAACATTTAAAACTGTGCCTGACACCCAATAGATGCTCAAAGAACATATTAGAGTAAGTATTAAGTAACCATTTTAAAAGGGAAATAATTAGTTCTGAACAAATCCATATTTGCCAGGATTTTATTTTTTTCCACTAATTATGGACCTTGACTCAGAGCTTTCTCTTTCTTGCTCTTCATGCCACCCTCTTGACATTTACTGGTCGAGATGTTTAGTAATATGAATTTTAACAGGCTGTTCATGGGTTTTTACAAGAGATCAGATAAAGCTTCATTTATTTATGATTTATGTCCAACTTTTAAAGTGTACTTGAGGTAGTTTACAATGAAAGTCACATATGCAATAAGTTGGTTGAATAAAAAAGAGAAAATTAAACCATAGAGGAAGAAGGGAAAAAAAATTATGCCTAAAATCTGAGTTAATTGTTACTGTAATTGAGCATTAAATTTGTTTAAGGCTTCCTGGCAGCAAAAGGCAAAGAAAGAGGAAATATGATGAATGACATCATTCTCAATGGCTGAAGTTTTTCTATGAAACAGTGTAGCAAGGTTATGATGGGCTAGAAACCATGCAGGGATTATGCTCCATTCAGGATGTATGGTACAGAAGAGTGGAAGGAATTCTTTACTGCCAGCCCTTTCTCATGGCTTTAGCAACAGGTTGGACGACTGTGGTTTTAGATGCAATCTTAGTGCAATCTGACTGGAGCCCGCAAACTGAGATGGAAGACTTTAAAAAATATATAATGTTTTAAAATTTTGTAGTATTAAAAATACACATTTACTAAAGAAGATTTGGAAAATTCAAAAGAGTATAAAGAAGAAAACACAAATATCCTTACAATTCCACTGCTCAGAAATAATCATTGTTAATATTTAGTAAATTTCCTTCCAGGCTTCTTTCTACGCATACTGTATTAGCTGACTCATTGCAGTTCTTTCTGGCTCTATGATTCTACAAATTAGGTGGCCTTTGGCCCAAGTGGTTGTTGTGTTTAATAATAAAAATAGCTACTGCTCATATATTGTATATCTGATGTGCTCCAGACACTCTATTGGTGCATTATGTAGTCCCAGTCCTTCCAAGACCAACAGGCACAAGGAAGTTTTCCCTATTTGCAGAGAGGTTATGTAATTTGTCTAAATCACATAGAGTGAAAGGAGCAGCAAAACACAAATCTGGGCGTGTCTGCGCAGCATATTCTCTTTCTCCTACAACGTGCAACTTCTCTGAGACCCAGGCATGCCCCTGATCCCTGCCACTTTGTTGTGACTCGTGGAAGTGGGAGTGCCAGAGTCTGACATCAGCTCAGTTGGTTCACGGGCCTCAAATGGCCAGCCCAGAAAACAGAAGGAGCTCACTCCTCCCCTACTCTCTCTCTCCTTTTGTCCCTTTCCCCCACATGCCAGAGGTCAAGAAGCTAAACTGTCTAGGCCCCCAGGTTAGTTCAGGCAGCTGTTCAGATGGTTTTTACTTTGATAAAATATTGTAATTCAAATCTCTTTCATGGGGATTAAAGTTAAGAAAAAGTCAAGAAACCCAGTTCCATTGTTTTCAGTCCCAATAATACCAAAAAGCATGTAGGATTTTTTGTTTTGTTTTGTTTTTGTTTTTGTTTTGTTTTGGTCATCGTTATCATTGGGCTTTATAATGAAACTTAGTGCGGATGTAACTTTTTTCTCTCCTGAGCTCCCCGTTCTGCCCAGAAACTTCTCTCTTCGGCAAGTCACAGACCCAAGAGTCTTGCAGCAGTCCCAAGCAGCCATTAAGAGTCACAGATTCAGGTCGCACTGTTGTCAGGGCAGGCTGGCCGCCGCACCCAGAAAGGGCAGCCTGTTGTGAGTGGCCTCTGTCCAATGCAAGCAGTGTCCCATGTGCCAGGGGCCACTCCTGGCTGAAAATGAGCTAGTCTTCTCCTCTCCCCTTTACCACTTTCGGGGACCTAAGAACTGAATCCAGAAGAATGAAGAGGCCTGAATGTCAGAGGCTCTTGGTGGGCCATGCAGTGCGCTGAGATCCTCTGAGCTGAGGTCTTCCATGCAGAGAGCTCTGCAGCAGTCTAGATGAATCAGGCTGGGTTGCCAGTGGGTGTGAGTCAGCAATAAGATGCCCTCTCCCCACTACACTTGCATAACTCTAAACACAGGCTTTGTCTTCCCTAACAATCACTCATCTGGCTGTGACACACCAGAGCCTGCTTCCTGGAGGACATGTTCATGGGAAAAATATTTTAAAAGAGGGTGTCTACACCTGAGCTTCAGCACTGTGTGCAACGGTAATTCATCTCAATTGTTAGAAGTATAATACAGTCACATGTCGCTTAACGACACGTTCTGAGAAATATATCATTAGGTGGGTTTGTTGCTGTGCAAACATCATCCGGTATACTTACACAGCCTAGATGGTATAGTCTACTACACACCTAGGCTATATAGTCCTATATGTGGTCAGCTGTTGACCAAAACATTGTTATGTGGCACATGACTATACGTGGCAAACCATGAACAAGCTGGTTTTCCAAATGACTTGCCTCAAGATTTGGGACCCATTTAATAATAACAACAATAGGAACAACAGCAACAACAACAATGAACACTTTTATAGCACTGAACATGACCCAGACAGTTCACTAAGCACTTGACATGTATTAACTCATATATTTTCCCCGTTCTACATATAAGAAAACTGAGGCACAATGATCTTAACCAACGTTCCCAATGTCACAGAGGTAGTAAGAGCCTGAACCAGAGCCCCAGGAATTCCAGTTTCTTAACCCAGCTCAGAAGCTTGACTTGGATGTTCACATGATGGAATGGTGGAGGACGGAAGAAAATTGTAAATCACAAGTATTTCCCAGTTGATAACTTCTCAAATCCAAGGATGGCTCAGGTTGGCTCCTGGCGCTTGCCATGTCATGGTTCTATCATGCTAATTCTATATTCGGGAGCTCATAGAAGTTGTGGCTGGCTATCTGGAAGGGGAGAAAAATCCCCCAGACCCTGTGCTGGCTGGAAGTGTTTGGCATTTTGGGCGAATGAGGGTGTGAAAAGCAGCTTGTTGTAATGCTACAGGATGTCTGGACCACACTAAGGAGAGGCCCTGGCAACACTGCTAAGAAATGGAACATCACTCGTCAAGAAGAGACCCCATTGCAGGGAAACACTGATGGCTGAAGTGCTCACATGTAGATGGGGCTTAGCCAGGAGAACCATGAGAATTCCCAGATAGTCAGTGGGAAGATGCTAAGGTGACCACCATGGTTTTCACTTCCCAGCTCATGGGACAATGTCCTCCAGGTCCTATGACCTGGGGGTTGAAAACCATGATAACTTTGAATTACTTTCTTATTGCTGTTGTAACAAGTTACCACTGATGGAATGGCTTAAAGCAAGGAAAATGTATCTTATAATTCTGGAGGCCAAAAGTCGGACACGGGTCTCACTGGCCTAAAATTAAGACATCTGGAAGGCGATGTTCCTTTCTAGAGGCTCTAGAGGAACATCCATTTGCTTGCCTTTTCCAGCTTCTAGAGGTGGCCCTCAGTCCTTGGCTTATGGCCCCTTCCATCTCCAAAGCTGGCAATGGCCCATTGAGTCTTTCTTACATGGCTTTACTGACATTGTCTTTTCTGCCTCTCTCTTCCACATATTGGGACCCTTGTGATTATGCTGGGCCAAGGACAAACTTTCTATCCTAAAGTCAACTGATTAGCACTTTTTTGCTTCCTTAATTCTCCCTCACCATGTAACATATGCACAGGTTTAAAGGATCAGGACTTGGACATCTTTGGGAGGCCATTACTCTGCCTATCATAGGCCACAGATGGAAAGGGTGGAAACCCCTATCACAAACATTCTTGGTCCAGTTGAGGGCCTGCTAAGCAGCTGGTGATCTCTGCCACATCCTGGAGAGAAATCATTGGAGACCTGCCTCAGAGAAAACACTGTAAATCACATAAATGGTTTTTAAAGAACTACAGATAAGTCCATCTTCTTGAGTCAAAAAACTCATTTCTGCTCCCTGTCAGAACCTAAAAAAGAACCATCTGTGGGGTCAAATCATTGACACAGGCAGCCTGGGATCCTTCTGAACAGTGACTACAAGGGACAGTTCATAGGAGAACGTGAGTGAACTCAGTTCTAAAATCTCAGAAGAACGCATCCAGAACATTCCTTCATCATGCATCTCGGATCTGTTAGGCACAACTTCAAAGACAGCTTGAGCCTGTGGGTATGTTTAGCCTCTGTGTGTCCCAGGGCAGCATGCGTAGAACTCACAATGTGCTTCTATTTCTTGGTCTTGAACCAACCGCTGTCAGGAGTGTGGAGGAGTAAGGCCCCTAATTTCAAGCCAGTCATGGTTTACTCTGTCCATAGATTTATCTTTCATATTCTGCTCTGGCCATCTCTCAGTTTTGGTCTGTTCAGCCTGAAATGGTTACATTTTTAAATTTTATGCATCTTTTTATCTTTTTTATTTTTAAACTTTTGACATGCGTAACTCATTTGAGGATCGTGACAGCAGCTCTCTCTGTCGGTTGGTCAGGAGCAGTGCAGACGCCATGTGTGCCCTTGGGAAGGTGGCTTCATCTCTGTCTCAATGTCCTTGTCTGCAATATGAGGATAATTATAGCACCTGCCACCTAGGGCTGAAGTAAGGAGTAAGTGAACCATGCAAAGCCCTTAGAACAGTGTCTGGTACTTGGTAAAGCTGTGATACACCATAGCTGTTATTATTATCAAAAGATTAAATAAGACATGAACCTCTTTCACTGTCACAGAACTGGCCATTTTGATGCCACCAGACCATTGATATTCACCCCATTTTGAGCATGACAGACACCTTCCTAAGCAATACGCTTCTTTGTTTTGCTTTATAGGAATACAGTTGACCCTTGAGTAACATGGACTTGAACTGCCTGGGTCTACTGATATGTAGATTTGTTTTTCAACCAAACACAGATAGAAAATACAGCACTTGCAGGATACAAAACCTGTGTGTATGGAGGACAACTTTCCCTATGCCAAGGGAGAGTCCCCCACATATACCAAGAGGCATTCCCACAAATGCTTTTTCTTGTAGCAGAGGGTAGACATCAAAGCCCACTGTTGAGGGGGTAAATGACAGGCAGATGGAAAGCTGGGCACTTATGCCAGGGCCAGGAGAAAGCTCCTCTATCCAGCTTGGGTTAGGGATGTAAATAAGGTATAGTGGGTTCTCTTAGGGCTCTTTGGTGCTGGCTGTCTTCCTGATCCTCACCCAAACTCAAAAGGGAACCTCCCAGATAGTGCTACGTTGCCCTGACAGTCAATCAAATCCTATTCATCCAAAAGGCCACCCCAGACATCATGAACAGATCTTGGCCAAGTTCATTCTAATCCAGCTTCAACCCCCTCCATGCCCCAACTCCACTTTCCACTCTGTGCTTTGTGGCAGTGTTGAATGCCAGGGAACTGTCCTTGGGGACTGTAAAAAAAGGCTTCAGGCTTCCCACCCCACGGCAGAGCCACTTGCTGTCCTCTGCCCTCATGCCTGGTATCTGCTTTCCACTCTCATCACAGCCTGCCTCTGAACGGCCAGATTTTACCACCAAGCCTGGAAGAACTTCAGGGACCAAGAACCTTAACTCCAAATGGAACACAGGCCACAAATATTCCTCAAATATGTACCCAAAAACAAAAGGGTCCCCGGGGATTCACTTTATCTTACCAAGTTTCAGCTGAGGGGAAAACATTCTAATGGCAAGTAAGAAAAGCTGTCAGAGAACTGTTTTGTTCAACATCAAATGCATTCCAGGCCTTATCTAATCAGGGAGCCGTCTTCACAGCTGATGCAGAGGTTGTTCCTGCAAATTGTTCCTGAGTCAGGCAGAGGGGCCTTGATTTTAAATGCTAAGTAATGTTCTTTTGGCACGGGCAAAGTTGGTTGGCAGCTGGAGGTTTGGGGTGACCTCTGACCCTCTCCCACAGTTCCCCCCAAGTCCCACTGCACAAAACTAAGCCACGCTCAAATCCCAGGCTCTAATTGGCTCTGGTTTGTTTTGCTTTTCTCTTCTATCCAGAGCTTCAAAAGGCACTTCGATAATTGTTTGAGGCATGAAACAGGCAGGTTTCAGCTTTCCTAACTGGAATGGAGGTAATTACTGTCTTCCACACACGAGCCGGTACATGCTTCAAATCAGATGGCTCTGGGTTGTTTTAGAAAGTGTAGCTGGGCCTCTGAGCCAGGAGAGGGAGGATTATGGAGCCTTCCAGCGGCTCCATGCCAGAGAGGGAGGAATTCAGACATCCCAGAAACGGTGAGGGAAACTTCCATATTTTTTTTTTTTTTTTTTTGCAGTCTCTTCAATTCTGCCCAAGAGATTTGACCTGAAAAGATTGTGCCTTCGAACTCATCCTAGAAATTCAGGTAGCAGTTTTTGGTTTTCTCCCTCAGGAGACAGTAGGTGACACCCCACATGACTCCCATCTTTTCTGTAATCAGCAACCAGGGCCTTGACCTGCGCTGTCCTCCTTTCCAGCCGCAGAAAGGTGTCAAACTGAGTAAGGTCTAGTAAGAGCTGCCTCAGAGAACCAGAACATGGATTTGCTTTTGTTCTCTCAGGACAGCAAACCCAAGCGGGGGCAGACTCAGGCTGACATCCCACTCACGAGGCCCTGAGTGTGGTTTGGGTGTAAGACCCTGCTTCAAATTTCAGCCTGCCAGCTGTGTGTCCACAGGCAGTTAATAAACATCTCTCATCCAGCCGCAGCCTCACCCAGAGGAGAAGAGTAACCGACCCAATCTTATAGGGTTGCTGTGAAGTCAGTTAATGTAGGATTGAAGTTTGCTGTGAAGTCACAGCGACCCTATGTTATGGTTAACTTCATTTAACATAGGGTTAACATAGGTTTAATATGAGGGGCTAACAATTACATATAAATGTTAGCTACTGTAATTGTCAGAGGCATGGCCACTGGTGCCTAAGGAACCATTCTGAGAATTCTGGAGGTTTTCAAGACTCTGGGGATTCAGAAATGGAGGAAGAAAAGAAGCTGCTGCAGGAACAGTGCGGGGAAGCTAGAAGGGAACAGGGTGGCAGCCCCAGCTCAAAAGGTCTCCCTCTCAAGGGCACCACGTGAAACGTCTAAGGTTGCCTGAAATTCCACAGATTAGAGATTTAGTTTTTTTTCTTTATGACAATACATCTCAAAGAGAACTGGCTGATTAAACATTATTCATACATCTGTGTGAACTGGTTTATTTGCTCTCTTCCTGATACCTACACACTTAGAAGCTCTGGGGAGCAAAGAGCCCGGGTCTGAGTTCGGGACTAGGAAAGGAACAGAAAGTAATAACTTAGAGTCACGAAGCACTGTCCAAGACATGGCCAGCTGTTTAGACTCTGAGAGCCCCAGTTCAATTCACTGGCTGGCCTGCAGACAGCCTGCCTGGCTCGTGAGAAGGGAGAAGTGGGGAGTCAGGTGTGTCCTGGAGGCCCTGAGTTGCTTTTCTGATGTTGGTACTTTCACGTTGCCCACTCATAAAATACCCTTTGCAAATGGCTTCTGGGACTCCCTCCTCTCTGGGAGTGCCTCCTTCGTGAGCTCTGCATATGGGTGGCCCAGAGAGCAGGCCCCAGCTGTTGCCTCTCCTCGGACATTCCATCCCTATGACCTCATCCAGGTGTGGGCTTGAATCACCTCTCCACTACCGACTCTCTTGATTTGGATATTCAGTCACCTACTTGACCGCCCTTTCAAGTACCTCAAACAGAACGCTCCGTGTCCCCTTACCCCTACCCCATGCCACCCAAAACAATCCAGACAAACACCCCATCAGCCTGGTCTCCATGGACATGTTCTTGATGCAGTCAACCCTTCAGGACTATTGACGTTTCTCTTGGTACCTTGTACTTTTCTTGCACAGCCCTTAGGACAATGTATAATCACTTATTTATTTTTATACTGACTTGTGTAATACCTGTTTCCCGATAGACTGTAAAATTCCTGAGAATGAGACCAGGTGGTTTGTCTCCTTTCTTCCACACCCTCCCTGGCACACAGTAGGTCCTCACTATGTATTTGTTGAATGGATAGTATTAAAGTGACGATGGGTCCTGGGGTGAGGAAGAGTTTCTGGGCACAAAGAAAGGCCGTGAAACCTGGCAAAAAATACATGAGCTCATATCTTGTTTTCCTGAAGGGCCATTTGGTTTCTTCCTCCTCCCATTTGATGAAGTTTTATGTTTAATTAAAGCCCTGAATAGTTAGAACAAATATATAGGAAATGATCACATGATCATGAACTTAGCAAACTGCTACAAGCTTAACTGTCTAATATGGGGAGTGCCTAAATGATATGCATCAATATGGTTGACTCTCAATTATCCATTCCAGTGCATAATCTAATAGCCAATAATCTAATAGTTCATAATTTACTTGCCTATCACCCCATAAGTTTTACATGTGGCTTTGGATTATGTTTCAGAATTTGCATCAGGATATAGAGGGCTCTGATGGTTTAGGAAATCATAGTACTTTGAGCGTATATGTCCTATGTCACTACCCCAGTTGCCCATTAAGGATTCTTCTGGGTTCCAACTGCATGTTGAAAAAATACTGCATTGTGCTTGGCAGGAAAGGGCATTGGTTTTTGTTTGTTTGTTTTGCTGTAAAATTGGGTCCAAACCCCAGCTCTTGAATTTACTAACCAGCTCTGTTTTCACACTACCTGTCCCCGTCTAAACCACTCCCTCAGGCAGGTGCAAAACAAGTCGAAAGCAGAGTTAAGCTCCTTATGAACTTTCTGTTTTACATCTAGGCAAAGAAACTTTCTCTCTTCTCCTTTTCTTCTCTTTTTCTTTCTGCCTTAAAAGACCCTCTCTTCCAGCTCAGTGGGATGAAGTCAACAAGGTCTTCGCTTTACAAAATCATGCCTTATTGTGAAAGCTCCTGATAATGTCTAGACAAATCTGAAGGAAAAATGCTGTGCTGGGCAATCTAATATGGAAAACTGACTCTGGGATTTCCCTGGCTCCACTGGCCCCACCATTGGTGCAAATGATGGTGACTTTCTCCACATTGTACATACATCTGGGCATTTGCTCATGCTGTCTTGGGTCAAAGTCTCAAGTTGGAAAATGGGTTCATCCTGAGATCTAAGGCAGAACCAGTCATGTTGTCAGTGGGTAGCTGAGACCCCAAAATTCCCACCTCTTTTTCCTGTCATGAAGTTTCTATCTCAAGGGAAAACAGCTGTCCATTCTTAGGCCAACTGGGACTGAAGCCAGCTGTTCCTTCCAGATGCCAAGAGTCAGATGCACACCCACTCTTTTCTCCTATTCCCTCAGGCTGAAGTCTCAAACTTTACTGAATTTATTAATAACCTTAGGGACTTGCTAAAAAGCATTTCCCCAGGCTCTACCTCCAGAGACTCTGATTCAGTTAATTCAGGTTGGCCAGGAAATCTGCATGTTAAATAACAACCCTCCTGCCCCACCTCATTTCTGATCTCTAGGAAATTCCTATGTAATTGGTCTGAGAATCATACTTTGAGTGACAGTAGCTACAGTGGAGGCATTGGTGTGCCGGTAAATATTTAACAACTGGCTCTGGAGGTGGAAAAGCCTGGTTTGTAGCTTGCTGATTTCTGTGGTACAAATATTCCCACCTTGGTCAACTCAAGCTACAAATAGGACATCATGATTGTGAAGTTGGGAAAAGGTTTGTGCAATCAGTTCTGATAAGCCCATAGTAACTGATTTCAGCATGCCCACTGGGTGGAAGTGGCCTCCAAATGCTGGTTCCTAGGCTCTGGCATAGAAGGGCCACTGTTCGGTCTAGAATGTCACATCCCCTATTTTTTTCCCCTAAATCCTTCATTTTTTGAATGGTTTGTTTTGGTTACCGGCTCTCAGAGACCTTGAGGGGTTCCAAACCAAAGAGCAAGGAAGGGGAAGAGAAGGAGCTCCAGGAAAGAAAATGCAATTAGTGTAGGATTTTGGCCTCAGCTACACTGCTAACCTTGTTCAACCCAGCTTTCAGCAGGAAAGGGGTTTCAAACACCTGTCCCTGCCTTCATTTGATAAGCTTTCTGGTCAACTCACATTAACCTGATCCTGCTGACCTGGAGAAGGATGAAAAGGCTGAGTGTCGGGGACCTGAGGGGATGAAAGGGGATGGGGGGGCGCCTGGGGGGGCTCATATGACCCGGGGTCGCCATCGGCTTAAGGCTTCCCCTTTGTCTCCCTGCTCTGGCCCCATGTTTGAAGGTTCTGGTGATTTCCTCCCGCCCCCGACTAGGCGAACAGATGTGGAAAGCTCTCCAGTTCCCAGGGCTCAGGACACAACTGCCTGTTGTTTCCCGCCTGCAGACCGGGGCCTGTAGTCACAGGCAGAATAGCTACGCAATCACTCGCCAAAGAGCTGAGCCCAGTCAGGTGTGGGGCGCAAGCCTACTCTGCCTTTTGGGAGTGAGAGGATGTGTAAGCCTAACTGAACAAGAATGGAAAACAACTGTGTCCCCGCCCTGTCTTGCTCTAAGTCCACTCTGTAGGAATTCAGAGGCACTTTAGCAGAGGCAATAACTTGAGCTCTTCCACGGCAGTACAGTGCTCACAGGTGCCACGGCCATTTGAACAAACGCGGCCTTCGGGGCCAGCTGCTTCTCTTGTCCCATGCTGCAGGCACTGCCAATGTGAGAACTTTGCCCACTTCTAGACTGGAGTTGAGGGAACCCTGCTACTCTAAAAAGGTTGTTTTCCTCAGCCCCCTGAGCTTTCAGGGCTCACTGGATCAAGGCGGTAGAAGAGTTACAAAGGAAGGGGTGCAAGTGTTAGCTTCCTTATATATCTTATTCAACACTGACAGTTTCAGAAATGGCTTAGAGCCTAGCTTCCTCACCACCATCCATATACCTTTGACAAGTGAGATAAATAAAACCACAAAAAATCCCCCTTAAATAAAACGCCTGTCTCATATCTAGTCCAGCTACAAGAATAAGCTGATATGTTTTCTAGTTTATGCAATAAATGGTGGTGATTACAATTTTGCCCAAAGACTTGGTACATATATGTCTTAGCATGTAGCACATTTACCTGTAAATGCTACAAGTAGTTGAATGGCAGCCATCTCCCTAAAGCACTGATTCTCCAAGTGAGGTCTGCAGTCCCCTGGGATCCCTGAGACGCTATTAGGGTGTCTGCAAGCTGAAAACTATTTTCATAATAATACCAAGATGTTATTTGCCTTCTTCACTGTGTTGACATCTGGGTAAAATTGCTGGCGCTGAACTATGCTGGCAATCATGGTATTCTTCACTGCTACAAACTTACAGGTGGAAAAAAATGCCAGTTTCACTGAAGAATGTCCTAAATTAGACATTAAAAATTATTAATTTTATAAAATCTTGCCCAAAAGTGTACCCGTTCTTCCCTTCCCCCCTCTCCCTTCCCTTCCCTTCTCTTTGTGTGATGACTTGGAAACAAAGTATCAAGCATTTCCAGTGCATCCCAAAGTATGACAGTCATCTGGAGGAAAAGCACTTGTGTGAGTGTCCTGAGTTGTGATCTGCTCTAGCCACTTTCATGGAACACAATGTTTACTCAAAAGGACCAAGTAACCATGGTTATTCAGATTTGATTATTTGACAGGCATTTTCTCAAAAATGAAAAAACTGAGCTCATCACTTCAAGAAAGAAAATAATTAACAGTATTTTCTGCCAAAATAGAAGTATAAAGCAAAAATTAGAATTTTTTAAAACCTGTATCTGCCATAGTGAACTTAACACCTTCCCAACACTTATAGAGGTTTTTGATGAGATCAGTGATGATATTAACAAATAAGAACTTTTAGTTTTCATCATGAAATGCATCGAACTTAAAAAATCTGCATGACTTAGTGAAGCAATATTTTCCAAATGACCCATGCATATTATTACAAAATCATGCATGAGCAAAAGATCTATTCAGAGTACAAGCCAGACAACTGAATTTTAACATAACTGAGCACAAAAAGTTCATTGATACAGTTTCAGATTCTACACTGCAACTAACCTTAGTAATCTACTATTGGTTGAGTTTTGGTATAATGTCAAACAAGAATATTCACAATTATCTGAAAAGACTATTAAAATATTCCTCCCTTTTCCAACAAAATATCTATGTGAGGCTGGGTTTCCTTCGCATACTTCAACCAAAACAACATTATCACAGCTGATTGAATGCAGAAGCCGATATGAGAATCCAGCTGTCTTCTATTAAGTCAGACAGTCAAGAGATTTGCAAAAATGTAAAACACTGTCACTCTTCTCACTTGGGTTTTTTAAAAAAGTTATTCTTATAATAAAATGTTGTTATTTTTAACATTTAAATGGATTAATGAATATATGCATTTTAATAAATTACTAAATGTTAATTTATTCATTAACAATGAATATGTATTAAATGAACAAATATTATTTTTGGTTTTAGTTTTTAATATGGTAAATTATTTAGTTATCTATTGCTGTATAGCAAAGTCTCCTGAAACCTAGTGGCTTAAAACAACAAGAATCACTTGTTATCTCTGGTTGCTGTGGTTCGGGCATTCAGGAGTGGCTTGGCTAGGCAGTTCTGGCTAGGCAGTCTCTCAGGAGGTCGCAGTCATCTGAAGGCTGAACTGGGGCTGGAGGATCTGCCATCAAGATAGCTCATTTATAAGTCAGGCCAGTGTCGCTGGCTGTGGACAGGAGGCCTTGGTTCCTTCCTCTCCATGTAGGTCTTCCCCTGGGGTACTCAAAACACAGGATTGCTTTTTCTCCAGAGTGAACAATAGAGGCCAAGTGGGAACAAGTAGTCCCTTTTATAACCTAGCCCCTGAAATCACCTACCATCACTTCTGCCATTTTCTGTCACATAGACTAGCCCTGATTCAATTTGGGAAGAGACTACACAAGGGCATGAATACTAGGAGGTAAGATTTTTGGAGGCTATTCTAGAAGATGGCTACCACAGGATCTATCAATAGATACAATCCACATAAACCAAGGCTCCTCAAGATCATCAGTCAACAACTGTTAAGCATATAAAGGAGTATTTATAGCCAAAATATTTTAAAGTTGCCAGCCTAAAGAAATGGGTCCAGCTTCCTGGCTGGGCGCGGTGGCTCACGCCTGTAATCCCAGCACTTTGGGAGACCGAGGCGGGCGGATCTCCTGAGGGTGGGAGTTCGAGACCAGTCTGGCCAACATGGTGAAACACTGTCTCTAATAAAAATACAAAAAATTAGCCAGGCATGGTGGCAGGCGCCTGTGGTCCCAGCTACTCGGGAGGCTGAGGCAGGAGAATGGCATGAACCTGGGAGGCAGAGCTTGCAGTGAGCTGAGATTGCACCACTGCACTCCAGCCTGGGCAACAGAGTGAGATTCCATCTCAAAAAAAAAAAGAAGAAATAAAGAAAGTGGTCCAGCTGGGTGGCTCATACCCGTAATCCCATCACTTTGGAAGGCTGAGGTGGGATGATCACTTGAGGCCAGGAGTTTGAGACAAGCCTGGGCAACATAGCAAGACCCCATCTCTAAAAGAAAAGACAAAAAATAGCCAGATATGGTGGTGCACACCTGTAGTCCTAGCTACTTGAGAGGCTGAGGCTGAAAGATCGCTTAATCCCAGGAGGTTGAGGCTACAGTGAATTGTGATTGCACCACTGCACTCTAGCCTGGATGACAGAGGGAGGGAGACCCTGTCTTTCTAAAAAAAACAAAAGAAAGAAAGGAAGAAAAGAAATCATTGGTCCATATGTCTGAAATGTCTTTGCTGTCTATCTTTGTCCTGTTGTTCATAGTTATACCATCATTTAGGCAACTTCTTGCTCACTTACCCTCCACAAGCTTGGACACAGGTCCTTCTAGCTGTTTCTTCTGAACTTGACTTTACTGGAGACTCCATTATGAGTTTTAACACTCCCCATAACCTTTGTGTGATTTGTACATTGAAAATACCCCCAAAATTACAAATAAATTATTAAACTAAAGGAAAGGTTAGTAAGATTGCTGGGCATAAAATTAATATTTGAAAATAAATTATATTTCAGTAAGATACACGTAAGCACGTAAGAAATGTCTTCAGTATCACCTGCTCTCTGCAGCTCCCAGCCGCACCTCCCGGGGAGCAGTTTTCTGGGCTAGGTCAGGCCCTCGCCTTACCGCTTTATAGAAGACAGGGAAGAAAATCACTCACTGTATGTAATTTTATTTAAGAGAGTGCAAGAATGTTGTGTTTGAGCCTTTCACTCTTTTCTCTTTGTATTTCTTTTCGAAAATGAAAGAAAACAGCCAGTGAGATAGGATCTCAGGTCTAGAATTCCTAGCAGGTAATTTGGGAGTTGAAAACAAATCTCCCCTGAAATGCATTAAGCAGGTGAAGGGGATTCCAGTTTCAACCCTTAAACCACACCTTATCCTGGCCTGGCAAATAACTTCCTCCCAGCCTCAGGCAAATCCCAACTTCCACCGCCAAATGCCTGCAGTTAATAAACGTTTAAACAACAACAAAAACCCCAAGTGGAAAATGGAAGACTGATTGGAGGCTGAGACACTAGAAGGGTTGCTTGGGAGCCCCTCTCTGAGAGCCCTGCCCACAGGAGGAACGTTTAGCCAGGGAAGCCGGGGCCTGCAGCTGGGGAACCCCAGGCATGCTGTCTTTCAGAGCAGAGCAGGGTAAATATCCGACTTGAGTCAAATGATTATTTTTCTTGATCAGATTTGTCCACTCATTTCATTAGAACTCCATACCACAAGCCATGGTCAAACCCTTCAGAATGGCCAAAATCTCCAGATTGCATTATTGGGCCACAGTAGGTCCTGCTTCTTGCTAAGTGCTGCAAGACTGGAGTTTCCAAGCTCTGGTCTAGATAAATCAGCTGAGGGTTGGTAAGGAAGTTCTCATGGGTCCAGAGAGAACTGAGAAAAACAAGGATCATGTTATGCTGTGGGAATGTCCTCCGCGGTACTTTTTATTCCCATTTTACATATCAGAAAACAGAGGCTCAGAGAGGTTGAATGACTCGCCACGCAGCTAGTCGGTAGCAGAGCGAGGATGGAGATTCACATGATCAATCATAGTGACTACCATTTGCTGAGCACCTGGAGTGAGACCGGCAGAGCACCGTGTGCTTTGTGCCTGTTAACTTGTTCAGTTCTCATGGATCGCTTCCTTTTTAAAGAAGTGAAACTGTTCAACAGAGCTTCCTGCCACGAGGGAAACCTTCTACATCTCGCTGTCCAATAGGTAGCCACAAGCCCCATGTTGCTATTGAGCCCTTGAAATATGGTAAGTGAAACTGAGGAACCAAATTTTTAAATTTTATTTCACTTAAATTGCTTTAAATGTAAACAGCCACATGTGGCTGGCAGCTACTGCACTGACCAGCACAGCTCTAGGAGGTTCAGTAGCTTTTCCAAAAGCCAGCGGAGTAATGAGGTGAGGGTTGTGTTGTGGGGTTGATTGAGCCCCAAATCCATGTGTTTCCCCTTTTCTCTCCGCACCCCTGTGAGGTAGCCTGCCTTTTCCAAAGCAAAAGACACTGGGAAGGAAACTGACCAGACAGTATACAGTCAGCCAAAAATAAAGCTGGACCCCCTAAATATGGGGTTTGTATTTGAGTCTGCTTCTTCCGAATGTGTCTGGAAGTCCCCACGGGTGGCAAAACAACCCAGATGGGGGCTTCAGACCCTGCACCAGTAACTTCCAGAGCTCACCATGGTCCATTTGGCTGAGGGTTCTATGACTCACAGGTTCCAACCCTACGATTTAAACAGCAGCATTTCCTTTTTCTGGGCTTAACACTAATTGGTAGAGGTAGTGAGCTCCCAGGCCCAGCCTCACCCTGTTGAGACATGTAGCTCTCAAAAGTTCCCACTGGAAGCACCACCCATGAGGTGCAGCTACCATTGCCATGTGTCTGAATGCCAATGTTTAACCCAAGCTGGCCCATTGTTGTTCCACAAGCCTCTCTATAGCCTCTGAATGTTCATCTTTGCTGCATCACTCCCCTCCAAAACCTCCAAGGACATCCTGTGAGGCTCAGAACAAAATCCGAAGTCACCACTTCCATGGCTGGCCCCTGCCCACTGCTCTGACCTAATGTACTATAGTTGTCCCCTTTGTTTGCTCTACTCCAGTCCCTGGCTTCCTTACTGTTCCCCAAACACATCACACTTGTCCCTGTCCCAGGCCTTTGCACTTGCTATTCCTTCTGCTTGAAATGTTCTTTCTGGGTTGAACACTGCTTACTCTCTCTTCATCCAATCTCTGCTCAAATGTCACCTCTTCAGAGAGGTCTTCTTGACCCCACTGTGTGTAAAATAGTGCACCCCTCACTGCCATCTCTTACCTGGCTTACGTTTTTTCAAGGCATTTATCACTAGCATGTATGTTTGTTGGTTTGTTTGCTTATTGTCACCCATACTAAGATGCAAACAAGGTAAGAAGGAATAGTGTCCTTTTTTTTTTAACCTTGTATCTCCAGTTTCTAGAAGAGAGTGTGCCACATGGGTACTCACTGAATATTTGTCGAGGGAATAAATGAATGCATGGATGCATGACTGCTCACCTAGAGCGTGGGGGCCAGGGCAGAGGTGGGCTCAGGCTGTCTCACTCCACACAGACTCACACTTCCACGATTTGGATGCTGAACCATGAGAAACAAAGAGATTCGCTGGTTTAATTTCTTTTGCCCTGGGAAAGTTAAAGATCACAGATAATCCAGAACTCCGTGCCAAGTTCTCTGATTTATAATCGACGAATTATCCACACAGAGGTAAACAAGAGCAAAGGACTGACAAGCAAACTGTAGGAGGAGAATGATGAGAAACAGACGGAGAGACCCATGCAAGCTGCAGCCTCCAGCTAGCCTGGGTTCCCGCCAGCCCTCACTCAAATTTGGATCCAGAGAATCTCTGCTGATGTCTACTTCCAGATTCCTTTGGGCCACACTGCCAGGTGGCTGTTGGGAGCGGGGGTCACTGCAAGTGGGGGCAGCCTAGGCAAGTCACCCCTTTACCTGACAATGATATTTCACACTCATCTGAAAGGTACACCCAAAAGGGCAGGCATTTCCCAAAGATGCCCCAGGCTCACAAAAGTCACCAGACTTTCCCCAGACTGGGGAAAAACTCCTTTCCTCCTTTAATGTAGTCCACAGAAATGTGTGTCTTTTATTCCACTTCTAAAAACTTCAAAGAAACAAAATTAGCAGTGCCTACAAGCATCTGACACATAGGAGGTAGTAAAAACTGAATGAATGAATGAACGACAATATCAACCCAAAAGGGGAACAGTGGCCTTGTGAAGAATGGGATAGTCAAGAAAATCCTGGACTCCCTATGCCCCCTAGATCACTTTGGATATGCCCTGAGGCCTCAGTTTCCTTATCTGTAAAATGAAAGCCTGGTCTAGCTGAACTCCAATTTCCCTCCCAGCTCTGACACCCTCTAATTCTCTGAATACGCCTTCATAGCTTCTTTATTGTAGACTAGTTCTTACATGTGTCCTGCTGAGAGCAAGGTCTGCTGGTCTGGCCTTGTTTTTAAGCAGCAGAGGTTATTTAATAGCAATTCTCCCAGAATTTTTGTCATGTTTTCCATGAAAGAAGGTTCTGGAAGGTAGCCATCATCAAAATAGGAAGTAAAGCCAGGTTAGTGTTCCACTTATCAGATAATACTGGCTTAACCAAAATTCCTGTCACCCCCTATGGTGATTCTGGGAGCTTGACCAGATTTCAGAGGTTTCATATTCAAAGCAGTGAGAAATCATCTCTGAGGCTTGTGGGATTTGGTACCTGTTTCCCTTCTTTCCATGTCTCAGGGCTGTGGGTGCCAAGTGAAGGCTCCAGTAACCCTTCCAGCCTCAGAGGAGCGCTCTGCCTATCGGCCATGGGAATGCCTGTGCTGGCCCGGATTGCTCCTCTGTCCACATCAGCATTTCACTTAATGCTGCCTGTAAATCTGACCATTTCTTCTACTCCTAGAGGTGTCCCAAAGCACTAGTCCAGCAGAATTCAGACTCCTCTACCTTTCCCAACTCTACTCACAGCCTCAAGTCACCAGGAAGAGAAAGAGCACCTGACCGAGAGTAGGACCAGGATTCCAGACCGGCTTTAGATGAGCATCTCTCTGGGCCTCAGTGTCCTTGGATGGGAGGGAGGTGGAGACTGGGTGTGGCTGCTTGTCCTGTCTCTTCCAGGTTGATGATTTTCCCTAGCCCAGAGCCAGAGCTGGCCCTTTTCCCTCAAGGAAGCCACGGTTTGTATGTTATGTAGCAGCTACAAATGCAGGGTCTTTTTTTTTCCTTTTCTTTTTAATGATCCTAGGTACTCTAGGAAGAGGCAAACATTTTTATGATCCCAGGAACCAAACAACATAATGAAAATCATGGCAACCATCAGCCCAATAAAACCCATGGCAAAAGCCAACATGTTCTCAAACAGGACCCTGGGAATTTAAAGCTCTCAGAAGCCTTAAGTGGCTCAGGCCTTGCTGAAGGCCTTGGGACGGCAGCTGATGGCTGATGAAAGGATTTTAACGCGCCACTGAAATTCTCTTTTCCAAAATAACCACTTTGAAACCTGTTAATTACAGACACACAACCAGCCAGAGCCCCCCAACAGGACCCAGGGCTTCTACCAGGGAGAGCCGGGCTCCAGAGGCTAGCCGCTGCCTTGGCGCTCCATTCGCTTTGTGTTGGGTGACTTCCCTTCAGGAAGAGAATGCAAAGTAATGAAAACCACATGGCCACTCCCCCGCCCCCAGCCTCCTACGCTACCTCCCTTCCCTGGAGACAGAGGCCGGCTCAGTCTAATTTGGTCCAGTGTTTTTGTTTCCTAAAATCTGTCTTGGGCCCTGGACCATTAATAGGTTGCAGCTGATTTTAATCTACATGAATCAGAGACCTCGCTTCTTCAGTTTTAAGGAGATTACAAATTGTGTGTCCCACAAACTCAGGATGGAGGGAAAAGGCCCTGGATAGGGAGTGGCAGTGTGGGAGACAGACCCTGGAAGGCACAGAAACTGCTCCCCACTCAGCAGTGGGCTTGAAGGAACCTGGGATCACTCAAAGCTGGGGGAGTGGGGCTAGCAGGAGGTGAGGGTCTTGCAGCTGTGACTCAGTGGCAAGAACACAGAACCTGGTCCTGTGTAAACAGAGCTAAAACCAAGGCACAGGACTAGCAGAGGCCTCTACTCACCTATCTTCAACAAATTAATTTCCCAAGTGCTTGCTGGGCACCCCCCATAAGCTAAAGCAGGGGTAAGCAAACCATGGCTGACTGGTCAAATCCGGCCTGCAGCCCAATGTAAATAAAGTCCTCTGGAACAAGGCCATGTCTATTTGTTTATGTATTGTCCATGGCTGCCTCGCAGTTGTGGTAGAGACCCTGTGGCCTGCAAGGCCAAAAATAGTCACTCTCTGCCCCTTTACAGTAAACGTTTGCCGACTCCTGAGCTAGAGAACTATCCTAAATCTTGCTAGGCAAGAATTCCACTTACAAGCCTGTTAACAAGGAATGGATTTAGGATTTACTCCATTCCCACCCCATACCAAAGTCTAGGTTCCTTCCTTCCAAACATCATTCTTCAGGAAAGTATCTTCGTGCTTATTTAAGCAATGACAATGCCCACGACCATGCCACTCAGTGAAGGTTCCAAGGTCTTGCCCTGACAATCCGACACTCCCGTTTCACAGATGAAACACAGTCACTGAGATAAAGCAACTCACTGAAGTTCACTTAGGGAATAGCACGGCTAGGAAGAGCTGGGCCTCTGAGTCACAGCATGGTCCTCTGTCCGTGGGATGACCGTAATGAAGGGAGCTGGGGAGCTTTCACATAGCAATGCTCCCTTATGTGTGCCACACCACCACTTGACAAGCCAGTGAAGGGCTCAGGGTAGTGTGCCTTCATTTTCAATAGCACTCTCAGGGAGTGGGGATGAGAATCAGATAGGCCAGACTACACTCACCCCTTGAAAACCATGTTTATCCAGGCCCAGTGGCTGGTGAGCCCAGGCCCTCTGGCCCTAGCCGGGCCCTCACTCCATCAGGACCCAGGGCCCCCTATTTTCCCAGTGTGCCTCTAAGACAGCTCTTGCCTTCAGGCGCTTCTAGGCTAGCAGGGCAGAGACAGGAAGGGGAGGATTGTGATTGTGTGACAGGCACAGTGATGGAGAGGCACATGTGGTGCTTCAGAAGGACAAAGCAAGGTCACCTTGCCCTTCCCTAAAAGCAAACCCCTTTGTAGGGAACCCTGGGTGAAGGGCCTCCAATGGAAATGCTATTCACTAGAAATGTAAGCGGGCATCCTTCCAAGGCTTTCAGGGGCGAAATAAGTGTTGGGATCATTCTGGGTACAGGCAGGGAAGCCAGAGAAACTGGTACCCTCCCAGAGATGAGACTGGCAGGTAAACTGATGACACCAAGGAAGTTGCTGTCCTGGAGCAGTAGGAGTTCTCCCCATGGGAACCATTTCCTGCAGGACCAGGCCTGGGTGGGGAGACCCTTCCAGCCAAGGTAGGACGTCACTCCAGGCTGCAATCTCATTGGTCTGGAAGCCCATGAAGGGCTGGTTATGTCTGGGCCTTGAACAGAATTATAGACCAGCAGGGTGCCACACTGGTTCGCATAGAATGTTGACTCTGCAAAGGTCTCTAGCTAACAGGAGCTGAAAGTTCCTACAAAGGATAGCAAGTGGCCTGTACCTCACTGTCTCTGTTTCCATTGCTGTCCCCAAGTCCACTTTCCTTGGTAAGCTTCTCCTTGAACTTTAGGCAGCACCTCAAAGCAGTTTCAGAATTCACCGAGGAGCCATGGGTCCCAGTCTTTAGAGTCCTGCTATTGTTCAGAGGTCTCCAAGTGACTAGAGGTTGTGAATTGCCAGAGGGTGGCAGAGGACTCCAACCGAGCAGACCAAGTATAAAGCAAACTTCCATCACCATCAACAACCGGAGCCCTGCACTGGACCAGAACAAAGCCTGGGAAACAACCCCATTAGCATCTTTGGGTCCCCTCATCATGGGGACTCCACTCAGAAATAGTCTTCAGCAGGGTTAAGCCCTTGGCCAGATGGAGAAATAGCACGGCACCTCTGGCTTCTGCTTCCCAGGGAGCCTCCAGTGGATCCCCTGGCACCCTCTGCTTCTGACGGCACAAAGGTTGTGGGTGTAAACCTCAAAGCTCTGTTTTGTCTAGACTTGGTTTCCGGGTGGGTTCAGGCTCTCTGCTCCATGGAACCCAACAGCCAGGAGATTTCTGCCACTGCTTCCTTGGGTCGAGACTGGCGGAAGAGCAGGGGCTCAGGACTATGACATGAATGTGAACCGTGGACCGAAGTGGGTGTTCGGGACAGCTGATTGGACAGGGTCCTGAGCTATGCTGAGGAGTGACGCTGGCACTTTGGTAATGCAGTGGAATGGAATATTCCATGGTTAATTAGCAGTCACTGAGTTAATTAGCAGTCACTGAGTGTCTATTGTGAGCTGGTCACCACTTGGATGAACGAACTGGCAAGTAGACTCGGAGGAGGTCACGTGCCCAGGAGTTTGTTTACAGAGTTCGGTTTCTTCCCATATGGAGGTGTGCAGAATGTTCGCTTACAGGTGTGTGATCACGGGGTGGGTCAAACTCCTCAGCTTTCCTATGGAATGCCAGTCCCAGGACCCTCTGCAATCTGAAGCCCTCACACAAAGAACACAGTATTTATGTCAAACTCTACCCTTCTGTGCTACCAAACAAAGCCGAGCCAGAATAAAGCAAAGTGAAAAAGCTCATAAACACTTCCTGGGGCTGGGCTCACAAACTAAAGCTCAAAGCAGAACAAGCCAGATGCATTTCAAACCCATAAACACACATGAGGACACCCTAGCTGCCACTGGCCCGAGCAGACTGGGTGCTAAAACAGCACTGGAGCAACTGAAGGAGGGTGTCATTCTAAAATTAGAAGTCTGCTTTCTCTTCCCTCTGAACATATATGGGTGGAATTATGGATTAATGTTGAAAATTGATTTCCTTTGTACTTCAAGGGGACCTGGGCAGTGATGCCCACACTCCCTCCCGACCCTCTCCACCTACACACTCTCCCGCAATTCACCCTGGAGACCCAGAGCTTTTGCTACCGATCACATCTTGTGTCCTGTATAAACAAGAGCTGGTAACTAGTACAGGAAATGAACTTCACAAGCATTGACTGTGTACCCACCTGTGGTATGGGGAGTTGCCAAATTTTTTTCTAACTGAGAATGTTCACAGAATCTCGAAACTTTCTTTCAGCTTCCCCCTCTGCACACTTGAGTGTGGGCACCTGCCATGCGTGCACACATACCCAAGCACAAAATTTCCCTCAATTTCCCCCAAGACACATCAACAGTGAGCTTTGCCCATACATACACGGGCACACAGCCGTTCCCAAACCTTCTCCTTTGTCTCCCCACCTGCCTTTCCATATATAAACAAGAGTGCCTAGGCATGCTGGTGCTGCCCCTCCCCGCCTCGGACACACGCAGAACTTTGTGCCCACTCAGCACGATCCAGCACACAGGAGCTGGGGAGCCAAGGATATTTATATCCCCACGTGTGCACCGGCGTGCACGCACACATGCACGCGCACACACAGGCACATCCCAGCTGGCCCCAGCACAGCTGTGACAGGCCTGGGTCTGTTTGCCATTGTTTTCCTTCACCTTTAACAGGCGTTCATGCAACACAGAGGAGGTCATGAGAGGTTTCCACCCTGTTTTGTAGCATTTACCCCGAGCCTGAGTGTTGGGGAGGTGGCTTTTGAGAATGAGCTATGGGTGGCAGTGTGGAAAGCAGAGACAAAGGCATTCCTTCCCATCTCCTGCCTGAGCTTCGCTCGCTAACGTGCACTGCTCTGGATTGTTCGGAGATTTCTTTATGTGTCGCCCTGTCTGAAACCTGGCTGGGAGGACGGAGGCTCAGCCAAAGAATTTCTGGAAGTTCTGTCTCAAGGTCCTGCTTTGTCACCTCTTATTACTACAATTGTTCTAGGCCCGGGCTGCCTGGGGGCACACTGTGTCCTGAAAGTCTGAGTGGCAGGCCCCAGCCACGTAAACAAAGACAAATTTAGGTAGAAACTGAAGGAGAAAAAAATGGACCCCAAGTGGCCACTATCCCTCTAGGAATTTTGGGCCACAAGAAAAGCTGGTATAGAAAGAATTCCCCACATGACCCTCAACAGCAGTGAATGTTCTAATGATTCCTTCAGCAGTACATATGCAAAGTGGATACTATCTTTGCATTGACAATGATTGGTTAATCTGGCTGGGCGCAGTGGCTCACGCCTGTAATCCCAGCACTTTGGGAGACTGAGGTGGGCGGATCTCCTGAGGTTGGGAGTTCGAGACCAGTCTGGCCAACATGGTGAAACCCCCATCTCCATTAAAAATACAAAAAAATTAGCCAGGCATGGTGGTGCGTGCCTGTAATCCCAGCTACTAGGGAGGTTGAGGCAGGGGAATTGCTTGAACCAGGGAGGTAGAGGTTGCAGAGAGCCGAGTTCATGCCACTGCCCTCCAGCCTGGGCGACAGAGTGAGACTCCATCTCAGAAAAAAAAAAATATTGGCTAATCTACAAGCTCACTTGCTATTTCTAAGAGTCAGATGGGACTTCATGCATCTAAGACACTAACAAACCCAGAGTTCTTACTGTGTGGATCTGGACAGAAGGGCGACTGACAGATTTCTCACTGTGCCCCACTGAACTGTGCAAGGGACTGGCTAGAAATACATGTACTTCGTCTGTGGCCATTGCTTGCAAACTCTACCCCACTCACCTCTGTGGCAGAGTCCTTTCTTCAAATAAAATCTTACTAGAAAGCCCAGTGTACAAAACTGATCAAAACAGTCTCTCTCTGGTTACATGGATGAGTTAGCTGTGTGTGTGCGGGGATGGGGTATCTCCATCTGCTCCTGCTCCATCCTTGTGCTCCCCCATCTATACTTCAGGGTATCTCTGAAGGGTTCCTTGGATCCCAGGTTGAAAACCGTTATCACAATGCAGGCCCCTTCTTGTAACAGTTGTTAAACTTTGTACCCAAGAAAACACGTAATGACAAAGAGCTGCTAGGAATTTGACAGCCTTTCAAATTTGCCTGAGTTTTACATATTATGGATTTCAGCTGCTGCCCATGTTTGGTGTGGTATTAACAGTTATGGACCCCTTGCTGAAATGCCCTGGCCTTTTGCTGGTCTGCAGTTCACAAATTAGGAATAACTGTGCAGAAATTAAGAACAAGAAATGAGACTGGGGTCCCAGATGGAGCCACACCATCAAGTGTGGACACTGGGCTCCAGTGTCTAGTGAAGAAATTTGTGCTTAAATAGTATTTGGCAATGGAGAGCCATTAAAAAGCCATATGCGATTACTACTATTAATTACTTTTTAAG
Organism: Papio anubis; assembly: GCF_008728515.1. Classification (NCBI taxonomy): domain Eukaryota; kingdom Metazoa; phylum Chordata; class Mammalia; order Primates; family Cercopithecidae; genus Papio; species Papio anubis. The sequence continues at coordinate 38,156,415 of NC_044982.1, forward strand.
CCAGGAAATGAATGATTGAAAATGAACTAGCAAAAAAAAAAAAAAAAAAAAAAAAAAGGATTACTCCCTTGCAGTTTAAGTTCCCTTTCCCATCTCTAGCTGTCTTAGCCTCTACATCCCAACCCCAGGGTCCACTGGGAGAGTTTCCCTCCTGAGCGTCAAGGACAGGCCCAGCCCAGACACCTTTCTCCAGTCTTCATGATCAGAGGCACTGAATGTCTGCTGTGGCATTACATAAAGTGAGTGGTCCAGCTCAGGCTTCGGCACCCTTGTGACTGTGAGCAAACTCATTGATGTACACAAATGAACACATGCCTAAATTAAAGAATGTACGTATGGGTGAACAAAGAGGGGATTTATATGGTGTGCAGGCCAAAGTGGAGGCCTAATTCCTTGGTTCTGCCCACCTTCTTTCCTAGACCTTCAGACCCCCCTCCCCCTAAATACATCAATGAAGTCCTTGGTTTCAGCTGCGGAGTGAGGAAATACAACCGGAGGTGGCATGGAATGCCGGTGTGGAGAGTCACTGCGCCCTGATCCAGCTCTGCACTCCGCTTGCCTTGGGGAGAATTGCTAAAGCTTCTGGTCCGGAATGTGTCCATGCCTAAAATGAAAGGTACTATTAACGTGCATCTACCAACTTCAGAAGGGGCCGTAGGGATGAAGATGTAATTAAAGCCTGTGAGCACTTTGTGCTTCTTGATGAAAGACAACACCACCAGCGTGAAGTTTTATTATCTACCGACTCTGTTTTTAAAATGGTTCCAATTCCTTTCCGTTTTTCCTTTTGGGGTCTGAATAAACTTTATTAGCTATTAATTTCAAAAAAGTCCTCCTTGTACCTCAGAGCAGGATTTTATTTAGCGCCTCAGAGAATTTCTTTCCATACCCCAGACCCTCAAAGGAATCCTCTTGGTCAGGGTGGAAGAGGCCTGTGTGTGTTCAGCTGCTGAGTTCAGTTCAATTTAATACATACTTATGGAACATCTACTCACATCTTCTTAGCCCTGAGAGGCAGGGCAGGGCTGAAATGAGTAGGAAAGGTTGTGAACTTTGGAGCCAGGCTGCCTGAGGGTTGAATTCCAGCTGACACTTCCATAGGAGTCCTTGGAGAGCCTCTCCTCACCTCTCTGAATCTCTGTCACCTGTAAAATGGAGATAACCCCATTTATCTCCCAGGGTAAGGTAATAAAAAGATAGAAATCTAGTGAGTGGTGGGTAGGCACTCGGTGAGGCCTTGCTGCCTTCTCTCTAGCATCAGCCTCCGGAGGAGGGGGAAGGGAGATGCCTCTTCCTCAGCTCTGTTTCTCCTCCCTGAGGCCCTCTGTCTACTCCTAAAGGCTTGTCCATCCATTTTGGAAAGAATGTCAGCCGGTTAAACCAGTGCTTCTGAAATGTTCTCATGTCAATTTCTCCTGTGCTTCCGGGCAGCTCATTTCCTCCATACACACCCTCCTCCACCAAAATACCTGCACGGACTCCCCATCATTGCACACTCCACCCTCCCTTCAAACCCATTCCCAAGGAGGAGAGAAGAGCTTTCCTATTCTTTTGAGAGAGCACGCAGTGGAAGTGGCTTTGCTTTGTTGTCTCCACTTCAGAAAAGATCAAACTGCAGTCTCCATGAAGTGTCAGTCCTCCAGAGGAGGCTTCAGGCCAGAGGGAGGAGCGGTGAGGCCAGGCAGGGTAGGCTGAGGCTGTCCCAGAGGGACCAGTCCAGGCAGAACCAACACAGCCTTCCAAGGTGTCCTCGCAGGGGCCCATATCACCCTGGATCTAGCCTGAAAGATGCCCCCTAGAATGTTCCCTGGCAGATATGGCTGTCCTGAGAGAACCACGATAAAGGAGTTCACACAGGATCCTGTCCTTTTCTAAATGAGGATTCTTGTCTCCCGGGTTCCCAGGGAGGAGAGCGGATGCAAGGGAGCCCTTGAATAGGCACCACAGAGGCCAAGACACTTTAAATTAAGCTTCCAACGCTTAGAAGGGGCCATGGCTTCCCACAAATCCCCTGGTGCACGCAGCTTTGACGCAGAGTGTTCAGTCCGTCTGTTCTTTTAGAAGTGCGCCTTGGAAGCCAGGAGTTATTTGTTTCCGAAAGGTAGGCGCTCATCAGGTGGGTGGTCTTTGCATTTTTTGTGTGCTTTGATTCCCTCCCTTTTCTTTTCAGGACTATTGAGGGGTTTATTTTTCCCTCTCCCAGCAGTGCTCGGGGGTTTGGCTGCAATGTGCATCTGTGTTGGGTTTTCCCACAGGCCCCTGCAAAGGCAGCCCCGCTGCCTTCAGAAAGTCCCGGGCGGCCCGTGGGGGGAGTTGGAGCTGCAGCTGTGCGCCCCCTCCCTTCTGCAGCAGGCTTTGATCAGTTTTTGTGGGGGCTGAGTGCAGCCTGACCTCCCATCTCCAGCGTCTCTCAGGTGGAAAGTTCTGTTCAGCCTGTCTGTGGCTTCAAAGGCTCTCCCTCCTTCAGGCTGGGATGAGACTGATAATGGTTCTCATTTTGTTGTCGTGTGATCTCCCAGCAGCCCCCATCTTTCCATTGACAGGCTTTTTACTTATTTGGTTGGGCTGCTTTGGCCAAACTCAAACCACCTTTCTGGTTGAGGAAGCACATTGACGTCCTCTCCCATTGAGGCTCCTTTGATGGCTCAGATGTGGCCTTCCAGCCCAGACAAAGGTGACCAGGCTGCGGCAGCCAGGCACCTGGCGAATCAGCATCTGGGCGTTGGGCAGGGCAGATGTCCCTCCATGAGGGCAGAGGACTGTGTGAGCCTACAAGTCTGTGAAGAGGAACACCCAGCCCCGCCTTTTCTACCTTTGAAGCCTAAGGCAAGTCGCTGCTTTCTGCTCTAGTTCCTTGCAGGAATCCAGCGGTGGTGGCCGATGTCACACCCCACCCCATGCCTGTGCCCGAACCTGGGCTGGACATAGGCAAGGCCAAAGCCCTGACATTGACAACATTTCCAAAGAACTTGAGCCATTCACTATCTGGAGAAGTGGGCACCGAGCCAGCTGAGCTTGGGGAGTTCCTGTTCCGGCCCATTATTTCCAACAGTTGTGGCCTTACAGCCTTAGTTCTCAGTCCAAAGGGTTAACAACAGCTACCTTAGCTGCTCCAGGGCCTACTTCTGGCTCCGGCCCCAAAGTGCTGCTGACCCTGTGCTTGGGCCTTCCAGCCCCCCATGGTGTGTAAAAGGACAGGGCTGGACATTCAAGGTAGCTGTCAGTGAGTTTGCACAGGGTTTGCTCCCTCACCAAAGGTCCATGGGGCCTGGGCTGCAGCTCGTCGCTCCTCATGATGTGGATGGGGTTAGGCTGCACGTTGCCCTTTGGTTTCCTCATATTTAAAATAAGGGTGGCCAAGGGCAACAGGAGCGGTCAGGAGAGCATCCTTCTTCCTCAGTCTGATAGCACAGTCTCTTCCTTCCTTTTGATCATACTCAAAACAACTGCAATAGAACAATAAGTCTGGGAGGAGGCCAGAGGGGGATTTATTATGCTGTTGTGCTGTGGCACAGCCTTGCCTGACTTTATCTTGCACTGAGGTCTGCATGGGAGGAAATCTGCAGGTCTGTGGATTGTCTCTCTGAAACTGAACTCCCTCCAACCTGAAATCTGGGAGGGCAGGGGAGACGCTGCCATGCTGGCCACACGCCAGCATGAACCATGGCAAGAGGGAAACCAACCCAGATCTCCCAAAACTCTGAAAACATGACTGTGAGAGGCACGGGGACCCCCAACAGTCAGAGCCCACCTGGGTTTAGCCCTATAAGAGGGGACTCCAGAAACAGAGTTTGCCCCAGGACAGGAGCTCATCAGAGCTTTTCTTAATAGCCAGTGTCCTCTCTTCCCTTTCCAGCAGGAGAGGAAGTTGTGTGGGGAGGTGCCCTCTGTTTGTGACAAAGCAGGGAAAGCTCAGCAGTGGACTGTCAGCTTCTCACACCAGAGAGACCATGTGGCAGGGGGTTCTCCTCTTTTCCTGACAGGGCTGAGAGCCAAGAAAGGACCTCAGAGCCCTGGAGCTGAGAGAAAGTTGATTCGTCCCAGTTTTGACTTTATCTCCCCCTCAATGCAAATGTTTTGACATCCATCTGCTGGTAGCAGGACCCACCAGGTCATCTCAGCAACCTTCATCTCAATCAACCCATCACTCCAACCCTTACTGACAAAGAAACTCTAATGCCAGTGCTGCTATTAAAAGACATACATAAATAAATACATCCTTTCTCATCCGACAGCTGGGTGCTACAGGATGCGCCCGACTACCTCTGTGGGGCTTGAGCCTTTTGTAATGCTGTGGCTCAAGCACAGGCAAACCTGGGGTCAAGGTCTGGCTCCACCAGCATTTGCTAAATGACCTTGAGCAGATTACATGACCTCCCAGAGCTTCAGTTTCCTCATCTGTAAGATGGGGATGAGAATAGCAACCATATAGGATTGTTTTGAGGATTAAATGAGATAATGTATGTGACCTATCTAACACATGTTAAGCATTCTATAGAGCGTGGTCATTATTATTGCCACTATTTCAAATAGATGTGAGGATCTGATAAAACCTCCCTGGTCCTTAGTAGTATCCTCAGGTGAACCATGAGCCCCAATCTCTGCCATGAGAAGTTAACATATGAGGAACGCAAGAGGAAAGAGACTCCACAGCACAATGTTTAGGAAAGTTCACCTCAGACCCCAGCAGCAAGTCCGGGGGCTGAACTCAGTTTTCTAGACGACCACATTCTCTCTCTCTCTCTCCAGTCATTTCATCTCTCTGGGCGACCCCACTGCATTAGTTTTCTAGGGCTGCAGCAACAAAGTGTCACGAACAGAGTGGCCTAAAACCACAGAAATGTATTCTCTACAGTCCTGGCAGCCAGAAGCCCCACATCAAGGTGTCTGCAGGGCCAGGCTCCCTCTGAAGGCTCTCAGGGAGACCTCTTCCTCGCCTCTTCCAGCTTCCAGTGGCTCCAGGTGTGCCTTGGCTTGGGGCTGCTTAACTCCAGTCTCTGCCTCCATGGTCACACTGCCCCCTCCTCCTCGTGACTTTCCCCCTCTGTGTCTCTTATCGGGACCCTTGTCATTAGATTTAGGACCCACCTGGGTAGTCCAGGATGATCTCATTGCAACATCCTTAATTACCTCTGCAAAGACCCTTTGTACAAATCAGGCCATATTTACATGTTCTAGGGGTAGGGACATGGACGTATCTCTTTTGGAGCCACCATTTAACCTACTGCATCCACTAACCCTGCAAAATATCTCATTGGATTGTGACTAAAAAGTCAGGATAAGACCTCTCACCTGGGTGGGTGAGGGGCTCACTCCTCTCCATGGTAACATCACTGCTTCTCTGCGTAGCCTCAAGGAGGGGTCATGATCCACCACCTTCAAGGAAAAATCTAGCTCTTCATTCTTTACTCATTGGCAGGGAGTGAAAACAAGTTCTTTCCACTTAGTGAGAAACAGGCACCTACTGCATCCAATGGGGGACTCAAGTCTGTGCTGAGTCCCAGGGCTTCCTGTTCTTAGTTGGATATGTTGGGATTTCAAAACCCACTGTGGGCTGGGCGCGGTGGCTCACGCCTGCAATCCCAGCCCTTTGGGAGGCCGAGGCAGATGGATCACGAGGTCAGGAGATCGAGACCATCCTGGCTAACATGGTGAAACCCTGTCTCTACTAAAAATACAAAAAATTAGCTGGGCGTGGTGGCGGGCACCTGTAGTCCCAGCTACTCGGGAGGCTGAGGCAGGAGAATGGCGTGAACCCAGGAGGCAGAGCTTGCAGTGAGCCAAGATCGCGCCACTGCACTCCAGCCTGGGTGACAGACCAAGGCTCTGTTTAAAAAAAACAAAAACAAAAAAAAACCCATTGTGCCCTTTAGGCTTATGAGTGCAAAAACTCACATGTGATGAGCCCCCTTCTGGCAAAGCCCCATCAGAAACATCATCCTCTCAGTGCTCAAAACCTTCACCTTCTCCTCTTCTTGCCAACCTCCAGAGGCTCCACACTCACTGAAAAGGGGCCATAACTCCTCTGTTTTCTCAAAGGCCTCCTCTGGCCTCGCTCTCTGACCCCTGTTGTCTATTTCCTCCTTCAGCCCCTTATTCAACCATAAACATCCTTGTCTCATAGGAAAGACATTGCCCAGGGGTTCCCAGTCCCCTGTCAGGAAGGCCTTTCCTCCAAAATTTGCGGACAGTTAAGCTACTAGACTGCAAGGGAAGACACAATGTGTTTTTGTTCTTCCAATCAAATAATACTTGTATATAAATTTAGTATAGGTCTCAGCTCCTTCCAGGTGGCTTTAAGAAAAAAGCCAGTGTTATGCCCTTTCCCTCTGATGAGTCTAATTGTATGGGGCTCTGGTGGTGGCCCTGCTTTGCCCTTCAACAGTGTCTATGAATCACTTTGTGTTTGTAGGTTTCTTTTTAAAGGTGTTCCTCCTATTTCTGGCTCACAGATGTTGACAAGTAGCATGTGTAGAGTTCAGTCTGCACAAATCTGGGAGCTCTGAACACTAGATCATATATTCACAGAGTCCCCCACCACTGGAACCTGGCTAGGTGCAGGAAAGTCACCATAACCCTACAGTCCTGTGGAAAGGGTAGAGTAGTGGGGACTAACTGGAAAGAAGTGAAAATAAGACAAAGTAGCCAGTGGAATCTCCAGTCTGCCCCTTGCTTAGCTATGGAGAGTGCAGCAAGACGATGGGTGAAGCCCATTGCTTCTCTGAACGATCTTTCAGCTTGTCTGCTGAGGGTCCACTTTCTCTCCTTTCTCTGCCTGCATGTTTGTGCAAAATTTGTGTCTTCAAGTGGAGACTACGAGTTTTGTGTGCATGGAACAGAGCCCTCTAGAAGGGTCTTGTGCCACTTTAAAATGTGACTCCCAAAAAATCTGACCTGTGCTCCTATATTGCTGATGGAAATATAAAATGGTTCAGTCATGTGGAGAACAGGATTGCAGTTCTTCAAAAAGTTAAACATAGAATCACCATATGACTAGTAAATCCACTCCTAGGTACATACCTTAAAAAAATTGAAAATAGGTATTCAAATAAATACATATGTATGCAAGTTCATAGCAGCACAATATTCACAATAGTTGAACGGTGGAACCAGCCCAAATGACCACTGACGGATGAATGAATGAGCAAAGTGCAGTATATCCTGACAATGGAGTATTATTCAGCCATAAAAAGGAATGAAGTACTGGTGCATGCTACACCATGGAGGAAGCTTGAAAACACACTAGTGAAAGAAGACAGACACAAAAGGTCACATACTATATGATTCCATTGATATGAAATATCCAGAATAGGTAAATCCATAGCGACACAGTAGGTTGGTGGGTTTCCAGGAGCTGGGAGGAGGGGAGATGGGAACGCTTGCATAGCGGTTATGAGTCTTGCTTTTGGGGTGATGAAAACATTTGGAAGTAGACAGAGATACTGGTTGCACATCATGATATCTAGTTGCCATGGAATTGTTTACTTTAAAACGGTTAATTTCATCTTATATAAATTTCACCTCCATAACAATGAAATGTTTTAGAAAGAGAAAGTTAAAAAAAAAAAAACAAAAACCTGTGTGTTCCACGAACACAACCCAACCCCTGCTCTCATTCCGATTTCCCGTTCCCTTCCTGGTAGACCTGTGTGCCCATTGTCAGTGCCATGGTATCAAATCAGCTTGTGGTGCAGATTACTGTGGGCTTGTTCTTGATCCCACTTCTGAGACACATCCTCTAGAATTCCATGACTAAAGCTGAGTCTACACAGTAGCAACCAAATGTTTTACCAGAGAACAATGGGTGTCTCACCACAAGACTCTTTCCCAATATTTTGTTTCTGTGGTGGTAAAGTGGATTTTTCTCAGCAAGATGAACAGGTTTGCACATTTCTCTGTCTCTAGGAATTTCCACAGGCTGCAAGAAGAAAAAGAATACAAGTGTCAAGATACCTAGAAAAAGATGGAAGGCTTGCATAAAACCTACTGGGCTAAAACTGTTGTTTATTGAAGTTATGGGGAAAAAAGTTCATGTCTCCATTCTATTTGTTCCAACTTCATTTGAAGAGTTGAGAGAGAACCTGTAGTTTTGTGCTTCTAGAACAGAGAAGATTTGGAACTTCAAAGAGAAAACTGCTCCTAGGGAGAACTGGGGACATGCAGATACCCTGCGTTAACCAGGGCAGAAAGTTGTAGTCTGTTGATGAACTGTCATTCACTCACGCACCTAAACCCTTGAAGTCATTCATGAGGGTGGAAATCAACTTCTTCCAAGCTCCTGTTAATGTTGATATTTTGACCTCCTCCTGTGACTCACGAATGTTCTTAATGGAATTCATTCATTCACTGCATATGGTCCTGCCATGTGCCAGAAGGCAATGGGCCAGGCCACTGGCTGGAGAAGACCCCGTCCCTGCCTTGCTGCATAAGCATCTCAGTGAAAAAGCCAGGCAGACACACCAGGAACATCACAGCCATACGGCAAGTGCTCAGACAGAGGTATCAGGCCATGGGAGCACCAAGGAGTCATTGCCTCTGGGTCCTGTCAGAGGTGGGGATGGTGGAGTCCAGTGTTAAAGGAAGACAGTGACAGGAGACCAGCATTGCAGGCCAGTAAGCACCTCATCCACATTGGCCCAGAAGCATGGACACAGGTGGCATATCTGGGGAACACTGCTGCAGAGAGGAGATGAGGCTGTCGGGGCAACTTGGGGCCAGGCTGGAAAGGGTCTTACATTTGACCCATTTTCTTCTGCTGACTTTTTCCTTTTCATAGGAACAACAGCCAAATATTTGTCATAAATCATTTTCCTTCATCCTGTCAGTAGCCCCGTTTTACCGATGAATACACTGAGGTTCAAAAAGGTTAAGTAATTCCAAAGAGGGATGCACATATCACCGAAACATATGAGACACTGCTTGTCAATGACTGAGTGGTTACTGCTGGGGGAAGCCAGGATGGAAGGATGGGACCAAAAGGACAAAGGCGGCTTTAATTGCATCAGTAACATTTCATTTCTTAAGCTGGGTTTGGGTACACGGATGCTCTTTGTGCCCTTTGGTTTGTGTGAAATTTTCATAATGACTCTTAGAGCCACTGGACTTGCGTGTTAGGGCAGCATCTTGGCTTGAAAAGAGGCAGTGTCTGAGGCTGAGGGTCCCTTGAGAACACAGGGGCTGCCCTTCATATCCAAATGCTTGATGGGTTTTTCACTGTGGTTAAGGGGGTAAATCACTATTTATTCCACCTAGTCCAGGCCTCAGAGCTGACACTTCTACAGAAAAAGCAGGTCAGACAGGTTTGGCCCTCCTGGTTCCCTTGGGCAGGAACTGAATGTTTCCCATCTCGGGGCATATGAGCAGAGAGGAAGGGGTCTGAGCCCCACAGTGTGTCCTCAGTTACTGCTTCTACGCGGCTTGGCTGCCCATGCTCCGAGTTCCTTTTCAAGTGCATTTCCCTTCAAGTTAACACTGTTTGCTTCCTCCGCTAGAGCATCCTGCCCCCTCCAGCGTAGCCCTGAGGTGACCCAGCCCCCTGCCTTCCTGGCATGCAGAGCTTAAAACAAGAGCTCTCTGCCATCGGACATCCTTACCATTTCCAGCTATTGAGTGTAATCAGGTGTGCCAGGATCTGATTTCAAAGCCGAAAGCAAAGGGGCTCGGAGGAATCCTCGCTCTCGATTGCGCCAGTGGAAGACAAAGGGGTCTGAACAAACAGGATGCGCTGAGAGCTATGGAGAGCACTCCCCAGCAAGCGGGGCGGGCAGGATGCAGGGTTGGAATAGTTGACCTGTAAGCCTGGGCGTTGGCACGCGAGGCAGTCATGCCCAAGAGAAGCAAGGCAGGGCATGAATAGATGCTGATTCATCTGACAGCCTCTCTGGATGGTTCCTGGGCCCAGGGAGTTATATCATCCCTGCCCGACTAGAAGATCCTGACTCTGGCCGTTCACCTTGCAGAGAATGCTGACATTTCTAGAAATCAGAGACAACCCACCATGCCTTGTAGGGTGGATGAGTGGTACTCAGGAATCTACAAGCAAGTCAGAACTGATGAGTTGTGGAGGTGGAGAAGACCCACTGGTTGCACCTCAATGTCTGGGTCCTGATGGATCCACTTTTTTTCTGCCCCTGTTTCTGTCTCTTACCCCATACTCTGCTTGCTAGGCTTGGGAACCTACATCTAGCAAACTCTCCCGATCATTAACTGGATAAAGAGTTAAAAGTCATTCCAGAGAACACGAACCTTCTTGGGAGGCTATAGGCCGAGGGAAAATTTCAGTATTTCCTTTCTCCTTCCCATTGCCCCCATTTTTATATGGCAGGAATCAGAGATGAAAACAAATGTTGTAACAAACCCGACTTGCAGGCAAACAAAGATCATCAAAGGCAACAAGAATAGGAAGCAGGTTACAGTGGGAAGAACGCGCCCATCTGGACTGACCCCTCGCTGATGGTGAAACTTAGTGGTGTTGCCCCAGTTCACCATCTTTCAGAGATAGCCTTGCTGGTGTTTTCAACCAGGGATGCTTGGAATATTGCCCAGGCACCTCTGGCTGTTACAGTGACTCAGGGAGTGCTCCTGACATTTTCTGGATGAGGCTGGAAGTACAAATGTCCTCCAGTACACAGGATAGTCATACAACTGAAGAACTACTCCCAACCTTTTGCTAATAGAGCAGCACTGGTGAAATTGGTCATTTCTGTGGTTTTTTTTGGTTTTTTGTTTTGTTTTGTTTTTTTAAGATGGAGTCTCACTCTGTCACCCAGGCTGGAGTGCAATGGTGTGACCTCAGCTCACTACAACCTCTGCCTCCCAGGTTCAAGGGATTCTCCTGCCTCAGTCTCCCAAGTAGCTGGGAATACAGGCACGTGCCACCATGCCCAGATAATTTTTTTTTTGTATTTTTAGTAGAGACGGGGTTTCACCATGTTGGCCAGGCTGGTCTCGAACTCCTGACCTCAAGTGATCCACCTGCCTGGGCTTCCCAGTGTTGGGATTACAGGCGTGAGCCACCGCATCCAGTCAGAATTGGTCATTTCTGACACTCAGCTAAACCCCGAGCTCCTCTAACCTGGAGCCTTTGAACATGAAACCTATAGAGAGAGTCTCTGAAAAGAATCCAATTCTAAAGGCCACTCTTTGTTCTAGATGAAATAAAAAACACACAGAAAATGAAAACCCGCCTGACATCTATAGTTCATCAATTTCCTTTAAAGGCAACTCTTACACAAACTCAAAAGTTCCCAAGAGAAATTCTAACCTGGCATAAAGCATCGGGAGATTTATGGAGATGCTTTCTCCCAGAGCTAGAGTTCTGGGAACCGGAGACTCAGAGGCTGCCTCTTGGCTTCTATAAAATAGGTCTGGGACGTACATTAGGTTGTTTTGTCCCTATACAGTGTAAATAGCTGGTGCGTGACACTTCAGCAATGGCTAAAAAATAAAATTCGAGCTAATCATGGGTATATGGGAAGCACAACGAATGTGCAAGTTGCAAATGATTTCTCTCTATGTAAAATGGCAACATAACTAGGGCTGTTCTTTAGTATGGCCAGGGTAGAAGCCGAGTATGAGGTCCTTGGGGGAATTCTAACTACATGAAATTGACTAACTAGGGCTGCTTTTTTCTTGGAGGGGGCAGGGAGACACCAGCAGATACCATCCAGATTTTTCTTAAAAGGAGAGACTTGATGAATCCATCATTCTACTCATAAGCAAATGCCTTTCACAAATAATTTGAATTCTAGTGAGATTTTGAGCACAAAGCTGCAATGTCTTTGAGAACTTGATTTATGATTCAAGATGAACTGCTGGTAACTCTGGGGTCATTCAGCCAGGGGAGATGGGAAGGGTAGACCCATTAATCAAAAGGTAGCAGGAGACCCCTCCAGGTGAGCCAAATGCACAAAGGGAGGAAGTGAGTCCAGGTGGAGAAAGAGACCCCTCCCCTCATCTCTGGGGTTGCTGGGAGACAGCTCTGCTTCAGGGAAGCTTGGAGGGATGGTCTAATGTACATTCTCTCAAAGAATCAGAGAGGCTGCAGCTTGTCTGAGAAGAATTTAAATCCTGGCTCTGATACTCACGAGCTGTATGACATTAAGCAAGCTACCTAAATCTGAACCTTGGGCCCTTCCAAGATGAGAATAACGGTACCTGCCTCAGAGGGTTGTTGGGGAAATAAGCAGGCATTTACTGAGTACCTAATACATGCCAGGCTTGGTACGAGGTACTGGAGAGACAATGGTAGAAGGGTTGACAGTTTCATGAAATCACTTCTGTAGCTCACTAGGCACAGACACTGCCTATCATTTGGTAGCTGCTCAACAAATGATACTTCCCTTCCCCTTATAATCTGTACCACCGGGCACCTGCTATGTGCAAGCTATTGTGTAGGCCCTTGGACCTGACATCAAGTAGCAATTTGTAACTTCAAAACTGGTTTCACACATGAGAACAAATGTCAGCAGTTTTTGCACTTGCTCATGGAGAGATAGCAGGAGGGATTTTGAGCTCACAAATCCCTTTAGTTGTAGCAGTCCTTCTTTTACTGATGTTATATCCTGGACTCCTCAGAAAGATCCAACCTATTTATTCCAGGTCATTAATATACCTGACACTCCTCTAGGTGCTTAAGAAAAAACTCAGTGAAGAAATCAAAGATGCCTGCCCTCCAGGGCTTATATGGTAACAGAGAAGACACAGAACGAAGGGTAAACATTTTGAGCTATTGATTATTTATTACCTTGTATGGAGATAAGTGCTTTGGGAAAATATAAGAAGAGCAGGATGGGGGTAAGCAGAGCTGGCTGCAATTTTAAGTGGGTCAGTCTCACAGAGAAGGTGATATTTTAGCAAAAATTTAAAGGTGAGGGAGCCATCCATTATGTGAGGAAAGGAGGTGAGGGAGTCAGCTATGGTACTCTGGGGAAAAGGGTTCCAGCAAAGGGTTCAGAAGTGCAAAGGCCCTAAGGTGAAAGAATGCCTGTGACAGGGGTCAGCTAGGAGGCAGTGTGTCTGCAACAGGTGAGCAAGCCAGGAGCCGTGAGAGGCGGGGAAGCAGGTGCCGCTGGAATCGGTAGGGCTTTCTAAGCCTGTGGAAGGACTCTGCTTTCAGTCTGAGTGAAAAAGGGTTACTTGAGAGTTTTGAGCAGAGGAATGGCATGATCTGATTTATGTCTTAAAACTGGAGAGGAGGTCATAAACTCAGGCTCGGGCCTTCCATGAAGGCTGGAAAACCATCCATTTATCTACCCTGTCATCTTCACAGGCCCCCTGGCATGGAAATTAGGCAGATTATTTCTATTCCCATTTTACAAACTGGGGAACTGGGACTCGGGAAGGCTATGGGTGTTCTCTGAGGGCCCAGAGCTGGAAGGTGGTAGGGCTAAGGACTGAATTCTTGCAGTGCCCCCTGACGTGGATTAAGATGGGTTTCTGGACACTAGGAGCTGTCTGCTCCACAGTGTCCATGGGGCTTTCATGCATCCTTGAGGATTGTTTTGATGCAGAGAAAAGACCAACTGGGGCTACTCTGGTTTTTGAAATTAATATTTATTAAATTTACACATTGAAAAAACTCAGTTTTCTTTTAGGCTTTAAAGTTCATCTTACAAATCTTATTACATTCTAGTTATAAATCGTAGATGGTCAATGACAGTTTGTGGATGATGTCCTCACATTTCAAAAGATCCTTTCTTACTTTATGCCTCAATAATGAGCACGATGCGTTGCACCTAGTACATCCCACATCATATATCTCAGAGTCAATCACAACAGAAAGGAAGAGAGGGAGCACTGCTGGGGGCCTGAGGTGGGGGTGCAACTTGGCCAGGCACTAATCCATGACCAGGGCTGGGGCTCCAGGCCTCAGGATCTGTGGAGTGGGCTTACTGGCAGGACTGGCTGCTGGGCAGGTGCCACAGGAAGAAGATTGGAGAGGCACCCGAATGTAGGAAGAAAGGGAATGTTTTCCTTTTCCTTATCTCCTAGTTCCCTTTTTATCCTTAACTCTGGAGAAAAAATTGTGACTGCAAAGTTGTAGGCTGGTTTTGCTTCTACTATGTTGATGAGCAGAGGCTCCAGGGGCAGTTTGACAGTGTAAGGCCCCTCTGAGGAGGCCTCCCATTGCTTATCTCAGTCTTTTTCTAACTCCCTGCTCTCCCCTTGGCCTCTCCATGGTCCATCTTTCTCTCTGCTGTCCTTCCTGCAGTGTTCCTCCCTACCCCTCCCTTCTTTTGGCCTTGGGAGCTCTCCACCCTTCCCCTCCCAACGTTTTCCCTCCATACCCCACGCTCTTTGTTGCTGAATTCAAGGTTCTCAATACAATAAAGCTTTGATGATTTGCCCCAATTGAGAAGGAGTGTCAGCTTAAATTAATGAGGAGTCTGAATAATAGAATTTTAAAGCAAAGTTTAGTTGCTTTCATGTTGTTAAGACATCCTTTCCAGAGAGAAGAGGTAGCATTTAAATGCGGTAATAGTTGATGTTGAGAAATGGGGCAATATGTCTTAGAGAATCTTTTCAGTAATCTACCAGAAACGAATCACTTATCATTAGCATATACTTTCCTTGAATCAGAGTGTTTCTGCCTTTAAAACCTTTCATTTTTAGTGACCAATATTTTTTAAATCACTGATTTTATCAGACTTCTCTCAGATCCACAAGTTTCAACCCCTGAGTTCTTCATGGCAGAGACATTTTCACATTGAAAGTCTCTCTAGAAATTTTTAATTTTCAATGACATAAGCAATACATGAATATATTCTCTTTGCAAAAAATTGATACTTTAAAAATAAATTAAAATCACATAAATAATAAAATGATTTCTGTTATCTCATTTACATTACTTTCTTTAAGGTGGTAACAATGTATTCTCCATAACAAACCATTCTGCAGAAAAGTCCCTTCTCCAGGGTCCTATCCAAAAGGCAACCCTCCACACTTGATTGGATCTTACATGTTTAAAAAATAAGTAGTGGCTGAGGCAGTTACGGCTCTCAGCCTCCCAGTCTGTATCTTTATTCTGCAATTCTCCCCACTTCCCTACCACATCTCTGTGTGTTCCATTCGCATATAATTGCCAGGAAAACTCACCAAGTGAAGCACATCTGCCAAATGTTAATAATTAGGAAATCTAGATAAGGGCATTTGAGTGTTCATTATACTATTTTCTTTGTTTTTCTGAATGTTGAAATTTTTCATAATGAAAAAAGAAAGAAAAAGAAAAACTCACCAAATGCTAAGAACAACAAAACAACAAATGAACCTGAAAAGAAGAAAGGTCTGGTTCTAGTTACTGCTATTTTCCTCTTCCTACAGAGTCCCAGCCCTGCACTGGGAAAGGCTGTGCCTCATCTGTGGGAATAGGAACATAGAAATGCCTGGTATATTTCTTACTAATGTGTCCACTTTTTCAAGCTCTTTCACACTTGTTCTTCTTTTACGTGCACAACAAGCCTTTAGGGGGTAAAAAAGGCAAATGGGTTTCCCCATTTTACAGAAATGGTATTATTGGGAACCAAGAGGTTTCATGATACTAGCTAATAATACCAGCTCACAGTTACTGCTTTCTTACTAGGCAGCAGGCATTGTTCTAGGTACTTACATGCATTGAATAATTTTAACCTTACAATAACTGTAAGAATTATGTGCATAATTGCCTGAGATCACAAAGCTAGTAAGTGGTGGATTGCAGCAGGAACCCAGGCAGTCTACTCATGAGCCCGAACTCACAAGCATCTATATCCTCATGTGATAACATTACAGATGCCTCCCAAGAGTGGAAATCTGGCAGCCTCCAGGGTGCATTCGGACTATAAAAGCATTCATTTGACTTATAGAGTATTTTATAATTTTTGAATTTCAAGATGTATTTAAAGAAAAAATTAATACAAAAAAAAAAAAAAAAGAAAAGAAAAAAAGGCCAGGCGTGGTGGCATGCACCTGTAATCCCAGCTACTTGGGAGACTGAGGCAGAAGAATTGCTTGAACCTGGAAGGCGGAGGTTGCAGTGAGCTGAGATTGTGCCATTGCACTCCGGCTTGGGCAACAAGAGCGAAACTCCATCTCAAAAAATAAATAAATAAAACAAAAATAAAGAAAAAATTTATCTGAAAACCCAGATTTCTGGCTTCCCTTGTAAAATCAGACATTCTGGCAACATGAGGCCAGCATCCCACAAGATAACAATTGGCTGGAGCTGAGATTGTGAAAGAGAAATTTTTCATGACAGTTTGTTAAAGGCTTTAAGTAAGACTTTATTCAAGAAGGAACACTGCAATGGCGTTTTGCAGCCGTAGAGAGAGATGGGCTCAACCCCGAATACAACAAGGAAAAGTGGTAATTTATAGCCAAAGAGCAGGGTGAATGTCAGTGGATGAAAAATTACTAAGAAGAAACACCAAGGCTAGGGGGATTCTGGCTAAGCTGACATGGCAGGATTCTTACTGAAGGCAGGCAAGGGTGATAGGATATTAGAGGTGGGGGCTGAGGAATATGATTAGGTACCGAGGGTGATCAAATACCAAGGGTGGGGAATTTTCACTCAATTGACTTAGCAGGATTCTTGCTAAAACTGGACTAAGCAAGCCAAGGATAGAGCCCAAGATTGGGGCCTAGTCAGAAAGACGACTCAGAGGAGCCTGACTCAAGTTTGGTCAAAATGAGAGTCTTTGTTAGTAACTGCTGCCCATTTAAATACCGTAGGCTCTCTCTAATCTGTCAGTCCCTACAACCGCCTATTATTGCACCTGGCCTCTTTTTGCAACTCTTTTTACCTGTCTAGCATGGACATTTGAGTTTGTAACCCCTGTACTATTTAAAAAAAAAAAAAAAAAAAAAGACAAACCCTAAAGAAACAGAATGTAATTTCTGTCCTGGTGCCATCAACACACTGCCAAAGTCATTTATTCATTCGTCTTTCCATGTAATAACCATCCATTCATGCATCCATCCATCCACCTTTTCATTCTATCTCATGCACCATCCCTACCTAGCTTAGCAATTCTCAAACTGCACAGTCATACTTGAATTTCTTGGCCAGTATCTACTTTTTTCCCAATCAGATAAGAAGGGCAAGATCAGAGGATAAGGGATGTTCTGTGAGGAAAACAGTTATGGTAGGTGTTGAGCTGTGTCCCCTCAAAATTCATATGTGAAGTGCTAACCTCCAATGAGATTGTATTTGGAGATAGGGCCTTTAAAAGAAGGTAATTAATGGCCAGGCATGGTGGCTCACACCTGTAATCCAGCACTTTGGGAGGCCCAGTTGGGCAGATTACCTGTGGTCAGGAGTTCAAGGCCAACCTGGCTAACATGGCGAAGCCCCGTCTCTACTAAAAATACTAAAATTAGGCCAGGCGCGGTGGCTCACGCCTGTAATCCCAGCACTTTGGGAGGCCGAGGCGGGTGGATCACGAGGTCAGGAGATCGAGACCATCCTGGCTAACACGGGGAAAAAAAAAAAAAAAAAAAAAAAACTAAAATTAGCCAGGTGTGGTGGCACGTGCTTGTAGTCCCAGCTACTCGTGAGGCTAAGGCAGGAGAATTGCTTGAACCTGGGAGGTGAAGACTACAGTGAGTCAAGATTATACCACTGCACTCCAGCCTGGGCAACAGAGCGAGACTTATCTCAAAAAAAAGGGTAATGAATTGCACATCATGATCAGCAACCGAAAATAAAATAAAAGGATGTAATTAAGGTTAAACAAGGTCATAAATACGAGGTCCTAGCCTCATGGTGACCTCAAACCAAAAAACATACAATGGACATACAGAAAATAAGAAGCAAGAAGATAAGGTTCTAATCCAATAGAACTAGTGTCTTTATAAGAAGTGGATGAGATACTAGGAGCTCACACACAGAGAACAAGCCATGTGAGGACACAGAGAGATGATGTCCACGTGCAAGCCAAGGGGAGAGGTCTCCAGAGAAATCAAACCTGCTGGAGCCTGGATCGTGGACTTCCAGCCTCCAGAACTGTGAGAAAATACATTTCTGATCTTTAAGCCATGCAGTCTGTGGTATTCTCTATGCAGCCTGAGCAGACCAATATAGCAAGGAACTAGTGTCCATGTGCCCTCTGCCTTTTCAATCCCTCTCACCCTCCCCACTTTCCCTGAACAGGCAGTCACCTAACATCCAAGGCCATGTGAATAGGTACTAAGAGAAGGTGTTGGTAATCCCAGTTAAGAAGGTCTATGGTTTCTCCAGTGCTGTGACCACACCATCAGGATGGGCTTTGAGGGTGGGAAAGGGATGGGGAGATGCCACTAAAGAATTCTACCAGCGAGATGAACTCAGGCCATCTCACTAAACCCTGTGTGCTTGAAATGGGGAGTTGATGCTTAAAGTTTACAGATTTGGAGTTGAGGTGTGGGCATGAAAAATATTAGCAAAACCCAAAGTGGCTTAAGGAGCACTGGGAGGTATAGGTTCATCCAGCTAGTTGGTTGGGTTTAGCAAGCAGTTTTTGTCTGGAGATCCTGAGTCCAGCTTAAACAGTGATGGTCAGAATAATCACTGCAAAATTTGCTTCATTTTAAGCTTTCCTCCGGCTTTTCACCAGGTGTTCTAGTTAGAGAGGCTTATGTTATTGACACAAAGATAGGTGGTTGTTGATTAACTCCGGAGGGGCATAGAGAACTGGGAGAAAGCCATACTGGCTTCTGCTTCATCTTTGTATCAACTTTCGAGCTGTTAGATTGGTAATGACTGTGGGGTTTGGACGATGGTGTTGGGATGAGAGGCTGGACAAACCCCATATAGGTTTCTGGGCCCCAGAGGACAGCCAATGGCAATAGACTTAAACCTCCGATTCTAAATAGAATAGGCAGGGATCTGGAGGTGCTCTGGAGGAACGGAGGAACTGACTAGAATCCCACAGTAGCAGATTTGCAAACACTATCATAGGCTCCTAGGGAAATGTTGCAGTTTCAGTCACTAGATAAAAGTGTCAGTCACAGGACAAAGTTTGACCATGATTTAATCACCTTTGACATACTCGGAGCTCAGGAAAGGGCAAGGAAACACAGACATTTAGACTAGCCTCTCCTTCACTCCTAGACTCATGTCCACTAAAAATAATACGGGCAGACTGAAATTTGAATGCAGATGGTTTGGGTTTGGCTTTTAGCCATCTGATGAGTTACAAAGGTAATGGTATCTCATGAATAAATGGTAAAGCATCCTGTCACAATTCAATCTTCCCCCTAATGCTCTGGTTGATGCATGAATTCATAAAAAGCACAATTTCTCTGACTCATGTGAAATAGGGCAAAACCACACATGACTAGTCTTCCAAAAACCATCATGAAGATTTGTGAATAACTTCCAATAAAGAGCTTTGGGCACTGAGAATACAATTGGCAAAAACTTGATCCAAACCGAGTCCTTCACTTGTGTTCTAAAATCTTAGTTTGAAAGTTATTTGGGACTTCTTAGTCAAGAATCTGGGCTTCACAAGACCTGGGGGTGGGGGCTGTAGAAAGACAAGGATCAGGGATAGGGACAAGGGATCCTTGCAGGGGACAGAGAAGACCTTGGAGGTTAATGAAGAGGGAATATCTTCCCACTTGCTTGGTCAGGGTTCCTCAAAGGAAGTTCCTCTTGCTTCTGCTGATGCTGTTTTTTGGGAAAAGGAAGTAACTCCAAAGACTGGTGGAAGGAGGAAAGGTAGCTGGGTCCCATGGTGGGAACACAATTTTCTTTAGCTGAGAGAGGGATTTTATTTCCATTCCTCTTTTCGTTACACACCTTCCCCAATCTTCTTTATATTCTTAAATAAATCTCAACAGCTCTTCCTTCTCACTCACTAGTCCTATACTTGAAGTGACTGGGCACTTCAACAGGGAAGAAGTAAGATCCTGGAGTCAGGGGCTGGAGGTAAGCAATAATAGGAAATGCCTAGGCTGTGAGGGTGTAAGCGGACCAGGTATACAGTTATGAGCAAGAAGCAAGAGGGAATGGGTATGCTTGCAGCAGTCCAGTTAGAGGGTATAAAGCATGCCCTGGAGTTCATCGCTGTCTTGCCCTCCCACAGCCCCTCTACCAAAAGATGCCCCACCCATACCTCCTGCTGCTTGGGCAGCCATGTTTTCAGTGGCTTCCTTAGCCAACAAGGGTTTGGTTAGCTAGTGACCAGTGATGTTGTCTGAGACAAAACACTAAGATAAGCCCGAGCAATCAAATTGTCTCTTCAGAATTTTAACCAAGGAAAACAGCCAATGGAAACTGAAGTTGAAGGGCTGAGGGGTAGGGAGAAACACAAGGGTGAGCCATGTGCAAACTGAAGTTTTGAGTAAATAGAACTCTAGTATGCAGGACAAATCTGCTGGGAGAGTGACAGTAGCCCTGGGCAGACATGTAGAGAAAAGCGGAGACCCCAGGATAATGAATTCCCAGGGCTGCCTCCCCTCCAGAAGGCTTTCCAATTCTGCACCACCTATATCCTTAACAGTATGTGTCCCCTTTTGCCGGAGATAATTGAGACTCTTCTTCCCAAGGAAAAGAGCCCAACTGTAACTAAAAGTTTGTACAAGTTCCAAGTAGGTAGGCTGAAAACTGAATTATTATCTGAAGAGATTTGCTTTAGGGAGAGTGAGTCGGCTGGCTCTCAGCAAACATAGCCTACCACCACAGCTTACTTGGAAGCAGCCTGTGTACTTGAGATTAGGTTTTAGGCAGGAAATAGTGTGACCTAATTTCTCCTTTGTTCTTATCATGTCAGGGTACGCCAAGTCTATGTTTGAGACCTGAAGAAAGGAAGTCTTGGCATCTACAAAATATTGGTTTGGTCCGAAAAAGTTAAATCCCTTTTAAGTCACCAAAATCCAGGTCCACAAATCTCTCTGAGGAAAGCTTTGAAACCATGACTTTTTCATTGGTTGAAAGGAGCAAAGAGGTGTGGTGGTCATGTTGATTCACCAACAAGAGCTGATGAATCATTGTTATCTCCCATTTCAAGGCTCAGGAGGGCTAAACTGGAAGGAAAACCAAAAGCAGCTCTTGTCAATATGAGACCTCCCTCATCTTTTATGTCCTCAGCTTTAGAAATGCCCCTAGGCAAGGCTGCCATCAGCACTTGACTGAAAACACATGGAGGCAGCCGATTCCGAGCATGAATTCATTATTGAAAGAATAATAAGGGAAAGTTTCTCTCTCTTGCAGCGAGAGCTGCTTTCTGGAAAATCACAGGGCTTTGAAGGAACGTGCATCATGTCTAGTAAAAAGCGGCAGAATGGAAATGGAAGGGCACATTTCCAAAAGTCTTTTCACACAAGGCATGATGGTCTGGGGTCGCTCAAAATTAGTTGTTCTATCTATCAGGCCATGGCTCCCTTGAACCCACTATCCCTTCCCAGAGTTACTTGCGTCTGAAAGTTCTAGAGGAAAAGTACCAGAGTTAACTGGTCTTTCCTGGCTACCCCTCTATTTCAAAAGGTCACCTGTGGACTAAAATAGGCTGCAAAACTGTTTGGTCTTCCTTAACACTACCCCATACATCTTTGATGTACACCAGGTAATCTGAGAGAAAGGTATATATAAGCATGAATATGGAAGAAGGAAACATTTGCAAGCCCACTGGGTATAGCTGTGCATGCCAAACATTATAGGTGTTCACCAATATCCAGTTCCCCTTTCCTTCAGAACATGGAGGAAGTGGTACCTTCCTGCCTCTTAGAAGTTAGGAGTGGCTGCATGGCTGCATGGCCAGGAAAGTAGAAGGAATGTATATCATTTTTTGAGGGAAGGACTTAATTATCAGTGCTCAATCTCTCTCTCTTTCTTTCTTACTTTCTTCTCTGTCTCCCCCTATCCACCTCTCCCTTCCCCTACTGTGGCAACTGTGGCAGTGCATGTTAATACTGAAATGCAATATTCAGTCACACATGGAGGAGAGCTTGTCTGGAGAGTCTCAGACATGCATGGATTTTGCAAGTCACTGAGATTTGAGGGGACTGTTTGATAGGCAACAAAACCAAATGTGTCCTGACTTCTGTCTAGTGATTTATTGGTTTCCTCTCCTAGCAGATCTATTTGGAGTTTTGGAAAACATGTGTTCTCTCTGAACCCTGCCCTCACTGAAATTCAGAAGTAGGCAGTGTGTTTTCTCTCACACTTAGGATGTTTGGCTGAGAAGTGTGATGAGTGCCTTCCCTCCATTTGTGCAAAAGAAGCCTCTTTGAATTCTGGAGTGGAATGAAGAAAGTCCTTTCACAGCCACAGGATAAAAGTGATGGTGATGATATTGAAAATAAAACTTGGAAAAAATGACCCTTCCAAATGTTTCCAAGACCAGTTTTTAGGCTAGAATCAGATATTTTGCACTTCTCCTTGCCTTCACTCACTTTTCTCCCATTACCTAATCCTTATCCTCCCTTTCCAGAATTCTCATTTGGCAATCCTGGTTTTGCTGGACAAACTTTTACAACCCTGTCTCTGAGCGGTCATTTTGCTTTGTTCATAACCCACAACCTAAAAGACATTATGCACAGAGTTCAAGGCTCTCTGGGTTAATCCAAAATGTTCACCCTGTAGGCTGACAGGGACCACACATTTCTGAATCTTCATCAGGACTGCAATACCTTAACAGAATAGCCAGAAGGCTAGCAGGATTAGGGAGACAAAGTTGAACTTTGATACACACACACACACACCCCTAAAATATCTCTGAATTGCATCATTACTTTTACTTTCAGTAAAAGTAATTAATGATACAAGATGCCACACTAGCATCTCATAGGTGGTACCAGCTTGGCAGATTATCAGTCTGTGGGGAAGAATGCTACCTGTGTCCTTTCTTGTGAACATTTCCTGGGGCAACTTTCCTGTGCATGTCTTCTGATCATTAAAAATGACAGGAGAAGGCAGTGATGGAGCCTCTGCTATATTCTGAGCATCACTGCCCAGAGTAAAAGATCAAACTACTAGCATTGTTCCTGGTGATTCTTTTATTTAGAAAATATTCACAAGTTCTTTACTATTGTGTGTGTAGTATTGTGCTGAGTACTTTAGTGAACTGAGGATGAATAAGAGTTGTGAACAGAAATATTACATGGGCAAGGGATGAGAGAGAAAAGAGAGTAGAAATCCTCTCTTTTGCCTGAGTTCAATCCTCTCTTTTGCCTGAAAACTCATTTGCCTGAGTTCAAATCCACATTTCATCCTTTCCAGTGACAGACTGAACCTCTCTTGCTTCAGTTCCTCATCTGTAGAGAAGGAATAATACAAAATTCTACCTTGTTAGAGTCCTAGAAGCATTAGAGAAGATTGTGTATGTAAAGTGTGTGTCAGACACACAGCAAGTGCTCCGTATCAGAGGCAGTGCTTAGGTCCTGTCCCTGCAGCATGGTTTGTGGTGAAGGCCTGCAGGGCCTTGGGCAGGAGAGTACTGTATTGATTTGTCAAACACTGGGTATAGGGCACTCTCTTAGTGTTTCTTGGGGTCAAAAAGGTAGTTTCAAGGAGGAGCCACTTAATTTTTGACATTTGGGATTAGGATATGTCTTCCTCTTGCTTTTTTCAGACACTTGTGAGTGATCCATTTTAATGTGTGAACAATTTAGCTTTTTTTTTTTTCTTGGCAGACAATGGAAGTAAAGAGAGAACAAATTAGGAGCTGCAGAGAACAGACAGCATCTTGCTCAGTGTAAGGGAGGAAAAGTAATATATTTTCCTCACCCATCTCAAGGTTCGTGGCTGAGAGCACTATAACAAAACACAGATTAACAAAACATACACATTTACTTTTTTCTTCTTTTAAACTGAAAGTACCTACTAAGTGACTCAACCAAAACCAAAGAGCCTTTTATGACTTCACCATGTATTAAGAAGGGGTTCTTAAAAGAGAGTGCAGCCCTCCCAAATCCAGAACCACCCCCAAAGAGAGTCAAAAGAAAGATACAAACAAACTCCCCAAGAGCTGGCAATAGCTGGCAGGATAGCTGGAAATAGGGTGCAACCCACATTTCTGTCCAGCCATATTCTTGAGTTCCCTCCCCTGAAGTTGGTTGGGGAACTCAAGACAGCTTGTATGCCCCAACA
Source organism: Papio anubis (assembly GCF_008728515.1). Taxonomy (NCBI): domain Eukaryota; kingdom Metazoa; phylum Chordata; class Mammalia; order Primates; family Cercopithecidae; genus Papio; species Papio anubis. The sequence goes on from NC_044982.1 coordinate 38,180,461, forward strand.
GGGAGAAAATCAAACCAAGTTATCAGGACAGAAATTGAGACAAACAAGGAAAGAGACAGCAGTCCCTGGGAGGGAAAGGATCAATATCAAATGAGTATCTTAAAGGCAGATTTAGCCAGGAAGTCACAATATAGACATGTTTTGTTTTGTTTTTTTCTCCTGCTAATCTGAATTTGGGAAGGAAGGGACAAGGAGAAATTTTTCTCTCTTGACCAAGCACTACAGACAGAGATCTGGAAGAGCTGAGTTTGATTAGAATTCTTACTTTTCCAGCTTTTTGTCAGTTGCCCCAGGATCTCATTTGCAAGATCCAGAATGAGTGGGGTATCTCAGTCACCCCATATTGGGCACCAGAAACTGCACAGGAGAAAAAGTAATATCTTTTCCTTAACCATTGCAAGGTTCATGGCCAAGGCCCCCATGACAAAAGACAGATTTACAAGAGAAGGCCGGGCTCACACCTGTAATCCCAGCACTTTGGGAGGCCAAGCGGGCAGATCTCCTGAGGACAGGAGTTCGAGACCAGCCTGGCCAACATGGTGAAACTGTGTCTCTACTAAAAAAAGTACAAAAGTTAGCTGCGCATGGTGGCACATGCCTGTAATCCTGGCTACATGGGAGGCTGAGGCAGGAGAATTGCTTGAACCTGGGAGGCAGAGGTTACAGTAGGCCAAGATCGCGCCACTGCACTCCAACCTGGGCGACAGAGCGAGACTCCATCTCAAACAACAACAACATCAACAACAACAACAACAACAACAACAAGATTTACAAGAGAAAAGCATAAAAATTTATTTAATATAAGTTTTACGTGATATGAGAACCTTTAGAAATGAAGACCTGGCTGGGCATAGTGGCTCATGCCTGTAATCCCAGCACTTTGGGAGGCTGAGCTGGGAAGGTGGCTTGAGCCTGGAGGATCACTTAAGCCCAGGAGTTCAAGACCAGCCTGGGCAACACAGTGGAGACCCTGTCTCTACAAAAAATAAAAAATTAGCCAGGTGTGGTGATGCCACCCATCTGTGGTCCCAGCTACTTGGGAGGCTGAGGTTGGAGTATCACTTGAGCCTGGGAGGTTGAGGCTGCAGTAAGCTGTGATCGCACCGCTGTACTCCAGACTGGGAGCCAGAGTGAGACTCTGGAAAACAAACAAACAAAAACAAAAACCAAAACAAAACAAAAAAACCCGCCCCCAAACCAGGGAAATCTGTGTATTTTCATACTTAAGTTTGATGAAGAGTAGATAGTCATGCAGAAGTATGATTGGAGGACTAAAGAGTATGATCTAATGGGAATAAACTGGGGGAAATTGAGCAAGGCCTGTTTGTTCAGATTATTCTCTGTCCCCGTGTCTTCAGAGAGAAGAATATTCCTTTCCTCTGGGTAGAGAGTGAACACTTTAGGAATGAACATTTTACAACCTGCTTCAGGAGAGGAGGGGCGAGGGGAAGGTGAAAATGGCCTTCCTGCTTCTGCTATTTTTTCAAGGCCGACGTGCCGGAGTTTGGAGTAGTGTACCCTGAACCTCACCTCCAACTTCTCAAATAATCCCTTGATGCTCGAAATTAACCAATTCATGTCGTAAGAATCCATAGGAAATGTACGTTTCCTGATTAAATGCGAAAACTCACCTTGGTTTTCACCAACATTCTATTGAACATCCCAAGTTCTCAAAATGTACCTCACTCAGAGGGTCACACACATAGTCACAGCCTGGGACATCTGCCTGTTCTGCCTCTTCCAGGTCTACCCAAATTCTTCTTGCCTTCCAATGCTCAGCACACCAATACCTTCCCTGATTCACTCCAGCTGAATAAGATGCTCTTCCCATTGCCCTTGCTGCCCCGGGCTTGGATGTGATTCTGCTTTATATTATAGTTAATAGTTTGTAAATCTTTTCCCATTCCTTGGAGTACATTTTTGGAGGGCAGGCACACATTGAGCTTTGTTTCCAAGCTTCACCTGAATACTTGGTATGCGCTCAACAAATCCTGAGTGCTTAAAGGACTCAGTCATTCTTCATCATTCTTCATCAATATGTACCTACTTGGTGCACAGCACTCTGCTGGGCACTCATAGGAGACATGAAATAGGAGGAGACTTGATTCTAGCCCTCAATGCACTAAAAATCTCTGATGGAGGAGCAGGTACAACATGATTCTACAGAGGATAGCTTGAGGTCAATAACAACCTGGGTAAGCAAGGCCAAAGGCTGGAAAGATTTAATGCCTGGCTTTGAAGGGGCTAAAGACCCCAGACTTGCCCTGAACCCAGCCTGATGCTTCAATCAGAGCCTCATGGCAGTAGGAACGTGTAGGCTGGGTGTTCTACTGGAAACGACTAAATTATCCTACGGGTCACCAATTGATTTATTTGCTAATTGACTGGCCCAGCTTTGGGCTTTAAATCTAAAGAAATCATTTCATCCTTTATTAAATACTGCATGAGTCTCACTCTTTGTTCTGCAGGGCTATACACAATATACCAATGAAACTTGAATTTACACTACAATAGTTATGCCACTAATGACCTTCAAATGCCACTAATACCATACATGCTCCACTTCTCGGCTGGATCTGAACCTGTCAGTGAATTCTGAGCCCATCGACCTCCCTCTGACACAGAGTCGACCCCCGTGCCCATGCCCGCCCCCAACCTCCCACATCATTCCATGATTTCATTTCTGAATTGGTTACTATTTGGAGACCCCAATTCCTTTACACCTACTCTTTTTATTTGGTAGACAATACTTTATTCGGAAATGTTCGCTCCTGTAATTACAAATCTTGTTAGTCATCCTCCTCCTCTCCCCAGGGGGATTGTGGGCTTTAATTAATTAATGTGGTTAAACCGCTTTGAGGTGCCTGGTTGAAAGGTGCTATATAAGTGCAAATTATTATTATGGCTGTTGACATCCCATGGCGGCAAAGCCCTCAGCCCTACACATCTAGAGACCTGAACAAAGGCTTCTTCATCTTCACCTTCCCTGCTAGGTCTGAAATCGCTAGCTCAATGGTTTAGGAGCAAATCTGTTACCATCTCAACAGCAATCAACTAATTAATCCCCATTATGTCAGCTTCCGTTTCCTTCTTCCAAGCAGTACGGTCCTGTTTTATTTCACAAATCACACCCCCATCAACTCTAGACAAAGGTCACAGTATCCCTATGGCCTCTGTTGGCCTAAAGGAAAAAAAAAAAAAAAAAGAGAGAGAGAGAGAGAGAAAGTAAGTTTGAAAAAAAAAAAAAAATATTATGAAATGCACTAACTTCCCACCAGCAACCTAATTGGAACTTTCCTCCAACAGCGGTCCTCTTCCATACCTATCACCCACAGAGCCACTGGCCTCGCAAACCAGAGACCCAGAAACACAGCAGAAGGGTGGGTTAGGGTCCTGCAGCCCTGGCTTGACTAAGGATAGCTATAGACAAAAGGGGAGTGTCACTGCGCTGGGCGGGAAGAGGTCATCCACAGAAGCAAGCACCCCTCTTCAGCTTTCTCTATGACCCCCGAGTTTCCCCTGAGAAAGCCAGCTGCCATCTGTAGCCAGGAAGCCCTCACAAAGGCAGGGGAGCATGATTTAGATGTTTTGTGCTATACCTAGCACACCACAGCCCTTAACAAATGCCCAGTACTTCCACTATGATGGTAGCCATTGAAAGCAGCCCTGTAGGGGAGACTTGGCCTCGCATAGGGACGCTGCTGACCAAAACACTCCTTACAAGGTTGTGCCTCAGACCCTTTGTTCGAGTGGATGTGGGTAAGCCTCAGGGGGTCATGTCTTCATCTGCCTTCATTTATCCTCCCTATTGAAGGGCTCCTTCAGGACATTGGTCAGTCTCTGTGGGAAATGATTTGGAGAGCAACAAAAGAACTTGGGCTCTTTGGGGGGCCTTCAGAATTCAGTAAACATCTGGACATGGAAGGCCAGGTTCTCAAGCAGTCTAGCTGGGGAGATGTCAAAAGAGAGAAAGAGCTGTGTCTGCAATGCAAGCCCTTAGTTCTGTGGCGACATTTGTTGTAGAAAGACACAGACACCCCAGTAGGTAGATAGGAAGATTTTTCAAAAGCTCCTCTATTTGTCGGGTTTTGTGAGTTCAGTGCACTGTTTGTCAGTTCTCATGGCATGTGTGAGGAAACAGAAGTTTCGCATGGCTGGCAAGGGGCATGTGATGGGTGTTCTGACTCTGTGTGCACTATGAATAACCCAAGGTTGCATAAGCCTGTCCTGGTAGTCACTGTTAAGCTGTCTGTTATCCTTGAAATTTCTGAAGCCCTCATGGGTCAAGATGACTTATTGGATTCTCACCCACGAGCACATTTTAATTGACAAAAAAATTAAGTACTAAGTGGCGAAGTGATTTACACTTCATCGGTGAAATTCAGGATCTGAACTCTTGACTCTCAACGTTCCCTTTATTGTTGAGTCAATCCATTTAGAACACATTAGTCAGCATGATTCAACATTCACCACTAATCAGCATTAGTGATGGAACTAATCAGCATTCCCCAGTGTCCCTGAATCTATCCTCAAATAGCAAAAGAAATTGGCTTCTGTCAAGAGACAATGGAATGTAGTTTTTGTCAGCATTCACAAGCTGAAGTCCAGTCCCAGTCCCACGTACTCTCAGGAGCCTTCCTCAGTCATCCCAGTTGGAATGAGTCTACCTCCTTTATCCTTCCATATTCCACTGTTTGAACCTTGGTAATAGGTATCACAGTTTGCTTTTGATTAAACTTATTTAACTACATCTCTCCTAACTAGATTCTGGGCTACTAAAAGGAAGGGACCTTTTTTTTTTTTTTTTTTTCAGCCTTATATCCCTTGACCCCGAGCACCATGCTTTGTGAACAATAGATGCTCGACAAATATTTGCTGAACTGAACTCACTGAAATGCAGCTTAAATCATATTCCAGAAAGAACATGAAGTTCTTTGGAAGAGACTTTCAAAGAAAATCAACAACCTGAATTGATTTAACATATTTTGGTACTCTTACCTGGCCATTTTTGTAAATGCAAATTGTTAACTCTGCAAAGATAGCCAAGTGGCTTCCAGGTTCTAAAATAGGAATGTAAATCCAGTCTAACTACAGTCCAGGCCTTGGAATAAAGTTTTTCTCTATAATGTTATTCCAACTGACATTTTGTTTCATATTTTTTTAAAAAGTAGAGACAGGAAAAACATTTTGGAAAAAAAAAGTGTTTGGTCTATGAGTTTGGATCCAAGTTCATGCCCTGCCTTGTGCTATAAGCAACAGTAGCTCTCACTGAAGTTTCTTTCTTGCATACTGCATAAAAGCAAAACACATACCAAAATTCCTTCCTGGAGATTCTGTTTTGGGTGGGCAGAACAAGATTTTTGGGTGCTGACCCTTGGTGAAGTGATACCCTTTCTCTTCTACTTTAGAGTCTGGAACCAAAGCAGGTCCGGATGGCACTTTTTAATACATACAATATTTATGCTGCATTTTAAGAGTATAACTCTATTATGCAACAAGCCCAGCCCTTAAGTCTGTACTATTGCACCTAATCTCTGCAACTGGGCTCCTCAGAAAGGGCTGTGTCACCGAATATTCATTTTCTTTTCTTTTCTCATGATAACAGAACTCCCAAAATTTAGCTGGGTATATGGCCACCCAGATTAATGGCTACATTTTTAGCCTTTCTGATCATATATTTACAGACTGGCCAACATCATATAAACAGAAATAATGTATATAACTTCTGGTTAATGTCCCAAGGGAAGGGGGGTGCTTTCCCTCCCACCATCATTCTCTATCTCATGCACATCCTGCTACTGGGATGGAGGGCATGATGCTGAACCATTCTTGACCATGGTAATGGCAACATCCTAGGTGTGACAGAGCAAAAAGCCAATGGTCTGGACTCTTGGATAGACATGTAGAGCTGAGCTGCCATGCCAGCTCTGGACTGCATTCCTCCTCAGCACGACATGAGGAAGTAGTACATCTCTATCATGTATACCACTGTTAGTTTAGGTTATAGTTACACCTGGCCAAACTTATAATTGAACTGCACTCAGGGACTTTGTTGAAGGATTATTATATCAGTATGACCAATCCATTTTAGCTTAGAATTTCCAGATTCAAATTTCAGGACAGGCCTGAAACTATCTCAACAGAGGCTCATGAAGCCTGAGAGGTAAGTTGCCACAGGGGCTGCCATGATGGAAGATGAGAGAGCCCAAACCCACTTCTGATTTTCTAAAATCTTAGGAGCCCAGGCTGAGGGCTTAGAAAGGGCTACAAACCCAGTTTTGAGGCAGTGAACATTACTTTACCTTTCTGGAACTCAGTTCCCTCAAGTGAGAATCAGGGTGATGGATGAGATTAAAAGCTCGCTTTCTGGGAAGTATTCCATAGTTAACTTTAGGGAAATGAGGACTTTTTTTAAGAGAGAGAGATGGGGTTTTGCTCTGTCACTCAGGCTAGAGTGCAGCACATCCCTAAAGAAGGCATGAGAAGACTGCCTGTGGAAAGATGACAACAAACTTATGATTATACGAGGCTGCAGAGAAATTGGTCCACTATCTCCAGAACGAGTGTACGCTGGTAAAAGTCTTTAGAGAGCAATTTGGGAAAATACAGTAAAAATGAAAACGTGCAGACACTCTGACCAGCCATTTCGTTTTTTATATATACCTAGTGAAACCCTCATACCTAAATATGAAGAAACACGTAATAAAACTGTTAAGAATAATCAAAATTTCCATAAGTAGAGGAGTGGGTAACGTGGTATATTCACACACTGAATAGATGTGGATATCTAAGATGAAAGAGCAGGACCTGTGTATCACGTGGCCTGTGTATCATGTGACCTGTGTATCACGTGGCTATATTACAAAAACAATGTTAAGCAACAAAAGCAAGTTGTGAAATCCTGTACAATAAACCATTTATGCAAATTTCAGAATGCACTCAAAATCAATCGTTGTACTATGTGTGGATTCACACACATGTAGAAACATTTTTAAGAACGGAGAGGAAAGATGTAGACCGAACTCTGGAGAGTTTTCACTTTTGTGGAGGAATGTGGGATGAGGAGGGAATGGACCAGGAATAGGTACAAAGGAGTCCTAAAGTTTGTCAAGTTTCATTCCTGTAATTAAAAAAAAAAAAAATCTGAAACAAATGGGACAAAATTTTAGTATTTGTTTATTTGGGGTGTTAGATTCACCTGTTTTCTTTTATGATTTTCTGTGCTGTTCTGTATTTAAAACATTTTTTCATATATTATAAAATATTTCCAAATATTGTAAAATCTCTCTTCAAGGCTAACTGCCAGAAAAAAAAAAGTAAACAAAGCAGAGAGCCTGTATGGGAAGATGTCACGGAGGGAGGGGGTGTAAAGTGAATGTGGACAGGGGAGAAGAGAACTGAGCAGATAGGAGTCCTTCCTCTCCTTTCTCATCTCCCGGGGAGGCCCCACACTAAGAGGCAGGCAGAAGCAGCAAAGGTCAGCGCCTTGGCCTAGACAAACTTTCTGAGGCTGCAGTGGCACCGGGCAGACTGGGGACAATGTGGCCGGTCTGCTCTGCCTTCTTCTCCATGACCTCTGGGAGAGGAGTTCACTCTCTTTGCTCCATTGAGTTCCAGGGCTCTTTGCCCAGGCTCCCACAAGAATGCCAGGCTGTGCCAGGTGCGGAGGTGGTATTTACCATGCAGACACCGCTGTACCTGGATGGAAATAAATTGAGAATCTTCTGGGTCACTTTGAGTCCAGCAGCATACAACATTTTGATAGGTTACTGATTCAAACTGAAATCGGATGAACTCAGGGGGTGGTATTTGGGGGGAAATTTTTTTCAATAAATCATCCAGTTGGCTCAGTGACTGAAAAAACAGGGTGGGAAAACTTAACGCAAGTTTGTGACAAGGGAACAAACAGAAGAGATTAATGCCTTTCCTGATACGTTTCAAAAGGTGATCAAACCGTTCTTGATTGCAAAAGCAAATCAAGAAAGATGAGGCACATAGCTTTTCAGCTCTAAAAAGGATCACTGTTGCTTTGTTTTCTGTTTTCTTCTGCCACCCTATGCCAAGTGGTTGGAGATATGGGAAACTAATTTCATTTCCAGCACTTTCTCTGGACCTGTCTCACAGTGCCCCGGTCTCCCCAGCTCCCACTCCACGGTTTATGCTGCTCATTTAAACCTACACGGATAGACAACAGCGTCAGGATCCAAATTCAACCTGTCATACCTGACTTTGATTTTGCAAAAATGGTATAAAAAACACGCTTCTGTCTTACTGGGGAACTAAGCCACTATCTTCTGTCCTGTTCCAAACAACCTGGCTTTTCTTTTACAAATCCTCCCCAGATCCCTGTGGAAAGGAGTAAAGGGGAGGCTGTGCTGGATCAACCCTTCATTCCCCTGGGCCTCCCCTTCCTTAGGTTCTGTTTCCCCAAGTCTGCAGGTGTTTGTGCCTATGAGCCCCTGAAAACTAGGAGGGCTCCCAGAGAGCTGGGACCTGGGTTTTCCTCTAGGCCTCCTGCAGTGCCAGCGACACGGCCCAGCTGCTTTCAATGACAGAATCTTTATTCCTGGCCTTGAGTCCCAGCTGTGTTCTGGGTGGCACAACATTTGAGGCTTGCCAGGGGAACAAAGGACATGACCAGAGGAGACGTGCGTCAGCCTGGAGTTCACTGTAAACTCCCTTTCCTTTCTGCTGCCAGGTGCTTCTGTGGGCACACACCATTAAAGCTGATTCCCAGAACCAACTCCTGCTCTTCCCTCTCCACTAGGCCCCAGCACACCTGAGCATCACTCTAAGAAGCTAGCCAAACCGCTAAGCTTTTTCACTTGGCAGGCACTGAGACTTGCATGGTGAACTCTGGGGACCAAAGGAAAAATGGATTCATGAGATCCCCTCCTACCTCTGCCTTTCCCACTTCATTGCACAGAGAGGCTCAACTCTCTGCCTGGGATCTAGCCCCCTCTCAGAGTCCAAACCCTCAGGAAACTGGTGGCTGTGAGCTCCCTCTCCTTTGGGGCCTAAGTATTTCCAGCATCCAGGGCCCAGCATCCAGAGGCCAGGATCCCAGACAAACGCTGGACAGACAAAGAAGATGCAAACAGGATGGTATTACCATGTTAATGGCCTGAGTTGAGGCCTCCTGAAGATGCTGGGAGGAGGGGGGTTCTTTCATTTACTTTTTCTTTCTTTCTTTTTCTTCTTCTTCTTCTTTTTGCAAAAAGAGAATAGTTCCGCTTTCTATTTTACTACAACAATAGCATGGACCGGCTCCTTCAAGTGTTTCAAAAAGCAGCCTGAGAAATCTCTAACCAGCCCCTCAGTCTCTCCAGCCTGCCGCTTTATTGTCCTTCCCATCCCAGTGAACAAAGGGGACGAAAGGGTAGAAGGCCCCCAGTTGCTGACTGTTCTCAACATCCTAATCCTTGAGAACCGGTGAGGGAAATGGCCTGTGGAGCTGGTAAATCGAATTCTGCCCTCACCTTTTATTCCCTCCCTCTGCTTGGCACTCAGGAGTTCTTCAGGTATTATAAAATCTCCTGGCTAGCAGGCCAGTAGGCATCTTGGGGCTTGCTAAGGGATAAAAGGCACCGAGGGATCATTCCCTACCCCCACAGGTAGCCGGTGTGGTGGGCTTGTTTCCACCATCCAGGCGGCTCTATTGAAGACCAAATGTCAGCCACAGTGGCTGGCGGTCTCCCTTCTAGTTGGCAGCACAGGAGTTGCCCTGTCTGTCTCTAAGTCCCTGGACATAGGCTGCATATCCCACCCAGAGCTCCAGGTGCCAACCTCCACACCAACTCGGGGCTCACCTGCCGGTGCAACTCCTCATGGAAGGAAAGCTACTTGGCCTTGACTGACGGTAACTTTCCAAGTTTTCCACCCAGGGACCAAGGGTTTCTTTGCTTTAAACCTGGGGAATCGTGCAGGTGTCTTTTAGTTCAGTCATCTGGTAAGAAGGGGGAAAAATTAGCTTTGATGATGCAGTATGTGGCGATCTCAAGGGTACAACTGGGCTGAGCTAAGGGAATGATGAGTACATCCTTGCCTAGGAGGATCGGACAAAGCTGATATGACAAGGCTGTTGGAGATGCTGCAGGCTGGTTACAACGATCCATGTAAGAAAAACGTTTTATGCTGCGGCCCCCACAGAAACCCATAGTGTGCGCACATTCACAAACACACACTCACACAAGAAATATTTTATGAAATGATACAATATGTGTGACATAATCTGGTATTTTTTCTTCTCTCTTTCTTCTGTCTTCTCTCTCTCTCGGTTTTCAAATGCCGGTTGTGATTCATCAGTTTCACTTCATGACCCACCAATGGGTTGCGACAGTTTTCAAAGCCTTGAATCAAGGTTAATGTTTTCATTTTCCAGCTGACAAAATCAAGGCCCAGATATTTTCTCAAGATCATAACAAAGCTGAAAGCAAAATCCAAAGGTTCTTTCTAATAAAGGAGGGACCTGCATTTTCTGGGGACCCGCATTTTTTGTTTTCCCAAAGTCTTTGGGAGCACACAGCAAGAAGGCGGGGCGTGTCAAGAGGTTTGTTTTCAGGGGCATTGCTGGTAAAAGCAGAGGTGCTCCACTGCTTCTGGGAAACCTCAGAGAGGGATGTGTAGCTTGGGGGAGTGGGAGAGAGAAAACAACTTAGAAAGCACCCAGGTGAGGTTCTAAGGTCTCCCAACCAAGCATTTTACTTATTGGTTGTTGTTCTTGAATCATAAGACATTTTCCTGAATTTTTATCTTTCCTAGACACAGCTCCAGGTCAGCCTCCTTTAGTGATCCACTTTCTCCCCTGTTTTCCAACTTTTTCGAAAAGTCATTCCTTGCAGTTTTTTTTTAACCTCTACCAATTCATTGTATTTCCAGGCTCTACTTTCTCTAAATAACTTTCTCTTCCCTCTTAAAATCATGATCTTAGCAATGAGCATTAGAGAGGCAACTCAGTGACTCTTGTTCTCACAAATATTATCCCAAAAGTTATCCAAATTTGACCAGGCTTAGAAATGCTATTTAACAAAATGCCTAGTGATCAGGGTGCATGTATCACATCAAGGCTCTTCATACAGGTCATCTGAGCAGAACAAACTCTTTTCCTCCTGAAATTATCTTGTAGTCTTCCATAGAATTTCTTGAAATCTTCATCTAAATTTGCTACTTACTATACTTCTAATCTTTTACGAAAGCCTCTAAAAATGAAGAGCTGAATGCCACCCTGTGTACTGGGTAAATAAAAGTCCAGCTTTCTGATTGCTTATTAGTTATACACCCTTAGAGAGTATGTAACAAAGAGGCCTGCTGTTTGCTTTGCTTAATCTGGTCTTAAAATCTCTGCTCTTTTGTCAGAAAACACTATTTGCAATTGTAAAAAAAAATATTTACCAAGGAACTTGGATAGCATAAGCCAAAGGCTAAGAGCCAAAGGTTGTAGTTCTCACCCCAAATTTCGTGGACCTGAGAGTCCCCGCTGTGGAGCTCAGCTGCACCAAACAAACATGCTGCTTTGTGAGTCCATTAAGAAGCAGACATTTTAGAAGGGGAAGGAAAGGGAAGGCTGCAGCCTGTTCCTTAGTTAGAAGCATGAACTCCCCAGCCTGCCCCACATAATCCTTGCTAGGTCTTTGTAATGCAATGTATCTCCATGGGGAAATTACAGGGACTGCCCTGTTTCACAAACCTGGGAAAAATACTTAACTTATAAATCCTTCAGGGCAGGCCTTCTCCCATGGACAGCAGTGACAATATGCTCCTCTGGGGTGAGGCCAGATATTCACTTAAGCATCTCTGTGGGTGGGGTCTCCTGCCCAACAGCGGGGGACAGATGTGTATCCTGAGCACTTCTGTGTGGATCCTTCCTCATCCGCGAAGCAGTTTTGGACATCTGATCTTGTGGGCTGACTCTTCTAACAGTGCTTGAATTTACCCCTTTATGTTAATTATTTTCTGGAAAGACCTGCATTCCGGTGCCTTTCCTAACCACTGGCGTATCTAGCATCTAGAAATGAACCGCCATTGTAGATCAGTGAGTTCCAGGACATGGCCTCAGGGTGCTCTACCCTAAGCAAGAGCTCTGCTCCTTCTAAGTCCCGGGCTCATGTCACAAGGTGCAGGTCCTAAAGGTCTGGTCCCCAGCAGGAAGACCATGTCAGGGCAGGACAGGAAAAGGAAACAGGATAACCAGAAGGAGTCAGGGAAGTAGGGCTCATGGAGTCATGATATTGTGCCCCAGAGGCTGCCAACCCAGACGGTTCTTCAGCTTGTTAAGCAAGAGGGCTCTGGGGCAGCATTGGCTCCTCACCTCCCCACTGGTGTCAGAATAATTGCCCACTTCATGCCATAGGATCTGCAAAGAGGAATGGGGTGGTAGCAATTCCGAGCTTTCTTGGTTTGATCCTCATGTTTTGATTGTCTCATTCTGTTAGGAAATTCTGTAGGTCTCCTTCAGCCCTACCTCAATCTTCTCTGTCAAATTCTTGCCACAGCTGCTGATCTCTTGCTCTCATTAGGGTAAATATCACTGGCCAATGCATCTTGGCTTTTGATTCTGTCTAGAGCTAGCTTCTATCAGAACCATAGCAGTAATTACCACTAGCAATGGGCAGCACTGAGCATAATCAGCTGAAAGAAATGGCTTAATCCAAGGATCTTACCTTGAAGAACCAGGCCTTCCTCCTTGATGGTGTAGACAAATGAGGTGAAGGGAGCCAGAGGGGACTTGGCAATAAGAATCTGCACATAAAGCACATTTTTCTAGGATTAGTCAAAGGATCAGGGATGGGCCTCTATTCAGTCCCCTTCCCACTTTGAGACAAAGTGGTAACATAGGACTATAAGTCACAAGGCTTATTTAAAAAAAAAAAATTTTATAACCCAATGTTTAAATGAGTGCTACCCTTTCAAAGTGGTCACCTTAAAAGGCTATACACTTATCCCAACTATTCTACCATCAAATGCCATATTCCTGAATCAATTCTTCTGGAAATAAGTCTCATTATTTTATAACATCCCCTTCCCACTTTGAGACAAAGTGGTAACATAGGATTATAAGTAACAAGCCTTATTAAAAAAGAATTTTTATAACCCAATATTTAAATGAGTGTTATCCTTTCAAAGTGGTCACCTTAAAAGGCTGTACATTTATTCCAACTATTCTGCCATCAAAAGCCATATTCTTGAATCAATTCTTCTAGAAATAAGCCTCATTATTTTATAACACATGCTTAAATAGCTACCTTTCTGCCTAAAAATAAACCTAGCTTGATTCTTTAATTTTATTTATAAACTTAGCCGTTTTACTAAAAAAATTCAAAGGTACCTTTAAAAGATTTACTATCACTGCAAATATTCAAAATAACTTGTGAAAGGCAAAGCAATTGAAGGTTTCTTTGTTGGCTCTGGTCCTTCACCAAATCCTTTACTACGTGACTACATTTTCTCTTACTTAAGGTGTACAGCATTTCCCATGGCCCTTGATTGTGGGTTTGGGCATACGACTTGCCAGGTGGCATGACACAGGTTGTGCCAGTTCCCAGCCGAGGCCTCAAAAACCTCAAGTATTTCTAGTTGTTCTCTTAACATTTGTGCCATCGTCAGAGAAAAGTATGTCCATGCTAGTCTGTTATCTCAGAAGGAGGGCAATAGATACCTGAAGCAGAGCTGGCCAGGAAGGCTTAGGCTAAAGAGTTGACCCCCAGGAGACCTACAGATACACAAATTAAATATCGCTGCATGCCTTTGAGATTTTGGTGGTGGAGTCATGAAGCATTAGTACAGCAAGAGTTAACTGATATACCAGCCAAAATATCAAAACATGTTTTCAGCAATGGCATTTTCCTAAGACAACACTTATTTTAAAGGAGATGGTTATCTGGTCATTTAAAAGATCAGTATCGTTAAGCTATTATCACATCTCATATGGTTTACAGAACCTCTAATAATTGGTGGATTATTTTATTACAGTATTTCTACTGAAGGAAGATTAACATCAGTTTCCTGTTTTACAAATTAAAAAAAACATTATCAGAAACAGGGACAGTTTGAACCTTGAACTGTATAGGTAATCAGGGAGGCAAGAGAGAAAGAAGAAACTATTTCAAATAATCAAAAGGCTTATATACAATACCTTGGCCTATCTCAATTCAACAAATATTTGCTGTCAAGTATGAGAAGTGGTGGAAAAATGTGATGGAAAGATCACAGGTTTTAGTCATGGGCTTGGAATCTAGCTCTTCCACTCATCGCCTAGGAGCTTATGGCAGAGCCTACAATTTTCCTCTAGTAGCCATTCCCCCTCTTCCCTTTACTAAATAACTCCCCAAGTTTCCACATTTCTCTGCTTCTTTTGCAAGTAGGTGTGGCTATGTGACCAAGCCTTTACTAGCAGAATGTGAGTACAAATGACAGGTAGAACCTCTGGATTATGTTTTCATAAGAAAACTGCGTGCTCTTCACTTTCCCTTTCACCCTTCCCAAGGCAGGAACCAGATCCAAGCAAATGGGTGTGGACAACACTGTGGGGATGACAAGGCAGGATGAGAGAGGGAAGCTGGGTGGCTTCAGAGAGCATCAGTGTCTCCCACTCGGGGTCACCAGTCCTCTCAGGGCAGAGCAACTTGTCTCAACCACTGTAGTTTTATCTTTGTTACTACAGTGCAGCCTGAACTCTAACCAAAACTGTGACTCTGGACAACCTAAATTTGTTAAGTCTCAGTTTCCTCACATGTAAAATGTTGATAAAAACACCTTCCCAAGTGGGATTATTATGAGGATTAAATTAAGTATGCAAAATACCTGTCACTGTGTCAAACACAAAATAAATTCATAATAAATAATAGGAACATTTCCAACTAACCCATCACACATGGTTCCCTTAACCCTCACTCACCAAACAACAATATATCAGTTGGCTTCTACCAGAAGAAAGTCTCCAGTTGAATCGCAGTAATTTTTACAAATGTTCTAAAGTTATCTAGATAAACTAGTTAATCATTCTCAGAACCAATGAGAAGAAAGTAAAGGTAGGCATTTACACTTTCATGTCAAAAATATCTCATTTGAAGATTAAGGTGGATCCCTTTCTGCCTGAGATAGTTTGGAGATGGTTCAAAGTGAATTTATTTTATTTTTTATTTTTTATTTTTTTGAGACGGAGTCTAGCTCTGTTGCCTATGCTGGAGTGCAGTGGCACAATCTCGGCTCACTGCAAGCTCTGCCTCCCGGGTTCATACCATTCTCCTGCCTCAGCCTCCCGAGTAGCTGGGACTACAGGCGCCCACCACCACACCCAGCTGATTTTTTTGTATTTTTTAGTAGAGACGGGGTTTCACCGTGTTAGCCAGGATGGTCTCGATCTCCTGACCTCGTGATCCACCCGCCTCGGCCTCCCAAAGTGCTGGGATTACAGGCGTGAGCCATCGCGCCCAGCCCGGTTCAATGTGAATTTTAAGGATACCCCTTAGAAGGGGAATGGCATGGGAGAAGAAAAGATGGTGGTTCTCGATTTTAATGTGGGTTTGCATCACCTGTGGGTCCTGTTGACCTACACATTCTGATTCTGTACGTTTTGAGTGGAGCCTGAGAGAGTCTACATTTCTAACAGGCTCCCAAGAGATGCTGATGCTGTGGTTCACAGACCACATTTTGAGTAGCCAGGTTCTAGGCAATTAGCCTGATTGAAAAGTCTAAGATGGAGAAGCAAGAGATGGGAGATGTGGGGCCAGTTAGGAGGCGACGCCAATAATTCAGTGATGAGATGATAAGGGCCTAAACTATAGCTGTGTCAGAAAGAGTGGGAAAAAAGGAAATGGATAAGATAAATGTAAATCCTTTAGATCTAAACAGCAGTAAAAATAAACTAAACATATAAAAAATCTCAGATCTTTGTTGTCTGTATGTAGCAACTAGACATGAAACCAAAAGGGTGTAAATAGCAATAAATAAAGAATCATGCTATGTTTTAAAAAATAATACCATTTTTATATTATGCACTGCAGAAGCTGAGACCCACAAAAAAAGAATGTAATATTCCAGTGCGACACAAGAATGGCATCTAAGCCTAAGCCTTCCAACTCTGTGGTGCTAACTCCACCTTCTAATAGCCAGTCTATGAACAAGCCCTGAACCCCAGCCAAAAGGATCTCACACCTGGAGGGACTTCCCTGCCGGAAATCAAAGAGTTTGGACAGGTCACTGATTAACACACTGTCCTTCTGGAGCAGGATTTAAAATGAGTCATCAAAAGGATGATCTGTGTGCAGTTAGAAAAAGGAAGTGATAAGTTATGTCAGATGAATTCCATTTCCTTTCTTTGGAAAAGAACTTCCAGATTGATAGATCAGAGGGCTACCACCAACACAAAATATCTGATTTCAGCAAAAAATGTGACAAACTCTCTTGATAGCCTTCTGGATAAAGTGAAGATAAGTTGAGCTGGGTGCTAATACCATTAAGTGGACTTGAGTGACCAAAAGGTCAGTAGTAACCTGGTGAGGGGCAGCAACCTCTAGTAGATTGTACTGCATTCTAGCTTGGTCTTACTGATTTGAATGATATTGCTGATGTATTCAAACACACCCATACAACAAATCTGAAATCCAGCAGGGAATAGAACTTACAGAAACTGCTCCTCTAATAGAGCTTACATTCTAAAGAAATATAAGAAGTACAAAATAAATAAATAAAAATGTTATGTTCGATGAGTATCCATGCAATGGATGAAAAGAGCAGATAAAGAATATAGGAAGTATATTGGATTGGAGGTGGGGGCATCAATTTTGGATAGAGTATCATGAGATCTCACTGAAGAAGTGATATTTGGACTTGTGAATCATGTAACTAAACCCACTGATGAGATGCTGAACTGATGGGAAGGTAACAGAAGATTTAGAGAAATATTAAGAGAAAGAGTTCATATATTAGATTAGATAATCATGATATCAAAACAAATCTCAATTTGGTTAGAATGTTGGAACAAATCCTACACATTGATTGGAATGCAATTTTATTGAACTAAATGAAAGGCCTTGTCCTTGAGAACAGAGCACCAATGATTCATTATGGAACAGGCAAAATGAAATTCAGCATCCAGAAAATGGAATGTTGGTTAACTATAGTTCAATATTAGTCAGCTGTGAGATGTAATTCTCAAAAATCTAGCATGTTCTCAGGTTACATCAATGGAGATATAGTATGTAGAACAAGGGAGGTGATAGTCCTGCTCTCCTCCTCACCCAGCAAACCATGCCTGATGCAATGTGTTTGGATTGGGGCCCAAATTCCGAAAGAAAAAATGACAAACAAGAAGGTGGTTGGAGGTCCAAAGCAATCCATGACCACAAACACGTCAATGCAAACATCATGGTAAGAGGACTGGAGTGAAGATGCATATTGCTTTTACTATGAGTTTTCTAACCTGAAGATTCTGTAATATTATATGCTAGTATTATATACTAGTATATACTACGAGATGCATATTGCTTTTGAGTTTTCTAACCTGAAGATTCTGTTGTATTATATACTAGTGAGGGGAAGTGTAAATTAGCTTTCTAGCCCAATATATTTCAGGAAAAAAAGTGATGCTTGCCATGTATCTTTGTAGATACATACAGATTCCTCCCTATTTTTGATCCAAATTAATGCCCCATGACCCTTCTGCCATTCAAACTATAAACTATCCTCTTCTAAAGCAGACAACCCCCAGCAGATAATTTAGGTTGTGCTGGTTCAGATGTTCAGCCATTCTATAAATCTGGGGAGTTCTAATCATTGTCTGACTTAGGCAGTTTTCAAGTATCATTCTATCTTCTTCAATACATGATACCCTGCAGGGAGGCCTAGCTACTTAGTAAAACAACAGGGCCCTACTGAAAAATTCTGATCACACTCAAACCTGTGTGCAATGTGTGAAGGCTGGCTTTGGAAGTCTGAGGGTTCACAGAAATATATAACTGAGCAAGAATGAGTGTAGACATATGTGGCTCAGAAAGCCTGGGGCTCCATGTGGTAGGTATGTGGTATGTGGGCGGTTAATCCCATCTCCCACAAATAGCCAAATTGTTTCTTCTTGAATATTTCCTTCATATCAGACCAGCTCAGCTTTAACTGCACTGGAACAAATACACTTTCTCCTCTCTTTACCTATCCTTGCAAGGTAAGGGATCCCCCATATTTTAAAATTCTCTGGAGGGGTCGGGCCTGTAATCTCAGCACTTTGGGAGGTTGAGGCAGGAGGACTGCTTGAGGTTAGGAGTTTGAGACCAGCCTGGGCAACATAGTGAGACTCTGTTTTGATTAATTGATCCAACTATCCACCAATTCTTTGGCGGAACATTTAAGGTATATCAAATATGTACTAGGTGCTGGATCCCCAATCCCACTACCATCTGGAAACAATTTTGGTTATGTGTACCATCCACCCACCCATCCATGCACTTTTTCAATCCACAAATATTTACCGGGCTCTTTTCTTTGTGCTCGGCACTGTTCTAGGTGCAGGGGATAGAGCAGGGAACAAGACAGAGAGGTCCCTGATCTTATGGAACTGACATTCTGGTGGCAGAAGACAGACAATACAGGGAAGCCGTTGGGCTTTTTCCACTGTGACATTCTACTATGTGCTCCTCACTCTAGGGCATTCAATCCATCCAGCAACAAACATTTATTGAGTACCACACTCTGGGCCAGGTGGATTCAATTTACACTCTGTAAATCTGCACTTATTAAAATACTGCTACCTGTTTCTCCCTCAGTTTATTTTTTAGAGGCAAGCTCTGAATTCTCAGTGGAACTCAGCAGATCTGGGCATGTTCTGTAATCTCACTCTCTTCCCTTCTCCAGAGCCCAATGTGGTGCTTTTCAGCTGAGGGCTCCGAGAATGACGGGCAGGCATCTTCCTCACTGTTCTTCACTTCATCCCTATGCTGGTGTGTGGAGGTTTCAATCCAATGACAAGTGGAAACACAGAGGCCTGTGTACTCTAAATAAAGCGTGGAAGGAAAATTGGCCACTGGGGCCCATGGGCTTCTCCCCGAAAACTCTCTCCTCTTTCTTTTATGTCCCTCCCCACAGGTTTCTATTTTGCTCTCAGTAACTAAGCTGTCAACTAATTATCTCTACCCCTAAAGTGAGGGCTGGTAAATCTTCCCGCATTAGCCTTCTTAGGTGTGTCTGCATTGTAATATAAGACTCTCAAAAAGGAGAAACGGTCTGTAATGATAGAAAGTGCAATAGGACTGGAGTGGGTAGGGGAGGCTTCCAGGGTTCCTACAGTAATAATGCTGATGAGAACAACAACAACCAACAGACATTAATCTTCACAATAATCCTCGAAGGTAGGTCCTTATAAGTCCTGAAGCTGGGTTCCAACCCAGGCTACCTGGTTCTGTACTGCCTGGTCTGTACTTTTGACCACCACAATGGCAGCTCCCAATCTGCCACATACAACTCAATCCACTTTTCTGGGATAATACATCAAATGAGGCAGGATACATAACAGCAAATAAGGGCTTTTTTTTTTTTTTTTCCCTGCATGGATATTGCATGATTCAAGACAAAGAAGGGGGCTGGACAGGGTATCCGTGCGGGCTGCCTCAGCTGTTCGCAAGCTTTCACACTGGCAATCTTCCTTCTGCCCTTCATCCCTGAAAGTCCAAATACAAATGTCATGTCTTCCACAAGCTTCAGCCGATTTCTCCAGCCTAAAGTGTTCTCTCTCTAATCCCTTCACACTTCATCTGTACTCTTTAATTATTAGTTTTCTTTACTGTTTTATGGTTAATGTTACCTCAATTTGACATAATCTATTTGACCATTCTTCTTGTTGCTGCTGCTTCTGGTCCCACAAACCTCTAGTGTGGTGCTATACACGTAAAAGAAGCTTCATTATGAAATACAAGAATGAATGAGTGAATAAATGCACAAACTGATGACCCACAGAAGCTCAACTGATCCATACCCATTTTTAGGACTTATCTGGTTCCCTCTTCCTAAAGTTAGGGGACTCAGAAAATGCCATAGAAAACAGCAAGCTTCCCAGTCAATCACTGCCAAGATTCTCGGCTTGGCCAGGCCCAGAGTCAAGTCTTTGGTTTCAGCTTGCTATAGCATCACATGTTTTTCCTGGCCTGATCCCACTTCCAAGAGGCTCAGAAAGTGGAAAAGGAGCCACAGAACAGAAAGTGCTGGGCATAGTAACCCGAGGCCTTCTCCAGGATGGCGACACCTTCTAGGGATAGTATCTGGGTCCTGCTTTTTAAAGTACAGGTGTGGTCCTCATCTGAGACAGCCCAGTCCAGCCCTTCTCCATGGGTGGCTAGGAAGGCCAGTGTGGGGCAGGCAGCAGAGAGACATCAGGAACCTTGGGCACAGGCTGTCCTGGAAGCTGCTTTATTTTTTTATTTTTTGAGATGGAGTCTTGCTCTTGTTGCCCAGGTTGGAGTGCAGTGGCGCGATCTTGGCTCACTGCAACCTCCGCTCCCAGGTTCAGGTGATTCTCCTGCAGCCTCCCGAGTAGTTGGGATTACAGGTGCCTGCCACCACACCCAGCTAATTTTTTGTATTTTTAGTTGAGACCGGATTTCACCATGTTGGCCAGGCTGATCTCGAACTCCTGACCTCAGGTGATCCGCCCGCTTCAGCCTCCCAAAATGCTGGGATTACAGGCGTGAGCCACCGCGCCTGGCCTAGAGGCTGCTTTTATAGAGTTCTGGTCCTGGCAGTTTACATGAGTTCCTGTAATACAGCCCCAACCTTAGGAAAAAGTGAGTTTTGCCTTTGTGGCCCAGGAAAGCAGACGTGAATAGGCAGCCATGAGGCTGAGGGTAAGCTGGCACTGATTCTTCTACTTTCTCTTCTCTAATTCCTGTGCCAGGAAGGCTTCCTGTACACCAGTCATGAATTCTTCCTCTTTTCTATTTCCTTCCCCTTCCCATCCCAACCCCAAATCTCACATTAGTTGGGGGGTGAAAGGAAGAGTAGAATGAGCTGGCAGAGGAAAAGTATAAGCAGAAGAGTTTCTTCCTGTAAGGGCAGGTGGTGGGACTGGCTTTCTTTCTATCCCTACTATCTGCTAGAAGATGTGGGGCCCAGAGACTGTAATACGTTCAGCAAAGAGAAGTACAGCAAGAAGCAATTAAAGTAGATAGCTCCCAAATATGACTTTGCATCCATCCACGATTTCCTGTCCTGCTAGTTTTTTAATCCTGTCTCAGTCTCCCTCATGACCAGCAAGATTATGTGGTCGTTGATAAATTCAGTGGGGATTTCCTTGTTGAATGTGTCTGATGCTTTCATCTCTATGCAAGGGTCCTGTGGAGAAATTAGGGAGGAAGTCCACTGACTGAAATGTCCTTCTACAGGGACCCTATTATCTCACTTCAACTGGAGTCTTAGGCTAATAAAACCCATTGGTAAGTTAAACAAACCTTTCCTCTAGCTATGCCAAGTGTCTGCGACAGAAATCCTTCATGCCAGGGTTTTCCTCCTTGTCCAAGACTTAGAAAAAAGTTGTTTTCTCAGCTGCTTTGAAGCTCAGGAAGAGAGCCAGGGAGGCAAACAAACCCGTTAGTCTTGCATCAGATAATTCAACAGGCTTTTGATAACCCCAAAGTCTTCTGTCCCTTCCCAGGTTGAGCTGAACTCTCCAAGTCAAAGGACAGAAGGGCCGGAAATGCTCCAGACAGGAAGATCTGTGGCTGGAATGAGGCCATAGGATCAGGGGAGCTTGAAGTGTACCCAGTGATCCTCACAGGAATTCCCCATTGTGTTGCGAGAGCTGGAGGGAAAGGTGGCAGAGGTCCAACTCCCAGTCTGTATTTGGATCTTAGACTGATTAGAATCTGCTTCATCACTTGGAAAATCACTCTGCATGGAACACTGAAGCCTCAACACCAGCAGCTTTGCAGGATTATGCAGGGAGAGCAGAGAATGAGTTTAGCGGCATCTAAACTGCCTTCTCAAAATAGAAGAGCAAGATCTGTAGAAGTAATATAGTGCTGGAAAATGGCAGGATGGAAAAATGAACTGTATTTGAGCAGGCAAGAATTTATTAATTTGTCTACATGTAGCCTACTTCCCAACTTTTTCTACAGAAATTAGGGGACATAAAGTAAGCTGATCTGAATCCCTAAAAAATATAATATAAATAATAACATACAATACAATAATATAATCTATAAATAATATAATTCTAGACTCTGGGAAGGGTCTCTTAGGAAGCTTGACCCTGAGGTTATAAGATCCTATTTCCTCACAGAATATCATTATGCTCTTGTATAACACCTCTCTGGTGATCGTTTTCAAAATGTTTACCAATAATATAACACATCAGGTTCCCAAAGTATAAGAAAGTATTGCCTAGAAAACAGCCAGGGCTCCTTAAAGAAAACATTAATTTTTTGTGATCCATAGGATATTAACTTAGTAAATTATGGAATAGTAAATAGTTCAGGGTCAGAATGACATTTTGAGTTTACTGTTTTTTCCCCAACATTTTATTATGAAACTTTTCAAACATACAACAAAAGTGAAAGAATTTTATAATGAATACCCATAAACATATCAACTGGTTCTACCATTAACATTTTATTACTTGAACCCAGGAATTTGAGGTTGTAATGAGCTATGATTAGCTCTCCAGCCTGGGTTACAGACCAAGGCCCTGTCTCAAAAAACAGAAACAAAAACCAAAATAATTTTATTACACTTGTTTTTTATCACATATCTATTTATCTGTCAACCCATCTTATTTTTTGTTCTGGTTGTTATTACATTTCAAACTAAATTGCAAACATCAGTACACTTTTCTCTAACTGCTTTAGCACGCATATAATTAACTATAAGCTTAATATTTATTAATACAATTTAAAAACCATGTTGGTTTTTTTTCCAGTGAACTTTACATGTGGTTTGAAAGTGTTAGTAATTCTTCTTGAATTATACCACAATCAGAAAAAATTTATCGACTACAAATATATGGTAGTATGCAAATTTATACAGTCAAAAATATGGGCCACCAATTCTTTCTACATTAATATCAGCTTTATTTAGGTATAATATACATGTAATAAAATTATTTTTTAACATAAGCATTTAAACTGTATATTTCCCTATAACCACTGCTTTATGCCACATAAGATTTGATATGTTGCATTTTTGTTTTCATTTGCATTCATTTCTAATTCCTCTTGTGATTTATTCTTTGACCTATTGCTTATTTAGGGGTGTGTCTGTGTGTGTCTGTGTTTTTAAATTCACACACAATTGAGAATTTCCAGATTTTCCTTTTGTTACTGATTATTGATTTCACCCCAGGGCTGGGCGTGTTGGCTCACACGTATAATCCCAGCACTTTGGGAGGCCGAGGTGGGCAGATCACTTGAGGGTAGGAGTTCAAGACCAGCCTGGCCAACATGGCAAAACCCTGTCTCTACTAAACATACAAAAATTAGTTGGGTGTGGTGGTGCATGCTTGTAATCCCAGCTACTCAGGTGGCTGAAGCACAAGAATCGCTTGACTCTGGAAGGCAGAGGTTGCAGTGAACCAAGATCGTGCTACTGCACTCCAGTCTGGGTTACAGAGTGAGACTCTGTCTCAAAAAAAAAAATAATAAAATAAAAAAAAAATTCATTCCATTGTGATTGGAAAAGTTTGTATGATTTCAATCTTTTAAATTTACTGAGACTCAATTTGTAGTCTAATTTATACTTGAGAGGAACATGTATCTGCTGTTGTTTAGAGTGTTCTATAGATGCCTTTGAGGTCTACTTGGCATAGAGTGTTGAGTCTTCTATTTCTTTGTTGAACTTCTGTCTAGTTGTTCCATCCATTATTGAAAGTGGGGTATTGAACCCTCCAGCTATTATCATTGAATTTCTATTTCTCCCTTCAATTCTATTAGTTTTTGCTTCATGTATTTTGGGGCTCAGGTGTTAGGTACACATACATTTCTAGTTATGTCTTCCTGATGGAGCAATCCTTTTATAATTATAAAATCTCTCATTTTTGGTTTCCAGTAATGATTTTTGTCTTACAGTCCATTCTGTCTGATAGTAGCATAGCCATTTCAGCTTTCTTTACTGTTTGCATGACATATATTTTTCCATCTTTTTACTTTCAATCTATTTGTGTCTGACTCAAAGTGTGTCTCCTGTAGACAGCATATACTTGGATCATTTTAAAAAACTTTATTCTGCCAATCTCTGCCTTTTGGTTGGAGCATTTAATCAACTCACATGTAATGTAATTATTGATAAAGTAGGATATATGCCTGTCATTTCACTATTTGTTTTCTGTGTGTATCTCCTTTTTGTTCCTCTGTTTTGCCATTACTGTATTCTGCCATTGCTGCATTCTTTGTGTTAGGTATTTTTCTAGTATACAATTTTAACTCTCTTGTTGTTTCTTCCACTATGCATTTTTGAGTTATTTTCTTAGAGGCTGCCTTGAGGATTGTCATTAATATTTTAACTTAAAACTAGTTCAGATTGATACCACCTTAATTTCAATTGTTTGCAAAAAATGTGCATCAATATAGCTCTATTCTCTTCCCCTCCCTTGTACTATTGTCATACAAATTACATCTTTATACATTATAAGCCCATCTACACAGCTTTAAAATTCTTGCTTTTTGCAGTTATCTTTCAAATCAGATGGCAGAGGAAAAGAATTACAAACAAAAATACATTCTATTGTCTTTCACATTTACCTATATATTTATCTTTACCAACACACTTTCTCTCTCTCTCTCTCTCTCTCTCTCTCTTTCATTTCTTGAGACAGAGTTTTGCTCTGTCATCCAGGCTGGAGTGCAGTGGCGTGATCTTGGCTCACTGCAACCTTTGCCTCCAAGGTTCATGCCATTCTCCTGCCTCAATCTACCGAGTAGCTGGGACTACAGGCGCCTGCCACCATGCCCAGCTAATTTTTTTTTTTTTTTTGTATGTTTAGTAGAGACAGGGTTTCATCATGTTAGCCAGGATGGTCTCAATATCCTGACCTCATGATCCACCCATCTTGGCCTCCCAAAGTGCTGGGATTACAGGCGTGAGCCACCACGCCCGGCCACACACTTTATTTTTTCATATGGATTAGAGTTAATCTCTAGTGTCCTTTCATTTCAGCCTGACAAATTCTTTTTAGTATTTTCTGTATGGCAGGTGTTTCTCTTAGATTTTTTTTTTTCTGGGAATGTCTTAATTTCTCCTTCATTTTTGAAGGATAGTATTGCTGGACATAGAATTCTGGATTGACAATCTTTTTCTTTCAACAGTTTGAATATGTTATTCAGTTACCTTCTGGCTTCTGTGGTTTCTGATGAGAAGTCAGTCAGTTAATTTTATTGAAGGTCCCTTATATATGAAACCACTTAGTAGTCCACTAATGACATGACAGATTTCCTTAAATGCTGTGAATCAGTAAATCAGCCTCTGTGTGTGTGTGTGTGTGTGTGTGTGTGTGTGTGTGTTGGGGCATGCATTAAATACTCCATCAAGCCATATAACTCTGTTTCATTCTTCACTTCCTTCTTGCACATAGCCTCAAGGTCAGCTGGAAGTGAGAGCTTCAGGTTTTCTCAGCTCTTACAAAGCCCTGGGTACCTACATGGCCCTCTAGATTCCTTGGTGTATGTAGAAGCTTTATAAAACCCCGTGTAGCCATCTCATTCCCCCAGATTTTCCTTTTACATTTTTTGGTCAGCCTCTTGTTGACCCTACCTGGTAATGGAGCCTTGGGCAGCCATGATGGTAAGCAATTACCTCTGACTGTTTTTGACAAACGCTCTGTGGGTAGTGCTGTTCACACAGAGCAAGTTCTGAGTCTAGGTCAAATAAAGACAAGCCCTGAGAATGGAGCTTTTTAGCATGCTGTTGGACAGGTCAAATAACAGCAATTCTCTGGGATGGGGTTTTTGAGGTACTCCAAACCTGTTCTATCCTCTCCAATGGCTGCTACCATGCTGGTTTTCAAAGATGCCACAAATAAAGATTGTTGGTGTTCAAGGTTACTGTAGCACTGATGAAAGGAGAATAGAATTAGGGCAAGTTAAAATTCCACAAGTCTTGTTGTTCTTCCTGAGAGTCACTTGTTTTTTTTCTCAAATAAACACTCCTCAGACTGTTGTGAGCCTTTATTTAATTTCCAGAATTCTGAAGAAGTTTATTTTAACAGTTTTTGTCAATGTTCTTGTTACTTTTATGGAGGTGTAGAGTTTGGGAGTGCCTTATTCCACTGTGCTGAAAATTGAGTCTCCTAAGCCAAAATGTAAACATCCTGATTCAGTATCTGTCTTGGTTATCTCCCCCTATTCAATTTTGACTCCTCCTTTCTCTGTTTTAAAAGTTTTCACAGCACTAGACAACTGATTTTTTAAATCAACTTAATGCTTACACATAATTGAAAACAGCAAATGATGCCACTTTTGTATTATCTTTCAGCTCTTTAACTGAATCTGCCACCTATTATATTATTAATTTCCAGGTACTCTTCCTTGTCTTCTGACCAATTCTAATTCAGTGCTTCCTATTCTTGTTCTTATGTCATCTTTAACTCTCTGAGGAAATGAATTATACTTTAAGTTTTCTTCTGAATCTCACATTATCTCTATTTTCTTTTCTCCTTGATATGAGAGTCATTTTCCAAAGTCTGGTGATCCTTGGTTTTCAATCATATTTAAAAATAAAATATTTTTATACTAAAAATAAAATTAAAAGCACCGTGTATACATACAGCATTTGTAAATGGTGGGATCCACTGTAGAGCCAATAAATGGAAATACCTTCTCAGAAGTGGATTGATATTTACGAAAATGAGTCTTTCACTCTCTTGTTTGGTTGCTACATTCTAGAAGCAGGGCAGAGAAAGGGGCTGTAGACTTACCATCTGGCAGGCATAATCCCCTGTTTTAACAAAATGCCCATTTTTGTCCCATGCTTTGTCTGGAGTCCCAAGTCTGTCTCCAAAGATAAAATTTGGCTTTTATCCTGGGTTGGAGACTTGTCACTTAGCTTTCCGGGGTGAAAAAGGGGGTTCAGCTACTTCTTATAGTTCACATACAATTTTAAAGCAATCTGCTGTTTTTGTCTTTTCTGTCTTCTACGATATCTGGTTCTTCTAAGTCCTGAAGAAATCTCTCAAGTGTTCTACTGCTACACTACTTTGAAGGCACAAAAGTGTCTCTGTTCTTTCTTGCCAATCTTGTATCACTTCCTGTGATACAATCTTGTTCTATTATTTGCTGAAGCCTGTTGATATCTCAAAAAAATTCACACTTTCTTAGTCTTTTTGGATTAACTTAATTAGTTTATCACATGGAAATAATTTCAAATGAATCACGAGAAAGAATATACATATGTGATCAAACCTCCACATTAAAGTGGAGGCACTCTTTGTGAACTTTAGTTTTTCTATCTCCAATTAGGTTGTGATTTAGTAGCATCATCTTACTATCAGTTTGAGGGTTACGCACATGCACACACATGTGGACACACACACCCCCATGTACATATGTATCAAATAGCTCTCCTCTTAAGGCTGCTCAATATAATTTTTTAGCTGTTATCAAATCATGGTTATAAGGGGCTAAAAAAGGTGGCTTGGGGTCAAGTACAATCATCATTATTACAAAATATAACACACCTTAGATTTGGTCAAACATGGCTTCAAATCTTGGCTATATGATTTTGGGTACTCTAACCTCTTCAAGGCTTACTTTCCTCATCTCTAAAATGAACACAATAGCACTCATCTCACAGGCTTATTGTAAGGATTAAAGAGATGAAAGAAATTAGTGAAAAATGTGGCATATCACAGGAACCTGAGAAATATTAGTTTCTTTCCACTATGATGAGAGAATCTTATGGGGATAAGAAATGCAGAAAAGTTAGTAACTTGCCCCATTTTAAAGGCTAAAGATTAGTTCAATGGTCTGCCTTTCCTTGCTGTCCGTGTGAGAGTGCCTATGTGCATAAGGCTAATGTACAACTTCACACACAGGCTACAGAACTGCACATATTTCTAACCATTTCTAAAATTGTTAATGTTACCATTTGTTAACATTACCATTGGGGACTCTGAAGGAAGTGAGAATTGACTTTATCGTTAGTAAGTTCATCGCCATCAAATACTACATTTAAATTTTATTTTTTATTGTTTTTTTTTTTAAAATCAAAAGTTAACATAAGTATCACCAATTTCAATTTTCAAATAAGTATTAACTGGTTTCATCATCATCTGAATTTGGAAACTTCAATCTAGCGCCAGTTAAAGCAAACAAATACTGTCGCAGGGAATTTCAAGCAACAGAAATCCATTCCCTTTCTCTACCCTAAATCAGGAGTATTTAAATAACCAAAAAAACAAGATGCACAAGAGCTCTGTCCAGCTGTAAATGCTAAGCTCTGGATATCCGGTTAGGCAAGCCTAACTTCCCAGCACCATCCACAAGACCCATACGAAACAGAGCTGGGTCCTCCTGTCCAGGCCCACTAGAAAATGCAGCCGAGGCGAGGCGGCTCTGGCCTTCAAGGGTCACAGAAGGAAGACTGTGGCTGTGTGATTATTCTAGTAAAAAGATGCCAGGAACTCAGAGGGTGTGTCTTGAATTCTGAAGCACACATCCCTGTTACATCATGCTTGGGCCACACGGGACTTTCTTTAGTCTCACAGGAACCGATTCAAGGAAGGCAACATGTTTCTATGTAAAGAGGTTGAATTCTGGGCTCGACACATCCAAAAACAGCTGGTCAAATGGGACTGGTTTGTGTAACGTACCACATCCCTGGCCTTGCTCTGATGGGTGGAGGAACCAATACTAGTGAGAAATCAACATGCTCTTTCTTCAGAGCACGGTCAAATTAATTCTCTCTGTTACCGCAGCATTCTTACTATTTCCCCAAAGTCCTCCTCCAGCAAATGCAAGGGCAAAGGACAAGAAGAAAACACAAGACAGGATTTCAGATGAGTTGAAGGGTGTAACAGAGAAACAGCAGGGCACCCTTCCTGTCTTTTCCTTTAAGCACGAACTAAATCTAGTTTCAGTAAGATGGAGGAGACCTAGAACTTTATACAATAACTCTCTCCAGTCAGGTCAGGGTATAACCAGGAACCAGTCAGCTTCATCTTTTGTATTTTCAGTATTTTTAATGTGACTGTTTCTAAATCTTACACTATATATAACCATAGAATGACTCATTTACCAACTATTATAAGGGAATTAAGGTATCTTTAATTCATAGAAATAGGCTCATGGACTGAAATAATTCAAGAAACAGGTATGGGCACCAGAAGGATCTCAGAAAGAACTTGGTAAGAAGAGCTTGATAGCAACCAGACTGGATATATAAGGAGATTAACATTCTAAAATTCTTATTAGAATTAGAATCACTTGGTGGTGCTCAATCTGTGTCTCCAGGCAGTCTACCTACTTAACATACATACCACCAGGCTGAGCATTCTATAGAATGAGTGAATAGGTTATCTTGCCTGAAACACAGGGCCCTGAAGCTGAGAATACTGACCATCAAAGGAGGCCAAAACTGTCCAATATGAAGAATTCCCTGGGCTGAGAAGTCTGGACAGGGTCCTTGTGGGGTGCAGCATGGCCTGGCACTGAGCCCCCACAGTCAAGCTAAGAATGAACTCTGCTCAGAATCCTCAGGGACCTTTTACAGTTTCATAATCCCATGTACCCTTCTTACTGTTAATGCTGACTTCACTACACTGTGAGACTATTTGCCAGTCCCAACAAACAATTGATTTTTCTCTCTTTCCCCATTGGTACACTATGAATATGGCTTTATGTTTTTCTGATTATATAAATACCACAAGTTCACCATAAACAAGTCAAGCAAAACTGAGAGTCATGAGGAATAAGGCAACCCAACCTCTTTCAGTGATTCTGAGTGAGAAAAACTATGTGAGGAACTACAGAACAGTGTGTGGGATCTAAGCTCCCTCTCTCCCCAAGGGCCCTTCAGAGGTGGAACAGGAGGCAAGTCCAGAAGATACAGTCTTTTAAAAAGTCCTGGGCAGGCATGGTGGCTCATGCCTATAATCCCAGCACTTTGGGAGGCCGAGGCCGGCGGATCACCTGAAGTCAGGAGTTCAAGACCAGCCTGGTCAACATGGCGAAACCCCGTCTCTACTATACAAAAATTCGCCAGGTGTGGTGGTGCACTCGGCAGGCTGAGGCAGGAGAAAAGTTTGAACCTGGGAAGTGGAGGTTGCAGTGAGCAGAGATTGTGCCATTGCACTCCAGTCTGGACAAGAGTGAAACTCCATCTCAAAAAAAAAAAAAAAAAAAAGGCCTAAGCTCTTTTTGGGCCTTTCTGATGTCAGCTTCATTCTGTCACCCCTCTGCTCCTATCCTACCAGGCAGGCAACTGCCTCCTGGAATGGCATACAGCAACCTTGGGCTTGGCCTAATTAGGAGGCATAACAATGGGAAAAGCCTCTCCTTTGTTCCCCTAGGGTACCCATCTTAAATAACTTTCCGTTTTTTCCCCTCCTTTCCAAGGAGTTAATCATGTTTTAGAAGTAAACTAGAGCTCTGCCTAATTACTATGGGACAGAAGCTTTTATCACAAAGACAAGAGCCCACATGAGTTTTCTTCAATATTCAGACCGAGCTCTTCTAATCACAAGGAGGAAGAATAAATTAGAGATAACTACCCTAATGACACTGTGGATTCCTGTATGCACAGGCAGGCAGATTCATCCCCAGGGGAGTCAGCCAGGACTCTAGGAGAAATGAGACACCGCAGAGGAAAAAAAAGGCAAGAGAAAAGAGAATGGAAACAAAACAAAAACAAAAACTAGGTTTAGCAATACAAGACCCTGGAGACCTCAGTCCTCCTCAGGCACAGCTGCAGGATCTCTGACTCTCAGGAGACACATGATAAAGGAGTGTGATCTTGGGGACAACTGGGGGGGATGGGCCTACAGGTGTCTCACTGTTCAGAACTTGATTTTTTATTTGGTGATTTGGAGCAGTTTTCTGAGCCATCTACCCCTTTAAAATCAGGATCTTAAGAAAAAGGCTCAATTAAGGTCGGCCTTACTAAAAGACATTTAAAAACAACTAGATTTAAAGATCAATTCAGTCCAGACCAGCATCTTTAAGGAGTCTTTGTAAAATGTTTACCATGCTCTTTGGGGTCCCTAGATAGGATTAGAGAAAGTTAATGATGGAGCAAATCACGGCTACAATATTCATGCACTAAGTTAGCAATTTCTGAAATGAAGCTATATTGCTACCTCTTTGGTTTGAATCAAAGTTTTGTTGTTTTTTAAAAAAAATACTTTAGATTTTTCTGATATGAGTTTTTGAGGAACACAAAATTTCGTTCATTTTTATGTTATCCTCTTAACCACATTCCTGTGTATCCACACCATGAATACTATGCTGCCCAGAAAAACGGTTAGGAATATGTATATTTACATGAAAAATTATCCATAATGTGTGGATTATTTTTAAAGTAGGTTATATAACATTATACATGGTGAGTACATAAATATTTTGATATATGCATAGAAAAAGCCTAGAAGATTATATACCATTAGAGGATTTTCCCTCCTACTATATTGCTTGATTTTTTTTCCACAACTAGTATGCATTACTTTTTTGTTTTCCATTTCAGAATAAACAGACAAAAACATCCCCCTCTCTTATACATGGAAAGTCAAGTTAAAGATAGAGTGTGTGCTCTGCCATTCTCCATCAGCAATCAAGCCAGGATATGCAATTCGGTGTCGCCAGAGATTTTCTGTTGAGCAGGCAAATTATAGCTGGGTGCCACTGAAAGCAGACTATGCCAAAACGAAAATACAGGACCTAAAAAGGGCAGACACACTTGGAAATTATATAAAACCATATTTACAACAAGTATAAACAATGACTACTCAGAACTGAATGATTTATTTAATGTTATATTAATTCAACAAATATTTACTGAGTACCTCCTGTGTTCCAAGTACTGAGTTAGACATTAGGGAAAGCAAAGATGAACATGATGATGTCGCTGCCCGTAAGAAGCTAAATGGCCCAGGTTTGAGGTAACCCAGAAAGCCTCGGGAATCCAGGAGATGACACGTGAAAAAACACTCGCTTTCTTGCTGAGGGTGAACTGTAGTCCACAACTTTGGTGGCTTACATGCCTGTACTTCCAGCTTTCTCAGATTAACCTGATCAATATATAAAAGAGATGTCCTGGTAGACCATATGGATCATATATTCATGTAATCTTAAAGTGAGTTTTCTCTGTCAGACAACTAAGACGCTTGTATATAATCCACCAGCTCTGCCCAGTAGGTTAGCACATTTTTCACTTCTTGAAGACCATCCTCAGCTCCCTATACTATCTACTTTCCAAAGCCTTCAGTAGGTCCTTCTCAATATGGGCCAACTGGCTGCTCCAGGCTCAGCCCTCACCTCTGCCCCTCCTGCTCAGTCTCAATTCAGACTTGCTGATCCAGCTAGATTTTAAAAATTATGTTTTATTCATATTTGCTTTTTCCAGAGCCTAACCTAGTACACAGTAGATGTTCAGTAAATATCAGCTTGCTAAATGACCACATTTCCAAAATTATTACTAATTTCATCTTAGTTACTTATTTGATGCCACTTTCAAACTGGAAAGAATATTTTACAGCTCATCATTAATGATTAAGGAAACTAACCCAGAAAAGGTTGTATTTTTGTCGTGGAAGCAATGACATCAAGGACTTTCATCAAGCTTAAAAGTGGTTTTTATAAAAAAAAAAAAAAAGGTCATGGATAGAATGGCTAACTAAAACCCCAAAATGATTTTGTAATTGCTTTTAAGTCAGTATTTTTAACTTACTCTTCATCTGAAACTTTTCAAAGAGCCTTATAAGCCAGAAAAGCTGTTCAATGTAAGTTTCATGCTTTTTTTTTCTCTCTACTGTGGTGCAGGTGAATAATAAAAAGGCCAAAAGGAAACCAGAAAGACAAAGAGCAAATGCATAAGATGGAAGAGGAAAAGAAAAGGAATGGAATAATATAGAAACCAGGAAAGTAGGCCTGAGTAATCAGAAATTATCTCTACTTAATGGGGGAATAAACTCTTTAACTCAACGATACAGGTTCTCATTATTAGAATTTTCTGGCCACAATTGTATGTAACTATGAGTATCTAATATGTGTATTATTATTATTATTATTATTATTGAGATGGAGTTTCACTCTTATTGCCCAAGCTGGAGTGCAATGGCGCAATCCCGGCTCACCACAACCTCCGTCTCCTGGGTTCAAGTGATTCTCCTACCTCAGCCTTCCGAGTAGCTGGGATTACAGGCATGTGTCACCACGCCCAGCTAATTTTTATTTTTAGTAGAGACAGGTTTCTCCATGTTGGTCAGGCTGGTCTCGAACTCCTGACTGCAGGTGATCCGCCCGCCTCGGCCTCCTAAAGAGTTGGGATTACAGGCGTGAGCCACTGCACCCAGCTTAATATGTGTATTATTTAGTATTCTTTCTGTTGCTAGTAACAGAGATGTGATTGAGACCAAACAAAAAAGGGAATTTACTGGCTCACTTAACTGGAATGTTCAGGAATAACTGACCTTAGGCACAGTTGGATCCAGGGCCTCAGATGATGACCTCATAATCTCCCCTCCTTCCACCTGGAACATTCTCTCAATCTCTTTTGTTTTACTCTAGGTTGATTTATTGTCATTCTGAAGTGGGTTCCTTCATATGGTGGCAAACACAGCCACAAGGAGCTCCAGGCTTATATCCTACCAATTTAGCAACTCTTACTGTTCAGCAAAATTCTGGGCTTACTCTATTCAGCTTAGCTTGGGTTAACCAACTATTGCAAACTAATCTCTGTAGAAAGGAAATGTGATCCTTCCATTGGTCAGACATGAACCCAGTGGGTACAATCAGCCCTAACTAGCAACATAGGCTGAAAAAAATTGAAGAGGCATGTTTCCTTACAGGAAAATCATGGTGTAGGTATGAGAGAAGGGGTAAGAGATCAAGGACAAGCAGAAATACCAGATGTCTATCACACTGTTTATGAGGCAAGACAAACTAGTAGCTACAAGTCACTTTAGAGTCTCTCTTCTACCATTTACTAGTTGTTTTAACTTCAGAGCACTTCATAATCTCCAGAGCCCATTTCTTCCATCTGTAAATTCAGGGCAGTAATACCCACTTCACAGTGTTATTGTAAAAACCTACCTCACAGCATATTGTAAAGATGATGTTTGTAAGGCTCTTATCATATGCCTGGCATAAAAATGGCAGCTGATAATGTTATTATCAGCATTCCCTGGAGCGGCTCTTATGGAAAGCACAGAGGATACAGTAGAAATGGATAGGAAAGAAAGTTGCATAGATGTAACTTAGATGTCAAACCATGATACGTAGCCTCACTTTTGAGTCCCCCAGAGTCTATTGGTTTAATCTTGGCACTTGAACAGAATCATTGTCTCTAATACCTTAAACCATTCTCAGTCCAACACCACATTTGTTTCCACTCTACTGTACAACCCCTGTAGGACACTTGATCCCTCTCATTCATCAAGTCAATCACTTTCTGTATACCTGCTCGTGACTTTAGAAAAGTCTTAATTATAGATTTCCCAATATAAGGATGATATGACTTGAAACTCGTCAAGACCCAGTTATAGTTTGAGGTGGGTTAACAATTAAGAATGCTAATTTTAATTATTTTAGTATCTGTAGCCCAATGTCATAGACTGAGGAAGGTGGGGTTCAATCATAAGATATATCTGCAGGATTATACCTTAAATTGGTGAACAATTATTAAGACCAACAACAACTAACAATTAACCTCTTTGAGATTGAGTTTCTTCATGTATAAAATGGGAATAATAGCACTTACCTTACAAAGATGTGATAATAAATGCATTATTATTAATACATGCATAGCACTTTAGTACTTGGCAAATGGTCAAGTACTTGATGAATGCTAGCTATTATTGTTACTGTTGTTGTTGTTGTTTTTAAATGAATTGGAAACCAGTAAATTAGTAATCTTATACAGAATCCTTTTTAAGTAAGAGATCTTTTCCTTCTGAAGGAAAGAAAGTTTAAGAGGTCTGGCCAATCCTACAGATTTACAGCCATGTGAAGCTAAGAAGGGAATTCTGCAGTCTTTTCCCCTAAATTTGTTGAAAGCCTTGTGGGCTAGCTCTTCAGCCTGCAAGCAGAGTGTGAATGTGGGAAGACATCCTGTAGTTCTAGTTTGCTTTTGGCATTGGGTTCCATAATGAGGGTCTCTGGACCTCATAAACAGTGCCATGAGAGGAAAAATTTGCCAAAGTTCAGTTGTATATCAAAGAAAGCCACAGAGCCAGAGAGCTCCCCGAGGACCCACACAGCTGCTTTGTCTACTGCCAAGCCATGGCTCTAATGCACGGATATGCCTGTGAGCCAAGAGCCAAAGCCACAAAGTTCCACCAGTTCATTTAGCCTTGGCATTTCAGTGTACTGAGGGATCTGTTATTTGGGTTGCTGTCTCATTGTTAAGGGGTAAAACCAGAAACATGCCCGCCCCCCCATCACCAGAAAACTGGTTTACTAAAATCACCACCACTACCTCCACCCCATCCCAGCTCCTACTGTGAGAACAGTTCTACTGTCTTATGTGACAAAATACAGCAAATGCCAGTTTTTCCCACTGGTGACCCCCGATCACTTTGTGGTCATTCTTTCCCATGGAGCTGACTTGGATGGGCCAGTTTCTGCATCCCAGGGTAGGTGCAGCCCTGTGGCCAATGCCACCACTGCTGAGTCTATCTTAATCCCTATCTCTCTAAAATAAAACACTCTGGATGGTTTAATTTCCATTCCAATAGCTTTTCAAATTTTCCCTAAACCTCTTTCACCTCAAAACACACACACATACACATACACACACACACACACACACACAAAATTCACAATTCTTTCCACCTGTGGAATTTGCTTATTTCCTAAAACAATGCCCCCTACTCCAGTGACAACTTTTCTTCCTGGAAGTCATGATGATTTGAGTTCTAGAAATGTCCCTGAATGGAGAGCTATGTAGAGGACTTTGCACAAGAGAATACTGAAGTTACAAATAGTAGCTTGTCATCTTTGGAGAAGTTTTATTTAAGTCAACAAATGCAAGCTGGGCATCTGCTCTGTGCCAGGCACTGTGCTGTGACTTGCAGCTGGCATAACAGGGAGGCAGTCAGCAGGTAACTGAACATAACACCATGCGCAATGAGAGTCCAGAGAACACCAGTTCTTCATGGTGGTTGACAAGAATGTAAGAGATGGAATCATGAAGGCCATGCCATGGAGAACAGGCTGAAAAGTTCTAGGCACTAATACACACTTCAAAGTCATACTGGAAGCATACAAATATGAGTACATAATGCTTTATGAGTAAAGAAAAGGTACTTAGCACTATATTTCTTATCCATGAATTCGGTTTGAATACTCAAAATTCATCCCTCACTAGAGAAGCTTTTATTCTTGAAAGCACAAATTTTTTTTAACACAAATCTATGTTTTCACATAGGAAGATGCAGTCCTTGAGAAAAAATGACTTATCCAAGGCTAGGCAAAGGTCAGTGTCCTGAAGGCTGAAGGTGGCCAAGCTGGGGCAGCTCTCAGAACTCCCACCTTCTGCATTACCATCAGACCACCCTGCCATAATAAAACCAACCCCATGTCTTGGTTTTGAGCATTTGAAAAATGGAAAGAAATGTGACATTTTCCATTTGAAAATGGAAAGAAATGTGAGAGGGAATCTTAGATTCCCTGGCTTTCTGATTACTTGCAAATCCACATAAGGCTCACATATCACCCTCCTCTCACTTTGTCAGCATCTGAATTTTTTGGTCATCATGTGAGTGATGAAAACTTAAAAGCTACGTTGATATGTACAGCATGTGGAAAACCACTCCCAGGTTCTCCCTGCCCTGGAAGAGCCAGAGGCACATGCACACATTTCTTATACACCCAAACAGACCTATTCGTCCACTCGTGAACGCATTCAACATCATCAGACACTCGTTCAAAACACAGCATGCTATGTGCTGACTTGATGGGAAGCCACAGGCTAAGTTCTCAGACCCTGGCCAAGAAGAGATGGGATCCAACCCATCCCTAGACCACAGGAAAAATACTTTCAACCACAGAGCTGGCCGCAAAATATTCTTTTTGTAGGAAACAAAATGTTTCCAGCCCTGGGATTTTCTTTTCTTTATTTTATTTTTTTTCAGTCCTTTCACTGTTATTGAGGAGGAAAGGCAAATGCTTAAGCAAGAGGCCAAGTAAACATCGAAAGAAACCAAAACCAGGGCTCCTTTGCTGGGAGAGTGGAACACAGGGTGAATGAGCAGTGCACTGGATGAGGCCCAGGCCTTGTGAAGCTTCAGGAGGAGTAACAACCCGGGCAATTCTTTAGGTGTTCACAGCCCCAGTTTCATCCCACTTCACTGCAGCTCCTCTTATTGACTAAGTGGGCTTGGACAAGTTACTTAACTTTTCATAGCCTCCACTTCCTTAAGTGTTCAGTATGAATAATAATCATCATCATCATAATATCACAGGTTAGCATAAAGAATAAATGTAACATACATAAAAGCTGCACAGGCTGGGTGTAGTGGCTCATGCCTGTAATCCCAGCACTTTGGGAGGCTGAGGCAGGCAGATCACGAGGTCAAGAGATCAAGACCATCCTGGCCAACAGGATGAAACCCCATCTCTACTAAAAATACAAAAATTAGCTGGGCGTGGTGGCACACACCTGTAGTCCCAACTACTCAGGAGGCTGAGATAGGAGAATCACTTGAACTCGAGAGGCAGAGCTTGCAGTGAGCTGAGATCCAGCCACTGTACACCAGCCTGGCGACAGAGCGAGACCCCGTCTCAAAAAAAAAAAAAAAAAAAAAATGCTGCACAATGCCTACTACATAGTAGGTACTCAAGAAATTTGTTAAGGTAGTTTCAGTAACTCTCTCACATGCTGCTAGAGAACTATTTTCATGAACTGTTAGAACACAAAATTCCTTAGAGATTAATACTTTAGACCCCATATTTCATAAATAAGACAGTCCTAGAGAGAAAGTTTGTGACCAAATCATCCAGTCAGTAGTAAGCCCTGGGCTAGGACCCTGCAGACTGGATGCAAAGAGTAAAGAGAGTTAAAATAATTCACATCATAGAATATATTAATACTATGTGCTGCTGACTGGCCATGGATCTCAGACTTTGTGTCTTTAAGAATTGCCCAGCAATGTAGAAATGCAGATTTCTAGACCCACCCCCAAAGATGCTGATTTAGTCTGGGAAGTCCAGGAATCTGAATTTTTAACAAGCTCTGCAAGTGGATTCCAAGAGGTATTCTTCTGACCACCTGTCAAGAAGTATTACAAGAGGAAGTCATCAGCCAAATAAATAACTGAGCAGAGTGTTAGGGTTGTATCCTATGGTTTAGCACAAACAATGTGGCCAGCGCCCATTGATAATGAGACTTTTCCCACTGTACAAAATAGTAAGTGAGGTATAGCATGGCATTGCTTCTTCTTCGTAGAACCAGAAAGTGAAATCATGTTCTAGATCATGCAATTCTCTTATAGAAGAGGAACCTATGACTCAGTCATTTGTCCAAGATCACATATCTAGAGACAGAATTAGAACTTTACTTTAGAATAACATTATCTTTTTTGCAATGGAATAATTTTTCCAGGTACCCACATATGAAGACAGTAGTTTATGTATGTATGTTATATACCAGAATCCATAAATTAATCTTAATCTCTGAAATAATTTAAAAATCATGATCTTCTCAAGTTATTTCTGGTGCCGTGATTCACTTCATAGGTACCCTTGTAGGCTAATGAAGGAAACTTGGTCAGAAGAAAGAAGTAACAATGTCATACAAAGCTGAACACTTCAGAGACACAGAAACTGTAGTTATATTGTTGCACAATGACCTACTTCCTTTTCATTAAAATCCTGCTTTTTTCATATAAAACATATATCTGACCCCAAGGTCTACAAAGTTCTATGAGTCATCAAACAATTACATAAGTATCCTGCTTAGTGATTACTGTGTTAAAGCATTTGCGGACTTGCAAGACACATCCCAAATAAATAAATATTGGCTTAGATTCAAGTCCAATTCTCAAAAGGATGAGGTTTTAGCTGTTCCCTGTAGTATTAGAACAGGTAATAATCTCTTAGCAATTTCTGGAGTTTGATCCCCACAGACTAGAAATGATGGTTACTTTCTTTCTTTCTTTCTTTGTTTCTTTCTTTTTTTGAGATGGACTTTCACTCTTGTTGCCCAGGCTGGAAAGCAATGGCACGATCTCGCCTCACTGTAACCTCCGCCTCCCAGGTTCAAGCAATTCTCTCACCTCAGCCTCCCAAGTAGCTGGGATTACAGGCATCTGCCACCATGCCCAACTAACTTTTGTATTTTTTAGTAGAGACGGGGATTCACCATGTTGGCCAGGCTGATCTTGAACTCCTGACCTCAGGTGATCCACTCACCTTGGCCTCCCAAAATGCTGGGATTACAAGCGTGAGCCACTGTGCCTGGCTGAAATGATGGTTACTTTCTACTCTTGGCCCAATGCTGAAGAATCTGAGAAGGCACAAGTATAGTTCTTCCACTTCTACTTTTCTTTGATGAATGCTTTCAGATAGCAATTATCTTCATCCCTCAACAGAGTTTGTTCTGAAAGTTGTTGTGAAATGTGGGCAACATTGCAAAGTAAAAGCCACAGCCTGTTTGAAAAAGAATCATTAGTGTATTCCGCAGTTGGATAATGCCTATCCTCACAAAAAACTCAGAATGCTCCAATTCATTAAGTCAGTAACAGCCTTAGACAAGATTTATTATGATTTAGATCAATCTTACAACCATTATTACTAGCCAAATAAGGCCAAAAGAAGAGGGTTATAGAAGTCTCTTTACAGATTCTGAGGTGGAATCTGAATTAGAATCCAAATACATCACTAACCGCTTAATAATCCTTTCCCTCCTGGAGAGAGTTCTGGCCTTTGGAGCTGTTCTTCTGCTCCATGTCATTAGGGCATTCAGAGAATGCCAACTCCTCTTCTACGACATGAACCAATTAAAGGGTGGGAGCCTGCCATGCTTTCAACAGGGGAGGGGCAGGGTTTGGATGTGTGCATACAGACCCTGGAACATTTCAACACACCTCTTTTAGAGAAGGTTCTGTTGGTTTCAAACCCCCAACCCCCATGAGACATTATTTCCAGCCATTAAAATGTTTCCTGAGCTTAGATACATCTGGAAAGTTTTGGAAAATCCTACAGGAAGGAGGCTAGGCCAAAAGAGCTCCTTTTCTCATGCCATTCAGGAAGTACAGCACAAATGCTTGCCCTTCCAGGCAGTCCAGGCCGGGAGCCCAACTCTCAGGGATGGAGAAGCATGGTAGACAGAAGAGTCCTTTAGGGGAACAGAGTCAATAGAGAAGAGATTGGGGGTCTTATATTAATCACGTACCAACCAGGGAGCTTATGTAGACCTGTATCTGTCAAGGTCCATCAGTAAAACAGGACTTACTCTGGTAGTTCAAGAGAGAGCATTTAATTTGGGGAATTAGTTACAAATGTATTCAAAGAACTGAAATGAAAATAGGGGACAACGAGTCAACCCAGAGATTAGTAACAACAAGAAGCTACCACCATCCCCAGGGCTGGAGGAAACAAGGACGATGTGCTGTTACTAGGGCCCAGAGGCTGAAGCTGCCCAACTAGAGTTGGGACAGCAAAGGGATTGTGGAGAGGAACTAATGTCACTGCCTGGGACACCACTGGAAGCAGGGCAGAGGAATGAGTATGTGAGTGTGTGTGTGTATGTGTGTGTACAAAAATACATGGCTTCTCTTGTACTTCTGCCCTTCAACCTTACTCTCCAAACTAACCAGACTCAATGGAAAGGGAGACTGGGAAATGCAAATTGTAAGGG
Organism: Papio anubis; assembly: GCF_008728515.1. Classification (NCBI taxonomy): domain Eukaryota; kingdom Metazoa; phylum Chordata; class Mammalia; order Primates; family Cercopithecidae; genus Papio; species Papio anubis. Next base: position 38,221,435 of record NC_044982.1, read on the forward strand.
TCAGTTCCCTGTGGTATCAAGTAGAACAGGGGAAGAGCAGGGAGTGGGTCTGAGAGCAAACAGTCTATTGACTGGCATGACCCACTAAGGCGAGGATTCCTGATTCCTCATTTGTAGATGTGGGTCTTTCAGAAAACTTCGAAGCCTGAACTGGTATTTCTGCAAATTAGCTACTGATGCCACACCCCTGGACTTTACATTTGCTAGAATTCAGTGGAGAGGGAGACATAGCTCTCTATAGGGCCCTCTCCTCCCTGAGCTCAGGGGCTTTACTGAAAATAGTTTGCATCTTCCCTTTTCATTTTTCCCACATTCTGATAACCATTGTCTCTATATGGAAGCCAGGGATCCAAAATAAGGAAATTACATTGAGAGTGGAGATGGCATGATGGGCTGTAAACAGTGGTGGGAAGCAGGGGAAGAGAAAACGTTGACTAAAGATTCTGTGTAATTATAAGAAATCATTTCTGATCTCCAACCTAATTCTTGATGGCAGTCATTGAGGCCTGGATGGAAGAATGGAAGCAGCCATACACTGTCCACGTATGCAGGAAACAATGCATGTTCCAAGCAGGGCCAGCTCTTGTCTCCCTCCCAGGCCTCCTTTTTCTCCTTTACCAACCTGTTTCAGTGAGTAAAACCTCATCCACTCACTCATTTGCCTCAGGAACCACCCCCTTCCCACACCCTTCCAGATCTCCTCTTTGTGCTTAAATGCTGTGGATCCTGCCTCCTAACCATCTCATAACTCTTCCCTCTTTTCCCTTTCAATATCCACTGTCTTGGTTCAGGCCCTCATTTCTTTGCATCTTATTTCAAATCCCTCCAAATCTGTATGGAAAACTCTTGCCAAAGGGAGACTTGGAAGGTACAAATCTGAAGTCACAGCCTTGTCACAGTTCCTTAGTGGGGCTTCTGAAAGCCTGCAGGACTGAGTCCGGTTTGTGTCTCCTTTCCTTACTTTATCTTTAACTACATACAGACCCCGTCCTCCCCGATCCCTACCCATTGTATAGACACATACTCTCCCCTGTAGCACTAAAGAAGGACCATTTGTAGTTCCTGCCTCAGAGCCTTTGTTCAAACATCTTCCTCGGTCTCCTACCTCATCTATCAAGCAAATACCAATGTACCTTTCAAGTTCTGTCTCCAGTATCACACCCTCTTCTGAATCCTTCTCTGGCCATCACTTCCTTGTGAGTGTTCTGACCATCCCAACAACTCTGGCTACACCATCTTCTTCCACAATTACCTGAATTCCTTCTTGTATTTATTTGCCTGTATACTTCCCTCTATTGACACTAGGTATTCTCCTCTACTACTATGGCTCTTCAGAGCAGGAAACTGAGCTTTATTTGACTTAATTTTCCCAGCATTTGGCACACATATGTACCCAGAAAAGATATGAAGGATGAAAAAATGAGGCAGGAATGAAGGGAAAGGGGAGGTGTTCAACATAAAGAACACTTAGTTGTCTTGTCTAGATGAAAATAGAAGAGTTACATTCTACAAAGCTAGCGTCATCCTGAAATCAAAATCTGGCAAAGACACAATGAAAAAAGAAAACGTCAGGCCGTGATGAACACATATGTAAAAATCCTCAACAAAATAGTAGGAAACCAAATCCAGTAGTACATAAAAAAGTTAATTCACCACGATCAAGTAAGCTTCATTCCTGAGGTGCAAGGTTCGTTCAACATATGCAAATCAATATTTATGATTCACCACATAAACAGAATTAAAGAGAAAAACCACATGGTCATCTCAACAGATGCAGAAGAAGCTTCTGATAAAATCCATATTCCTGCCTGGAAAAATCCTCAACAAATTAGGCATAAAAGTAACATACCTCAAAATAATTAGAGTCATCTATAACCAACTCACAGCCAACATCACACTGAATGGGCAAAAGCTAGAAGCATTCTCCTTAAAAACAGGAATAAGACAAAGATGCCCACCCACACCACTCCTATTCAACATAGTACTGGAAGTCCTAGCCAGAGCAGTCAGACAAGAGAAAGAAATAATAGGGATCCAAATAAGAAAACAATAAGTCAAATTATCCCTCTTCACTGACAATATGATAATATACTGAGAAAACCCTAAAGACTCCACTAAAGCCTCCTACAACTGATAAATGACTTCAGTAAGTTTCAGGATACAGAATCAATGTATGGAAAATTAGTAGCATTCCTATACATCAATAATGTTCAAGCTCAGAGCCAAATCAAGAACACAATCCCATTTACAGTAGTCACAACAACAAAAAACACCTAGGAATACATCAAACTAGGGAAGTGAAATATCTCAACAAGGAGAACTACAAGTAACTGCTAAAAGAAATTAAAGAGGATCCCCCCCAAAACCACATTCCATGTTCATGGATTAGAATAATCAATATCGTTAAAATGGCCATACTGTGCAAAGAAACCTACAGATTCAACACTATTCCTATCAAACTACCAACATCATTATTCACAGAATTACAAAAAACTGTTCTAAAACTCATATGGAACCAAAAAACAGCCTGAATAGCCAAAGCAATCCTAAGCAGAAATAACAAAGCCAGAGGCATCACATTATCTGACTTTAAACTATACTATAATGCTACTGTAACCCAAATGCCATGCTATTGCTACAAAAATAGACACACAGACCAATGGAACAGAATAGAGAACCCAGAAATAAAGCTGCACACCTACAGTCATCTGATCTTCAACAAAGTTGAGAAAAATAAGCAATAGAGAAAAGACTCCCTAGTCAATACGTGGTGCTGGGATAGCTGGCTAGCCCTATGCAGAAGAATAAAACTAGACCTCTACATTTTACCATATACAAAAATTAACTCAAGGTGGATTACATACTTAAATGTAGGCCCTCAAACTATAAGAATCCTAGAAGAAAATCTAGGAAATACCATTCTGATGTTGGCCTTGAGAAAGAATTTGTGACTAAGTCCTCAAAAGCAATTGGAACAAAACCAAAAATTGACAAACAAAACCTAATAAAGAGCTTCTGTACAGCAAAAGAAACTAACAACAGAGTAAACAGACAACCTACAGAATTGGAGAAAATATTTACAAACTATGCATCTGACAAAGGTCTAATATCCAGAATCTATAAGGAACTTAAACAATTCAACAAGCAAAAAATAAACCCCATTAAAAAATGGGCAAAATACATGAACAGACAGTTCCCAAAAGAAGACATACAAGTAGTCAACAAATATATGAAAAAATGCTCAACATTACTAATCATCAGAGAATGTAAATCAAAACCACAATGAGATACCATCTCACACCAGTCAGAATGGCTTTATTAAAAAGTTGAAAAGCAACAGATGCTGGTGAGGCTGTGAAGAAAAGAAAATGCTTATACACTATTGGTGGGAATGTAGATAGTTCAGCCACTGTAGAAAGCAGTTTGGAGGTTTTGCAAAGAACTTAAAAAATTTCATTTGACTTAGCAATCCCATTGCTGGGTATATATACCCAAAGGAAAATGAATTGTTCTACCAAAAAAAAAAAAAAAACCCACATGTACTTGTATGTTCATTGCAGCACTATTCACAATAGTAAAGACATGGAATCAACCTAGGTGCCCATCAATAGTGGATGGATAAAGAAAATGTGCTACATATACAGCCATAAAAAAGAATGAAATCATATCCTTTGCAGCAACATAGATGCAGCTGGAGGCCATTATCTTAAGTGAATTAACATCGGAACAGAAAACCAAATACCACATGTTCTCACTTATAAGTGGGAGCTAAGCACAGGGTACCCATGGACATAAAGATGAGAATAATAGACCCTGGGAACTAGATGGGGAAGAGGAGGATGGGGGAAAGGGTTTAAAACAATACCTGAGGGGTACTATGCTTACTACCTGGGTGGTGGGATTATTTGCACCTCAAACTTCAGCATCTCATAACATACCCATGTAACAAACCTGCACATGTGTTCCTGAATCTAAAATAAAAGTTGAAATTATATTTTAAAAATTGTAAACTTGGCCAGGCGTGGTGGCTCAAGCCTGTAATCCCGGCACTTTGGGAGGCTGAGACGGGCGGATCACGAGGTCAGGAGATCGAGACCATCCTGGCTAACCTGGTGAAACCCCGTCTCTACTAAAAAATACAAAAAACTAGCCGGGCGAGGTGGCAGGTGCCTGTAGTCCCAGCTACTCAGGAGGCTGAGGCAGGAGAATGGCATGAACCCAGGAGGCGGAGCTTGCAGTGAGCTGAGATCTGGCCACTGCACTCCAGCCTAGGCAACAGAGCAAGACTCCATCTCAAAAAAAAAAGAATTGTAAACTTATCCCAAAGAGATATCTGCACCCCCATGTTCCTTGTAGCATTATTTACAATAGCCAAGGAATGGAAACAATCTAAAGGTGTATCAACAAATAAATGGATACAGAAAATGTGGTAGATATATAAAATGGAATATTTTTCAACCTTAACAAACAAGAAAATCCTGCCATATGCAACATGGATGAACCTGGGGGACATTATGCTAAGTGACATAAGCCAGTCATAGAAAAACAAATATCATATAAGTCCACTTATGAGGTGTCTAAAATAGTCAAAAAGATAGAAACAGAGCAGAATGATGATTTCCAGGGATTGGGAGAAGTGGAAAATCGGGAGTTTTCTTTCAGTGGATACACCGTTTCAGTTACGCAATGTGAATAAGTTCCAGACATCTGCTGTATGACAATGTGCATACAGTTAATATGGTATTGTGTTCTTAGACTGTTAGTCAAAAGGGTAGATCTCGTGTTAAGTGGTCTTATCACAATAAAAAATAAAAATTAAAAAAAATTTCAAATGCAAAAAAAATTGGAAGAGTTAGAAGAGGATTGTGTCTGTGGCTAGAGTACACACAAAGGATTATTATTACAATTACAGTCTCTAGAAGATTTATTACTAAAGATTTTAAGCTGTAATACATACTGTCTTAGTCCATTTTGTGCTGCTATAACTGAATACCACAGACTGGGTAATTTATAATGAACAGAAATTTATTTCTCATAGTCCTGTATGCTGGAAAATCCAAGACTGAGAAGCCATCATCTTGCCATGGCCTTTTTGCTGCATCATCCCATGGTAGAAGGGCAAAGAGAAGGTGAAGGAGAGACAAAAGGGGGCCAAACTCAAATTTTTATAAGGAACTCACTCCCGTGATAACAAACTCACTTTCACAATAACAGCATTAATCCATTCATGACAGATGAGCTCTTATGGCCTAAATTAATTCTTAAAGATCCCACCTCTTAATACTATCACAATAGTCATTAAGTTTCCAACACATGTATTTTTTGGGACATGTTCAAACCATAGCATTCTGGCCCCAGCCCCCTACATTCATGTCCTTCTCACATACAAATACATTTATTCCATCCCAGTAGCCCCAAAGTGTTAACTCATTCTAGCATCAACTTAAAAGTCCAAAGTCCAGAGTCTCATCTAAATCATTTATGAGTGATACTCAAGGCATGATACATCCTAAAGCAAATTCCCCGTTAGTTGTGAGCCTATAAAATTAAACAAATTATGTGCCTCCAAAATACAATGATAGGAAAGGCTTAGGACAGACATTCCCATTCCAAAAGGGAGAAATAAAAAAGAAGAAAGGAGTAACCGATTCCAAGTTAGTCCAAAACTCAACAGGGAAAACAACCTCAAATAAGGCTCCAGAATAACCTCCTTTTACTCCATTTCTACCTTCCGTACAAACTAGGGCAGGGGTTGTACCCAGAAGACCTTGGGAAGCTCCAACCCCATGGCTTTGCTAGTCTCAGCCCTCACAGCAGCTCTTATGGGTTAGTCTTGCTCCTGCAGCTGTCCAAGGCTGGGGCTGCACATTGGTTGCTCTGCAGTTCTGGAGTCTCAGGTGACCCTGCCATGACAGCTATACTAGGTGTAGAGGGGACTCTCTGTGGCAGCTGCAAGCCCACAGTTCCAGTGAGCATTGCCCTAGTTGGGGCTCTCTGCCACGGCTCTGCCCCTGTGATAAGTTTCTGCCTGGGTGCCCAGGCTATCCAATATATCCTTTGAAATCTAGGTGGAGGCTCCCATGGCCTAAGAGCTCATACATTCTGCATGCCTGCAGAATTAGCACTATGTGGGCACCACCAAGGCTTACTACTTGTGTCTTCTAGAGTGGCAACATGAGTCACACCTGGGCCTGCTTGAGCTATGACTGGGTGGCAGAGAAATGCTCCTCTGGGATGCAGAAGGCAGAGTCCTGAGATGGCCCTGGAAAGTCAGCCTGTGGATGGTACTCTGGGTCTGTCCCTGGAAACCATCTGCCCTCCTAGAGCTCTGGGATTGTGATGGGAGGGGAAGCCTCAAAAATCTCCAAAATCCCCTCAGGGTCATTCTCCCATTGCCTTGATGAATAGCATCTGGCTTTCTTCTATTGATACTAATCTCCTTATCAAATGGTTGCTTAGTCACACATTGCCTCTCCGGAAAATGCTCTCTTTCTTTCTCTACCACACAACCAGGCTGAGAATCCTTCAGATCCCTTTTAATTATAGATTCCATCTTTAAATTATTTCTCTATTTTCTCATTTTACTGTATGCAGTTAAAAGAAGCCACACAGGTTCTTCAATGTTTTGCTTTAAAATTTCTTCTACCAGATGTCCTAGTTCATTGCTCTTAAATTCTGCTTTTCATAAAGCTTCAAGGCATGGATGCAATTCAACCAAGTTGTTTGTCACTTCATAACAATCATGGCCTTTACTTCAGTTTCCAATAAGATATTCATCTTTTCTATCTGATACCTCATCAGAATGGCCTTTACTGGGCCGAGTGTGTGGCTCACGCCTGTAATCCTAACACTTTGGGAGGCCAAGGCGGGCGGATCATCTGAGGTCGGGAGTTCTAAACAAGCCTGACCAACACAGAGAAACCCCTTCTCTACTAAAAAAAAAAATACAAAATTAGCCAGGTGTGGTGGCAGGTGCCTGTAATCCCAGCAACTCGGGAGGCTGAGGTGGGAGAATCACTTGAGCCTGGGAGGCGGAGGTTGCGGTGAGCCGAGATTGTGCCATTGCACTCCAGCCCAAGCAACAAGAGTGAAACTCTGTCACAAAAAAAAAAGGGGGGGAAAAAGAGTGGCCTTTACTGTCTATATTTCTACTAACATTCTGATCACAATCATTTATGTAATCTCTAAGAAGTTTCAGATTCTCTTCCTCCGAGTCCTCCAGAATTACTGTTAATGCTCCATTTATAGCAATCTAGGCTTTTGTTAGCTTGCTACTCCAAATTCTTCCAGTCTTTACCCATCACCCAATACCAAAGCCCCTTCCATATTTTCAGGTATTTATTATAACAACCACCACACTCCTTGTACCAATTTTCTGTCTTAGTCCATTTTGTCTTGCTATAACCGAATACCACCGACTAGCTAATTTACAATGAACAGAAATTTATTTTTTACAGTTCTGGAGGCTGAAAAGTCCAAAATCAAGGGGCCAGCATCTGGTGAGGGCTTTCTTGCTGCATCATTGCATGGTGGAAGGGCAAAGAGAGGGTGACAGAGAGACAAATGGGGGCTGAACTTGTGTTCTTATAAAGAACCTACTCCCGCAATAACAAACTCACTTCTCTTGTTAATGGCATGAATCCATTCATGAGAGCAGGGACCTCATGGGCTGATCGCCTCTTAAAGGTCCTACCTTTTAATAGTTTACAATGGCCATTAAGTAAACTACTACTTAACATATGCTTTTTTGGGGACACATTCAAACCACAGTATATACCTTTTCTTGAGGAAAAATACTAGATTATTAGGATATGAAAAAAAGTGACCAAGGTGTCATAGTGACTACATAGTCACTCATCCAACTTATCTCAGTGGGTTTTCTCTGAAAATAGTTGGCCTTTGAACAACCACAACATGTAACAAGATTCCCTACACAGAAGGGTTCTAGAGACTACTGTTTAATTCAAACTGAGATTATAGGTATAGGCCAGGTGCTGTGGCTCATGCCTGTAATCTCAGCCCTTTGGATGACTGAGGCAGGAGGATTGCATGAAACCAGGAGTTCAAGCCCAGTCTGGGCAACACAGCAAGACCCCATCTCTACATAAAATTTAAAAAATAGCCAGGTGGGTGGTATGTACCTGTAGTCCCAGCTACTTGGGAGGCTAAGGTGGAAGAATTGCTTGAACTCAGGAGTTCAAGACTGCAGTGAGCTATGATCATGCCACTGTACTCCAGCCTGGGCGACACAGCAAGACCCTACCCTGTCTCTAAGGAAAAAAAGAGATTACAGGTGGTTCCTGAGAAGGACTGGCCTCCTCAAGTCAAAGGGATCAAATGCTGACAGACTCAGCAGAGCCAGTTACAGGGATCTTGGAGTCATGGGAATCTTTGAGCAAATCTACATGAGAAAAGCAGGGAGGATGATATAAAAAGGCAAAGCTAGTGTCAGAATGGAGTCACAAGTAGGAAAGAGAGATCAGTCACAAAGAAGAGCCTAACATTCCAATGCAGGTCAGTATGGAACAGTATATCTGGAGAGAACACTGTATAAATAGTTACAAATAAGAGAGAACAGGTTGGTATAGGCACAGCTGTTGAAGGGTTAGAAGCCATCCTGGAGCCACCAAATCTTGTTATTATAAAGAGGCACCAGTAAAAACAAAACAAAACAAACAAACAAACAAAAAACATAGTACTACTAGAGGGTTTTCCCATTTTACTAGACATTGACGGAATCTTCATAAGGATGCTGGGATAATACTTTCAGAGAAGAATAGACAACTGAGAAAGGATTTAAAGATAAACCGTGAAATGGATTACTGTGTGGAAAAATGACTTTGCAAGGAAAAAATGAAGAAATAGATATCATTTATATGTCATTCTGTATCATCCATGAGGGAAGGGAGGTATCTATGGGATGCGCCACTATACCTCCTGGACCCTTAGGTTCTCACTGGAGGACAGAGATGAGCACAGGTCCGTCCCCATTGTGGGCAAGATGCCACAGAGACTTCTCTTTCTTCTTTGACATAAATGACAGAACATTGAAGCCAAACCCAGAGCACAGAAAAGGCACTGGCTGGAAAGGCTAGTACTTGGAACAGAGAGGAAGAGCTAGAACTTCCCCTGATTGAATGGTGAGATTCAGAAGACCATGTCCTGTAGAGTTCATTCTTCCTGAAAAGTGTTCTGTTGTCACACAGAGCCACACGGTTATAAGGAAATAACTAATCATTACTAAACGGAGATTGAAAAAGCTCTCTCGAGGCAATGGATCATTCCACTCTTTGAAGGGGTATTCCACCAAGTATAAGCATTGAAGGTGACCACACCACAGGGGTTGAAAAAAAATTGTTTTGCAATTAATTCCAAGTAACATGCATGAATAATCTTACATGAACATGGTACTCGGTGTAGAATAAAGGTTAAGAACCTAGGGATGTAAAAGAGGAAGTGTATGTATGTGATGGTGGAGGGAGAGGCAAAGGAAAAGGAAAGTTCTGGCTTTGTCCCTTAGAAGCCATGTGATTTAGAGAAAAATTTTCAAACTCTATAAATTTCAATGTGCTCCAACCGTAAAGTATATCTAGTAATACCCACCTCACAGAGTTGTTGTGAGGCTTGAAAAAGAAAATGCCCACAAAGCACTCAGCAGAATAATTGATACAAAGTAGACTCTCAATAAACGGATGAATAGACTCAGTAAAGCAACCAGAGAGCCAGGGCCGCCGGGGCTTTGGGTGGATTGTTTTCAATCCCTCCCAGACATACCAGTGCCTCAGCTCTAATTCTCTAAGGTTTGTAAAAGATGTGCCTCTTTCTGGAGTTTGACACTCAGAGAATTCTGTTAGAGAATCACAGATCATAATCCCAGCTCAATCTTTCATCACCAATTCTGAGTTGAGGATTCAGAAAATGGGCAGTGGGATACAACCATGGGAGCTGGGCTCTCCAAAGGTGTTCTCAAAATCATGGTCCCTTTGGTAACAATAAAATGAGAGTCCAACAGTCAAGCACACACAGTCTTTGTCTGAGATGCAAGAACTCTTACGCTCTGCTAAGGTAAAAAGAGAAACTTCCAGAAAGAGACTCTCGGTGAAAAGAAAACCTTGGCTTCAAGCATTCCAAGACAGTTGCCAGGAGCCACTGGCTTATTTAAAAATCCAGGGAAGCTTGGGGGCAGGGAGGGGACAACAAGGTAAGGTGAAGATTAAGGGAAGGAAGGAGTGAGTGACTTATGTCAACTTTGCAGTAACTGAAAATTCCAAATTATTTTCAGTGGCAGAAATCAGGAAAGCTCAATGATCTGTATTACATTTGAAAATTAATCACCCATCAGATAATGTGTAGCATATCATAAAATGTTATGGTAACATAATCAGACTAACATAAATTCAAACAGAATGCTAGAGACTTATTTGATCCATTTCTCCTCAAACCTCCACAATGTCAACCTTTCGTCTTCTTCCCATTCCTCTACCCCTACCTTTTTTTTTTTTTTTGAGACGGAGTCTCACCCTGTCACCCAGGCTGGAGTGCAGTGGCGCGATCTCAGCTCGCTGCAACTTCCACCTCTTGGGTTCAAGCAGTTCCCTGCCTCAGCCTCCCGAGTAGCTGGGATTACAGGCGTTTGCCACCACACCCAGCTCAATTTTGTATTTTTAGTAGAGATGGGGTTTCACCATCTTGGCCAGGCTGGGCTCGAACTCCTGACCTCATGATCTACCCACCTCGGTCTCCCAAAGTGTAGGGATTACAGGCGTGAGCCACCGCACCCAGCCTCCTCTACTCCTAATTTTATAAGCTATTAAGAATTTGGAAAGGCCTGAGGCCCCCCACTCCACTCATGGCACCCATCAGTGACATCAAGAAAGGACTTGAAATGAAAACTAGCATTGTACCATGCTGTGCACCTCCCAGCCACAGCTACCCCAGGAGAGAAGCAGAGGCCACAGGCACAGGTGGAGTAGCATCTCACAGCAGGGATGCTCCCCCAGCAACAGCAGCCAGAAGACCAATGCTCCAGGCTGGCCCTGCTTTGGCCACATGGGTGACAAGCTTTCAAATCTCACACACACAGGCAGAGGAAGGGGCATTTCAGAATCACAGGCATATGCCAGGAGTATTTCAAAGCCAAAAAATGCCTAGAGTAAGAGAAAAAAAGCAAGAAGAAGCTCCTCATCTCCTTGCTTTTATATTCCTGCCCCAGGTTGGGAGGTGCCATTCTAATATATAACTCAGTAAGTTTTACAGGTAAACCAAATGACATTCTAGGTCTAATCATTGTTCGGGAAAAGTCAGAGAGGAAGATAATAAAGACCATTCATTGCAACCCAGCAGAATCATCACCAAGTCAAGGCCTCCTTTTCCAGAACCTCATTTTATTCCTAAATTAAAACAGTGACAACTGTCAGAGGCGTTTGAACCAGAGCGACTCCATCTTGAAAACGAGCTGGAAAAATAAGGCTGAGACCTATTGGTCTGTATTCCCAGGAGGTTAGGCATTCCAAGGCACAGGATGAGATAGGAGGTCAGAACAAGATACAGGTCACAAAGACCTTGCTGATAAAGCAGGTTTGCGGTAAAGAAGTTGGCCAAAGCCCACCAAATCCAAGATGACAATGAACGTGATCTCTGGTGGGGTCCTCACTGCTCATTATATGCTAATTATAATGCATTAGCATGTTAAAAGACACTCCCACCAACATAGTGACAGTTTACAAATGCCATGACAACATCAGGAAGTTACCGTATATGGTCTAAAAAGGGGAAGAACCTCAGTTCTGGGAATTGCCCACCTCTTTACAGGAAAACTTATGAATAATCCACCTCTTGTTTAGCATATAATTAAAAAATAACCATAAAAACAGCGAACCAGCAGCCCTTGGGGTTGCTCTGCCATGGAGTAGCCATACTTCATTCCTTTACTTTCTTAATAAACTTGCTTTCACTTTACTCTATGAACTCTGGCACAAAGTAGACTCTTTATGGACTCACCCCAAATTCTTTCTTGCATGAGGTCCAAGAACCCTCTCTTGGGGTCTGGATGGGTATCCCTTTCCAGTAACACAACCACCACCTTACATCTCAGAGAACATGGTACAGGAAAAAGAACTGAAGGTCTGGAACTATACAAACTTGGTTTCAAATATTGATGCTATCACTGAATACGAGTTACTTATGTTATTAGCTAAGTTCCTCTATTTGTAAAAATAGAGATGATCAGATCTATGCTGAAGGGTTATTAGAGGAATTGATGGAAATAAAACACAAAGGGTCAAAAATGATCCCTGCAAACTCATAGGTACTCAGTAAAGGCAAACTCCTTTGCATCACTAGAAAATAAAGAGGAATTTAAATTAGTATCACCTGGTGCACAGGAACCAAGCAAGGATGCTGTCCATTACAAGTACGGGACCCTGGGATGGCAGGAAATGGGTTCCCACACAGGCTGCTGCCTGCCCTCAGCCTCTCTTCCTCCCTCTATCCTGCCCTGCTTTTTCAAAATAAAGATTGATTGACTCAAAAATGTGATAACCAAAAAGCTTCTCCCATGCTCGTAAGATCAGACAAAGTTGGTTCTCCCATTGCACACCTTTAGTCTATGAAGATGGGGACTAGGAAGCCAGGATTTAAGTGGGGCCGTCCGTGAGCACAAATGGCCATCTGTATGAGAGCGGTAGCATAGCTAGCCTTGTGGCATATGTTGTCTATAAGGAAAGTCACTTGACTGAGGAGTTCATGCTCACTGTGAAGTTTAACTTGTAAAAAGTCACATATTCATATTTGGGCTCAAGAATTTAAAAGATAACTTTTATCTTGTAATTGATTGCAATGTGGGGTGAGATGGTGCTTAAATTTTTTTTTCCTGCACAGTTCTTTAGGATTTCTTTACGAACCACTGAAAGTCATGAGAGATATTAACATATCACCTGCAAACCCAATAATTTGATTGGGTTTGGGGACTTTTTTGCCTAGAATCTTTCTACTAAAAGTCGCCAGAGTAAAGTGAAATAGCAACACATTCAGAATTGAAAGAATTGAATTTCTGTTCCATTTCTGCTACTTACTAGTTGTGTGACCCTGAATAAATCGGTTAATATCAATTGCTTACTGCCATCTGTAAAACAAAGGGGCTAGAATGGAGTATGAGACTGAAGAACACCAAGTAAGAATCACCCGAAGTGCTTTTGCTATAAACCACAATCCCAGGCTTGCCACCACCCTCACTGAATCCAGCACTGGGGATGGGGCCTGGGATCTTCATCGTTCACAAACACCTGGGATTTTTAAATTCACTGTACTTGAGACTCACTGGCGAAGATGATCTCTGGACTGTATCTCAGATGGGCACTGTCATATTCTAAATGCTTTTTGTTCTAGTGAAAGTGCTGATTCATTTGTAAATCAGTTCATAATTTAGGCCGTTGTTGAACCCTTTTTTCCTTTTTCCTTTCCCTAGCCAATAAGGTTGCTCATTTTCTTCTCACTCACAGCTAACCAGCTAAGGCTAAAATACAACATCCTGTCCAATCTTCATTCTCAAATGAGCCAAATAAATTTCAAGGTCCTTGACTTTCAGGGCAGCACCTTGTCCAAGAGATCTCATAGCTGTTTCCCATGTTGTTTTCCAACTGAAAATATTTTTCTTCCCAAGCCAGACAACAGGGTCTTCCATTTGGTTCCAAAGCCCTGTGTCTCTTCCACTTCCTGCAACTGCTCAGATTTCTCTAGAAATCTCTTACCCAGGTATTTGGCCTAGTTTACTTAGCAAGTTAGAGCAGGGAGGGTCATTGCACAAGGGATTTTGGTACCAGACAAACAGTATATAAAAATAAAATAAGTCAGAGCTGGAGGAGAATAACAGAGGTGATAAAATGCTAGTGAAATGAGTGGCTCATTAAAGGGTAAACCATGGACATGCTCTGTAAGAGGACCAGTCATTTGTCCCCATGATGCTCGGAGTTCATGCGCCTCGAAGAGAGAAGTAAGGACATGTGCTAAAGTCTGCCATAAAAAGAAATGTTTTCAGTTTAAATATGTTAATACATGTATTCTTTCTTCTAGATATGTCCTTTCTACTTTTTGGTGTTAAAGTGCCTTTACCTTTTTGAAATGGTGGTAACAGCTAATGTGATAACTCTATTGGATAAAAAAATGATGTTTAAAACATCATGGTGGTTCTCTCACCCTTGTTTTGTTTTTATTTTATTTGGCTCAAAATCTCCTAGGAAAGACTGACTCTCCCCCTCAGCAAAGGTACATGGTCTATCGTGGTCAAAGCATGGGAAAGGCAACCCTCCATCTGTAGCGTGGGAGTCATTGTACCTGTGTATTTTCCGCTGGCAATTTCCAATGGAACCCTCTTAAGAGAAAGTTCTCTCTACTTGGGATCATTCAGAAATAGTGATTTCTTAGATATACTGACTTTTTTCAAAGGGATCCCCACGGTTTGCTTGTTTGTTTGTTTGCAGGTCGTAGGAAAGATACAGGTATTCTTATCTCAGATGTGAAGATGGAAATAGGAGATGTCCACTTGGGTCCTTGACTTTCAGGGCCCTTTCTCAGTGTGTTGCCCTTTCTCGGTCCCTGCACTGTGAGTAGCACCTCGCTGTATTCATTCACTGGGACCGCACACTTTCCGTAGGATTGCCTCACATTTTAATACATTTGCCTAGTGCCTACTGCCAATACATTGCCTGAAAAAAAGGGATTCTTTTAACGTCACCATTCTGGGTTCCCCTTTTATTCATTTCCCCAATCCACTCAATACCTGTTAGAGCACTTCTGTTGGAAGAGTGTGGGCAGGGGCTTGGATTTCACACTTGAGCAGCTCTGGAAAGGGTGGGGACATTTATACCCAAGACAATGTATCTGACTGGATTTTATGTTCCCTTTGCTATTTCTGCAGATATTTATGCTTAAAAAGAGTTTTTGCTACCCCTGCAGCACAGCCGAACTTCTCCTCTGGCAGAATCTAGTCACACACACACATACTCACATAATTCTCCTTGCCTAGAAACAGCAGATGAGCTGGAGTAGAAAACAAGAGAACAAGTACAAGGACCGGGACCCATGCTACCAAGGGAGAGAGGTTCCTTTTGAGTTAGGGCAACTAAGCCTGAATCCTTCTTAGGAGGAATCTAAGAGTAGGGAGATACACAACTATGACTTATATCAGGTAAAACATCATCCTCAATATCTTTCTTTGGGTGAATATGAATATAAGCCTGACATGCTGCCCCAAATCTACCCTTCGGCTTATCTGGGAAAAGAATGTATCAACTTTTCTTTAGTTATTCAGTCTTGCATTAAGCCTGTCCAACCACAGAGAGGAGAAGTTAAGACTTGTAGAAGATAGCAACAAAGATTTCCTAGCCTCACACCAAAGTCCTCATGCTATCTGGTCCCTGAAAGCAGCTGCAGAACCCTTCTCTCCCTCAGCCTGGGTCTGTGTTTAGGGTTCTGGCTTGCTTACACAAAGGCTATCCCATAAGATTCCAAGGGAAGCCTGACTCCCATCCTCCCATAGACTCCAGCAGGCTGGTTCTACAAAAAGTATTCCTATGTTCAGTATTCTTACAGTATTTCTATTTAGGTATGTGCTTATAATTGTTGAGGTTTGATGCTAACCTTTTAAACCGACAATTACTAACATTTTAAAGGAATGGTTAAACTGTAAAACTCAATTTCTATACGGAAGAATGATTCTAAATAAGCAGTCCTTCGTCCTTCAGACTGGGTTCACGAGTAGCTACATGGAGCGTGTTTCTTTTTCTTGCTTTCTCTCTGTCTTTCAAAATAAATGTATCTACTGTGTAAGTGTCAAGCACTGCCCTTACATTTGAGGGTATGCAGATAAATTCAGTCACAGACCTCAAGGGGCTCATAATTCAGGGCTCAGAAGTCTAAGAATAGAGACAAGAGCCAGGTGCAAGTGTGGGCCAGAGGGAAGAGGGATGGATCACAGCTGGTGTCAGGGAAGTCTTCACTGTGATGATATTTGAGTCTTTGAAAATATAAAATGGACACTGAGAATCCTATCACCAAAAAGAAAACACTGAATATTTGCAAGATGCAAAGCAATACTTCCAAGATGCAATACTTCTAAGATGCAAAACTGGGACTTTGAGAAAAGCCTACAGATTCAAGTGTGGATCAGCAGCTTGAGTGATATTGGTTCTGTCAACAATTTACTAGGTACTTTAGGCTCGCCCCTCAAGCGTCCCATAATTTCAGGGTGCCTCCTAAATAGAAATGAAAATATTATTAGAAAGTTCGTTTAAATAAACCTCCTATATAAAAAAAAGACCTCTTTCCAATTTGTTGAAATAAGAGAGTCATAATATTTATTTCATCAAGGGGGTGTGAGGCTTAGTCAGGATTCATTTACTTCATTACTCCTTCTAGGGCACTTGAAAATTTATATAATCCCATTTGTGGTTTGTCAGACCAGACTTCATGAGGATTTGAGGAGAAATTGTATAAATGTGAATGTTTTTATCGAGTTTTTCTCTTCCTTCTTTCAAGTATAACTAGCCTTACTCTAGCTTTTCCAACCCTCCACTCCTCTCTGCATGCTCTGCCTCATTAATCGCTACAGAACCTTCCTTAGTGGCAGGACCCCCCATCTCCTCTACACTTACTTCATTCACTGTGCTCTTACTGCAAGTCCGGTTTGCATGCTTATCTGTTTCCTCAAGTAGACTGTGAACAACCAGAGGGTATCAACCATCTCTTACCTGTTTATTTTTTCTTTTTCTTTTTGAATCTCCAGCACAACTAGTTACACAGTGGCTAGCAGAGAAGAGGTGATTAAATAAAGGTTTGTTAAGTGAATGAGCGCCCAAACCCTCTGCTCTTGTTACAAGACAAAACCCAGCCTGTGCTCTCTGACGATGCAGCCTATCCTCCTGTTCTTCAGCTGCAGCTCACTCTACCCCAGGACCTCCCCTTTCTGACTACCTGAATTTTATCTATTATTTAAGGCAGAGGTTCCCAACCTTGGCTGCACATTAGAATCACATGGGAGAGCTTTACAAATAAAATAAACACGGATGCTCAGCTCTACTGGCAGAGATTTTGATTTAACTGGCCAGGGTGGGGCACTGGCATTGGTATAAATGCTCCTGTGATGAGCCTTAAGTGCAGCCAGGTTTGAGAACCACTGATTTTTTTCTTTTTCTTTCTTTTTTTTTTTTTTTTTTTGAGACAGAGTCTTGCTCTGTCACCTAGGCTTGAGTGCAGTGGTGCAATCTCTACTCACTGTAACCTTTGCCTCCTGGGTTCAAGCGATTCCCTTACCTCAGCCTCCTGAGTAGCTGGGACTACAGGTATGCGCCATCATGGCAGGCTATGTTTTTTTTTTTTTTTGTATTTTTAGTAGAGATGGGGTTTTACCATGTTGGTCAGGCTGGTCTTGAACTCCTGATCTCAGATGATTCACCCACCTCAGCCTCCCAAAAGTGCTGCGATTACAGGCATGAGCCACTGCGTCCTGCCGAGAATCACTAATTTTAAGGTAATACTCAAGTCTCACCTTTTCCTGAAAAGACTTAATATGTCTCTGATGATGTTACCTTCCTTTGGATTCAAAGCAGTTACTGTTTTAACCACTCATTAGACAACAAATCAAACACTGCCTTGTGGCAGTGCCTCAGTATTAGTTTGTTTGGACCTCGAGGGCAGGAACTAGTCTTTACTTCTTCATATGCCCATGCCATGCACAGGGTAGACCAAAACATATTTTTGATGGTTTAAAACAACAACAACTACAAAAAGTAGGAGAGGCCATTTTAATTCTACTCTAAGAACATGTCTTTGGTAAGAATAAAAATGTTGCAAAAAGGGTGGGGCAGGACTGAAGCAGAGCAGGAAAAGAGTAAATAAAAGTCAAATGGAAAAAAAGCTAAATTAGTCCAAAAGAAAATGTTTTCCAGCTTCTTAAGAGAGTTTTTGCAAACACTGAAGCAGAATAAGCAAGAGAATTAACTTGGCTTGTGGCCCTGATAAGGAGATTTCTTTCTTGGTTCTAAAATTTTGCAAAGTTTCCAGGGTGTAAAGAAAATAATCAGCCAGGGAGGACTCCTTCCCTCGGACGACACAATTCAGTTCTTGGGTTAATCGGCTTGAAGGTCTGCTCAGCTTGACCTCACCCCCTTCCAGGACTGTGATCTGAAACTAAGCCTCACATTCAAGAGCCCTGGTGTAGAACTCAATGTCATAGAAACGGGATAAAACATAATCCTCATCCCATAACCTTGATCCCTGGGTGTAGTGGCCTCTGCTAGGGCATTGAAAAAAAAAACCTAAAAATCAAAAAACTATACCTGTTATCATCTCTAAGTCGCTGGTGTCCCAGAGGTCTAACTACCCTAGAATGATCCAGGCACGTTCTGCTACTAAATGGTGTTATAAGGAAGTACTACTTGGTGCAATTACCTTAAATGTTAGCTTTAAAGTACTGTTTTGTGCACATATCCCAGAAAAGGCTTAGCTTCATAGGGCTTCTATAGTTTTTCATAAAAAAAAAAACCACAGGGAAGACTCAGGGAATCACGAAGCACACCCTCTGCTAAGGCAAGATAAGGTCACCAAACAGAGACACGTTTTCTATATCAAACTTTATTCCAGTTATTAGGTCACAGGTTTAACAACTGGTCCCCAAAGGCATGCATATTTCTATCGATTAATTAAATGTATGTTCTCTGCCTGGGTTGGCCATTTTAACACTGGCCATGTTTTACATTAATTGTTTGAAAACATGATTCCAAGGCATCTTATTGCTTAGTAATGATAGTAACAAGTTGTCTTTTGTAAATTAAGATAACATGACTGACCCATCTAATGGGATGTGAGTTGATGAACTGTCACTGATCCATCCACACTTTGCTCCTGGTTCTCCTTATGACCACTGGCCTGCATTTGACCTTGTCAGCCAAAAGCCAAGAGCCACCAACATCCTCCAGTCACCAAAGAAACATAAAAAAATAGCATTTGTCCTACCAGCTACTTCCTGTTGACACTGACTGGTTAATTTATTAAAACAAAAGAAAAAGTAAAATACGGCTCTGACTTCTTTATTCACTTATAAATTCTAACTGGAATTAGTAAAACTAGGATTTAGGAGCCTTGATTTCATGATACCATATATAATAGACGAAGTCATAAACTCCGTGTGTAACCGTAAGAATGGCTTCTAAAATCTAAAATCTAAAGCAGAGACAAACTACAAGTTTTGAAGGAGTGGGATCAAAGATCCATGAAAATGAATGAGTCAACACTGATTCACGAGGAATTTTGCTTCCTCTGATAAAGTTTACATAGGCGTGTTTGACAATCCTTAATGATATCCCTGAAAGGTGCAACACAGCTATTTAGCATGATTTACTACCAAAGGTCATTAGATTCTCCAGGAATATTTTGGAATGTGTTCCGCTAAAAAGAGAAATAATAGCTTCAGAACCTGGGATACCGGACTCATCAGGGAAAAGGTACCATTGAGGTAATGAGTAGTCCAGGGCCTGAAAACTCAAGAATGTTTCCCTGAATAAAACAAGCAACTCTATCTTCTCAGGCATGGCTGACTTGATCACCAAGCTGGAATATTATTTACATAGTCCAAGGCAAACCAAGAAGAATTCTCTGGTTTCTAACCAAGGGCATTTGGAAAATTATGTCTAGAACAGGCAATAGCTGATGCCTGTTTTTGATGATTCCTGCTTCCTTGGAAAAGAGCCAGTTTACCTAATGCAGGTAAAGGCAACAACAACTTTTCTGCCATTTTCTCCAGAAAGGATCACCAGAGTGACATTTCATGCCTCTGTATCTAAACAGCCTGGATTTGATATATATTTAGCAAGGTGGGCAAATCTGGCTTCTGAATTCTGTCGTATCCAAAAAATCAAAATAATCACCCATCTTCTTCTTCCTCCTGCTTTTAGGAGAAACTAGATTGAATCTGGTCACACAGCAGGATACAATTGAGGTTAGTCATCAGGAAAAAGACATTTTTTTATTGTGAAACATTTTACCAAAGCTTTACCAAAGAAGTCAGACAGTGGTGTCCTTTTCTTTGGAATGAAGAATGAAGAGAGAAGACTTAAAAGGAGGTAGAAGGTAAACTTTCTGGATGTAAGGGAAGGATTCTCACTTTTGGCCAGTATAGAAACCACAAATAGGGAACTATGAGACGGTGATCAACCATTTGGAGGTCTTTCTAGCATCATTCAGTACTTTACACTACAGGCGTATGCATTAATGCAAAAGTACCTATTATCTGGGGTAGTTTATTCACTTGGCAGCATCTGTTGGCCTAAGATTTTCAAGGTACACATACTCCAAGAAAAAGCATCATCATTATTTAATTCATATGCAAATTATCTAATCCTCAACAAATACATTCTAAGTGAAATTATCATTTAGAGATAGAGAATTGGATACCCTTAGAGACGTGGTCCTTGGTCACTTACAAATATCAGAGAAATGCTGACTTTGTGGGAATCAATTCTTACATATTTTCCTGTGTGTGACTTGTCTCCCCACTTTATTATAACTGCTGTTGGGACAAGCAGAAATGCTGGTTTCTTTATGTCCTACTAGCCAGTGCTGGCCCAGGACAGACAATGTGGCCAGCATTTTCAGAAGATGCTCAGATTGCTCAGTACATCTCATTCCCCAACCTTCATAGTCAGAGAATACTGTCAAAGCACTCACCTGTCTTCTCTCTGAATCAAGGTACTGGAGGATCAGCCGGGTATTCACACTGTGACTCCAGGTATTTCCTAGTGCAGCTATCACACAGCTGGATCCAGAAGTGCCTGAAATGAAATGGTAAAAGCATGCTTTCAGATGCCCTTTCTTGAGATGGCATTTCACATGAAGTTCAGACATTACTCATTGCCCAGAGAGCACTTGGAGGCTCAGTTCATTACCACAGAACTTGAGGAATTAGTGAAGTAGGACAGGGGTTAAGGAATGTGAGACAACAAACCAGCAGGGGTTTCCTTCAGCCTGGGTGAAAGTGACCACTACTGGGCCAAATAATAACAGAGTTATATATCAAAAAGAGGTTGCATTGCAAGACAGCTCAGAGCCATTGCTACTAGTAAATGTAGCCATTCAATATCAAAGGCATAATGCTACTCCACAGAATAAGAACCAGTTATGAAATAGTCTTAGTTTAATAGAGTTGTTAGACATTTTTAGCTTGACAAGAGTCTTAACTCAATATTCCTTATCAATATAGAAATGGTGGCATATACATATAAAATTCCCTTGTCCTCCCACCCCTTGTATACACACCCAAAAAAGGAATCTGGAAGATCTCAAAATTTCATAGGTGATCTGTTTTAGACATCCCTATTCCAAGAAAAACATTCCTTTACCTTCTAAGACTTTCCTATAAGGAGGAGGGTCTGAAGTAAACTTTATCTGAGTTCCTAGCCTCCTCCAAGTTGCATCTTACATCTCCAAAGCTTTGTTGACCCTTCTTGACATCACCATGAGAAAACCCTTTCTGCTCCCCACCTCCTCCTTCCCCCTTGAAGGCAAGCCAACAAGTCCTGCTGTATAGAAGCCAGCTCCCACTATCATGTCTAGCACATCCCATGGCCTCCTCTGAACCCCTGTGCCCTGTGCCCGAGGGCTCTTCTGAACCCACTTTGGCCCTGGGCCATGACAGGAATCCTAACCTTAGGAGGGCACAGTTGGGCATTTAGTGTGCCTTGTAGCCTCCAGATATGATCTTTTTTCTATGAGGAGACTACATACAGGTTGAAGTCCACTGAATAAGTTAAAACAAAATGAGGTCTTGAGTGTGTCACCTGTTGCCCCCTTACTGCATCATCTGATTTGTATGCCTCAGTGTGGAGTAGGAATTGGTCTTTTGTTTCCAGGGCAAACACCTTCCAGGGTGGTCTACTAACTGCACATGGCCTTAAGCACCTGGGCCCAAATGCTACAATAGACAAATGTAGTTCAGTGGTTCTTGGCTGGAGGGTGGTTTAAAGTGTTCGCAGTGTTACTGGCATCTAGAGGGTAGAGGCTGGTGATGCTGCTAACCATTTTATAATGCTTAGGACAGCATCTTACAACAAAGAATTATCCAGCCCAAAATATAGCAGTGCTGAAGTTGAGAACCCCAGGGTCAGATAACACCAACCATATATATATATATTTCCTGGTTCAAGCAGGAACAGGAATGAATGAGATGGAAATCAATAACCAAGGTCTCAATAAGCCTGGGGATATCAGATTGAAGGAGAATTCAGGGTAAGAAAGAATAAAATTTGGGGTAACCTCAGTTCATCATGCACACAGTTCAAAATATGCACAAATTAATGTGAAAACAAATAATCTAGATTGTTCCGATCTGATCACATCATTCCCCTACTTAAAACGCCTTCAGTAGTCCTTCATGCCTGAGATTAAATACTGTCTCCTGAACAATGCACGCTGAGCACTTTGTCAGCTGCCTCTGCATCTCTCTCTGGCTTCACCTCTCTCAGCCCCCTCACTGGATGGTCTCCCATGACCTCCTGACTTCCCTGGCCTCATCCTCCTTGACCTCTTGTCAGCAGTTGATAAAGCTTCCCCCTTCCTTGGCATCCAATCTACTGGCCTCTTCTGCTTCTCCTTTTACCATGTTGATTACTCCTTTCCTTTCTCTGCCTTTGTTTTCTCTTTCTTCTTAGTTGTGGGTGGACCTTAGGGAGTGGGGCATGACCACATTTTTTCTTGTCTAATACCAAATGCTTTCAGTGTCCAGGAAAATAATGTATATTAGTAAAGAGGCCAGGTGCTTGCATATTAACATGTAGAAATTCTTTACCCACACTAAGAGAGACAGTCTTTACCATTTTTCTTGAAATTCACAACCCTCTCCATCTGACTTTTTACTTTCCCTTTTTTGATAGAAATAGACTTATAGAAAAATATTTTCTACTATAAGAAAACCAACACTGCAAGGGCAATAGCAACTACATTTGCATTTTAGAAAAACAGCTCTATTGAGATAATTTGCTATCATACATCCTCTGATTTCAAGTGGCTTTTGCTATATTCACAGAGATGTTCAGCCATCACCACCATTAACTGTAGAACATTTCATCCCCCTAAAAAGAAATCCCACACCCACTGGCCACCAGTTCCCAACACCCCATTCCCTGCCTACCTCCAGCTCTTGGCAACCATTAACCTATTTTTTCTTTTTCTCTATAGATTTAGTAACTGACTTTCAATTAAAGCCTTAGGAGATGAGGGGAAGTGGTGAGTACTGTGGTGAGTTCGAGAATTCATCCAGGATCTCAAGGGGGCAGTCTCTGTTCAGCTCTAGCTGTTGTTGTCATGTGGCAATGTGAGTTCATAGTTAGTCACATCTTATTTACTTATTTTAAAATTGTAAAAAACTTTTACAATCACATCTTTTGATTTTTAAAAATCATAGTGATATGATTTTTTAATTGTGCTAACATCAAAGTGCAATTTTGATTTTTAAAACGGAAGCCAGAAATCAACGCTTTAAGTATAATTTCCAGATTTTAAAATGTTGGTTTAATATGTATACTTCTAAAAACACACAAATAAACATGTTTTTGAGCCAGATATGCCTCATTCCCATCAAGCCTGCAGTGTCTGCTCTACATGGCATGGCTCCACTTTGAAAAGGATGAGAGCCCGTTCCACAAGGTGGATGGTTTCTACGCCTTTGTCTCAACCTTTGGCTTGTCTCAACACTTGTCTTCCATTTTTAACCACAAGAACTGCAAGCCTACATCATAAATTTTAGCACTGCAGATTCAGTATCATCGAAGCAAGCTCATATTTTCCCATATAAATCTACTCCTCCATCTCTGTTCCTTCCTTTGACCCTCCAGTTAATCTGGTTTAAAACCTCAGCTCCATTTTTAAAATGTTTCCTTCTCTCCTGCTTCTTCTCACTTGCAATGAATTGAGAGGTGTTACTGATTTAACTGTAAAATCCTACCTATATCCATCCATTCATTTCTCCTACCTCACCCTTAGATCCATTCCTAACTCTCCATTCCCCCTAACTCAACCTTAGACCCACATTAGCTTTCACCTGGTGTGACTGCTTTAGTTGCCTATTGTCCATGCTGCTGTCACTTTCTCCCTATTAAAGCCATCCTCTGTTTTACTACTTGATTAACCTCCTCCAAGCACACACCTAAGCATACCACCCTCCCATTTACAACCATCATGCTCAAAAACTTTCAGTGGCTCCCAAGTGCCTTCAGAGAATTCTAAATTCCTAACACTGGCATTCAAGAACTTTCTACCCTGTGCCCACCTGCCCTTCCAGACTTCTTCCCCCTGCTCCATTTCCCACATCTGTGTTCCTACTTAATCACTTATTTCCTATGCCCCTCCCTCATCTGGAACTCCCCTATGTTCACATGTCCCAAATCTACTCTGCCTTCAATGCTACTTTCTATGTGCCAATTTCTCTAATCTTCACAGAAATAATGTCTTCCTCCTGTAAACTTCTATAATACTTTATTTTACTGTCTCACATTACAATCATTTTCTACCTGTGGTATATTATTTGTGTGTTTTTCTTATCATCTTTAATACAGAGTCATGCTCTGCATAATGATGTTTCAGCAAATGACAGACTGCAAATATGACAGTGGCCCCATCACATTATCATGCAGCTGATAAATTCCTATCACTTAGTGATGTCACAGCACTGGTAACATCATAGCACAATGCATACTCGCATGCTTGTGGTGATGATTGGTAAATAAACCTACTGTGATGTCAGCTGTATAAAAGTACAGCACTTACAATTATGTATAGTACATAATACTTGATCTTACTAGAGTATATGTATTTACTATACTTTTAATCAATATTTTAGAGTCTATTCTACTTTTAATAACCAGTTTAGTAAATATAAAAACCAGTTATATAGCTACTATACTTTTGTGTATTTACTATATTTTTATTATATCTATATGTATGTATTTACTATATATACTTTTATGTAGTTTATGTATTTACTATACTTTTAATGTATTTACTATACTTTTAATTATGATTTTAGAGTATATTCTACTTATTTTTGAAAGTTAACTGTAAAACAGCTTCAGGCAGATCCTTCAAGAGGTATTGCAGAAGAAGGCATTATTATCATAGGAGATGACAGTTCTATGTGAGTTATTGCCCCTGAAGACTTTCCAGTGAGACAAGATGTGGGGGTGAAAGACAGTGATATTGATGATATTGATCCTGTGTAGTCCTAGGCTAATGTGTGTGTCTGTGTCTTAATTTTTACCAAAAAAGTTTAAAAAGGTAAAAAAAACTCAAAAACAGAAACAAGCTTATAGAATAAGGATATAAAGAAAATGTTTTTGAACAGCTATGCAATGTTTATATTTCAGTTATGTTATTAAAAGATCAAAAAGTTAAAAAAATTAAAAAATTAATAAAGTAAAAAAGTGATAGTAATCAAAAGTTATTACTAAAGAAAGAAAAATGCCTCCATCAATGAATGTAGCCTAAGGATACGGGGTTTATGAAGTCTACAGTGGTGTACAGCAGTGCCTTAGGGCTTCACGTTCACTCATCACGAGGTGCACTCACCAACAGACCCAGAGCAACTCCACTCCTATAAGCTCCAGTCATAGTAAGCGCCCTACACAGGTGTATCATTTTTCATCCTTTTACCATTTTTATTGTACCTTTTCTGTTTAGATGTGTTTAGATACACAAATACTTACTATTGGGTTCCAATTGCCTATAGTATTCAGTACAGCAACATGCTGAATGGGTCTGTAGATTAGGAGCAATGGGCTATACCATATATCCTGGGTTTGTAGTAGGCTATTCCATCTCAGTTTGTGTAAATACATTCTATGGTGTTCACACAATGTCAAAATTGCTTAATGATGCATTTCTCAGAACCCATCTCCATTGTTAAGTGACATATGACTATATATTACAAAGAGGCCAAACCCACGTCTGATATATGTCAGCATGCCTGAGTTAACACAAGGTCTGAGACACAGAGCAGGCTTATAAACACTGACTAAGTGACTAATTAAAAAGTTATTTCCACTAAATTTTGAATCATATTATATCCTTGTTTTGGCAGCAGGTTTACATCCTTAATTCTATCTTGCTTAGCTAAAATTAATAGGTTTACATTTTTCAAGTAAACTCTAAAAGTTAGTTGCTTAGATGCCTGCTAAGTGATGGGATGAAGGGAAGCTGAGCTCTAAAGTGTGTCAAGAAAAAGCTACATGTGAGTAATTAGGAGTCGCTAGTTAAGTGCGCAAACATTTTCTTTTTTGGTGATAAACTGTAGGAGTTTCTCAGGTCTATAGGAAGACACAGGATGTCTTCAGAGATTGAAGCCACATTTGGGCCAGGAGCAACTATTTAAAGGACTCCACGTTGCTAAACCAATAAGAATAGTATAAAAAAGTACCCATGCATTTGGTTGTTTTCTGGACAGGTAAACCCAAGTCTTAAGTAAGGGCCATGAGTACAGATGACCACAGAAAAGTTTCCAAAGGAAACCCTGAGTGAGCAAGCTTGACTGTAGTCTACTATAGACTTCAAAAATATCCATTTGTATTTTTAGGAGCGCTTACAAACATTAATCCACCATAAAAGTAATAACAGCAAGGCCTTGAAAGTTAATGATAATGAAAGGCAATTTTTAAATTTTTTTTTTTGACACAGGGCCTCCCTTGTTGCCCAGGCTGGAATGCAGCAGTATGATCATAGCTCACTGTAACCTTGAATTCCCATGCTCAAGCAATCCTCCCACCTCAGCCTACCAAGTAGCTGGGACCATAGGCACATGCCACCACGACTGGCTAACTTATTTTTATTTTTTTGTAGAGACAGGGTCTCACTATGTTGCCCAAAGTGGAAAGGCAATATTTTTTACGGTACTATGTGCTAGGCATTATGTAAGCTTAAATCTTGTTGAGCTTCATATCTTAGTTACATCTTTTTTTATCCTTACAACAATTCTATGAGGTGAGTAATATTAACATCCCTATTGACAGAATGAGGCTATGAGAAACGAAGTCACTCCAGTTCACATGGTTAGTTACTGACACAGCCAGGGTTCGAAACTGGGCCAACTGAGTCTTAACCACTACTCCAGTTAGCTTTCTTTGGGCTTATCATGTCTCTCATGTCAAATACCGTGTTATTCTGCCAGCCCACAAGGGCCTTGAGAGCTCAAAGGCCCATCTCCGGGAGGACACTGATGGAAGTGTGTCATGAGGATCTTATCACTCATCTGAGCTCTGCATGTCACTCAGGTTCCATACTCGGCTTCCTCTGTTCTGATGTACAGCGATAACCCAGGGCAAGGGGTTTCCAGAAAGACAGCATGTCCTCTGGCTCAGCAAGTTACTTAATTTCACTCAACTGGCCCAGCAGCTGGATTCACGCAAGTCAGGTGGCCTGGAACTGACCCTCTCTGGTTGTAGAATTAAAAATCTGGTAAGGATAGGAAAGATAGTTCACTTAACAGGGCCTCAAGTATAGGAAAGCAATTGAAGGGTGATAGAAGTGATAGGATCACTTGAGAGAGGGAGGCAGGGAAACTGTAAGTTACTACAAAGTTGTGACCTTATTTTAAACTAGAAAACTTAGTGGTCTCTTATGTCTTTTGACTTTCAAGCATTCCTGTGAGAGAGCTGGCATAAATAATTGTTAATGCTGTTGATGGGAAATTTAAAGCAGGAGGAATCTGCCTACTGGCTTTTAAGAAAAGGTGATTTCCTGCTAGATGACCTAATTGGTTAGGAAACAGATAAGTGAACTTTCTCTATGTTCACTTTAAGAGGAAGTTCTAAAAATTGAGGTGCTTGCTCCCTCTCTCTCCTTTTTGATGATTGTGATATTTAGACCTGCCAAAGCAGTATAACTTCATTGTCTGGAATTAGGTTAATTCCAATACAAATACAAAAATCAAATACGTGAACTGAGCTTTGAAAATATTTTCATTTTTGAGGATTTTCATTGTTATGGGATTGAGCCTGTAGAAGTCTCTGTGTAAGCTACATACAGCAAATCTAATTTATTCACACTGAAGTCAGGGCTCTCTATAAAAGACTGTGGGAACATTCATTCTCCACTCTCTCAGAGACTCTTTTAGGTAAGTCAAAGCATGTTCTCTTTCTGTGACTGCTAACCCATCTGTAAAATGCGAATAATAATTCTGGCCTCCAGGCAACCAGAGGTTCTTGGTGACCCTTAGATGAAGATACTTGATATGTATAAGTGACAGGAACAATGATGATCAAACACTGAAGATGAAATTCTAGGGAGGAAAGAAGTTTAATCATTATCTCCTGCATTTTTTATTCTGTTAACAATGAGGCAAGATAGTAAATCTTAGTTGCAAAGTGGTTACAACACATGATTTGGATTCTGCAATATCTTTCATGACTATCTTTTGGATCCAATTCCTTACTCATTTGGTGTGGGAGTTGGTTATGAAGACGAATTTCTCACAAGGCAAGGAGCTGTCTCTCTGCTCTGTATACATGGGGTGTAGCCCTCGTGCAGTCAGACTGGAGGAGGATAAGCAGGTTGCTATGTAGCCTTGATTTCCAAAAAGGTGATGGGCTTCTGGTACCAACCCGTGTCAGTATTTAGAAGAGGCTTGTTGGAAAGCTCTTAATGAGAAAGCTCCTTCTCCGAAAACATTTCAATTTATGACTCCTGTGCTAAGCATTTCTAGGAGATCAAACTGAATCTCTAGTGCATAACAGAAAAGCGTTTGCCCTGTAGCAAAAGGGTCAACTTTAAAAGAATGATTTTCCATGTTTAAAAAAAAAAAAGTCAAAAAAACAAAGCAATGACTCCCAGAATAGGAACAGAGGGGAAGGAAAAGTTCATGGCCTTAGCGGACTGGATATTCTGGATATTTGGTCCCTCCAGCCCCTGCAGATGAAAGCCCATGTATTTAGAGTAGAAATAGGAAATTTAAAAAAAACAAAGGAATAACAACACCTAAAAATGTTTTCAGGATTGAAATAAATCCAGGAAAGAAGATGGTATGTTACCACTGGAACTGTATTCTCCTTCTTAGCTCTTGTCCTCACGTCCTGAAGCACATTCCATGTAATGCATGATAGCCTGTGGCCAGCTGCTGGCTAGGAGGCAGGACCCTGCAGTTCTATTTCTGACTCCGTCTGGGCTTCTGAAGAGAACAGGTGGGAGAAGGAGAGTAGTGTAACAAAGAACCTCAGAGTAGGCCTCAGTAATGAGCAGTTACCTAACCTCGCTAAGCCTCAGTTTCCTCATCCATGACAAGAAGGGGTCAATGACCTTAAAATTTCCTGCCTTATTAAAAAACTTTGTGTCTTTGGTATTTTGATGATGTGGCTGAGTTCCTCATTGAGAACCTCACTTGTTCCAGGAAGTTTGAGAATGCTCCACGCCATGTGCTCTCTTTGAATCGATGTGCCCTATCCAGCACCCGTTTATGCTTGAAGACAGCACAGGTATGGGTTCTTTTGCTGATAGCAGATTTCTCTCCAGACTAGAGATTTTCTTAGTCTACCCTACTTAGTAAGACTTTATGATGGGTAAACCTGTGCTGACCAGTGGCCAAGTCCCAGCAAACACAACTTCATAGTAACAAAGCTTAAAGACTGAGTGCGAGACTAGGGATCAGAAGGACGTTATCATCCATTCAATTCAGCTTCTCCTGTTCAAAACTAGGCCCCTGGCACTTGCTGAGCATGGTTCTTTATTGGATCATCCATTTGAACTGGGGAAGGGACTGAGAATCTTGGTTACCTCTCTTGGCAGGTCATCAGTTCTTGTTCCATACAACACAGAATTTCAGCAACAAAAGGTGAAGAGGATGAGTAAGTTATTAAAGTAGGGAAACTGCCTAGAATAGGGCTATTTTTAGAATAAAGATTCAAGATGACCTACAAGCTCTGTGAGACCACAGGACAAAGGTGTCAAAGAAAAGAGACTGGGATAGGCTCAGACATTTACCCTCCAGCAAAATTAATTTCCTTGGGGGCTTGTGGTTCACTAACTGAATCTGTGAACCAGCTGTATTTAGGGTGCATTCTACTTCCTTGGGTCTCTAAAACTGACAATGGTCTATAGGTCAGGTTCCAACGGAAGTGATATTTCTGACCTAGCTCTATAAATAGAGCACTGGAAAAAACCCATCAGCTGCAATGGCTCAGGGACCACACGCTATCTATTAAGTAAGCAACCGCAGTATTTGTGCTATCATTTTAGATAAGAAAAAATATATCTTTTGTTATTTATAATCTTCTGAGCTTTGAGATTCTCAAAATACTTTAAAGCTATTAGTCGTCTTTCAGATTTATAAATACGGGATCTGAGGCATAAAACTATGTAATAACTGCTTCAACTAATGCCATTTACCCACCGAGGAAGGCATTTGGCTTGTAAAGAATGGGCTGCTTCATTTTAGTAAAGCAGAAAATTTCATTCCTGATGTCTCTTGGCTGGAGGTGAAAGGAGTGAATGCAGTCCAGAGGCTTTACTTGCACAACATACCTAGGCTGATCCAAGTCTCAGTAAAACTCGTTACTGAGAAAGGTAAGAAATGTGAAGCAGAAGACAGGAAGAAGTGAGGCAATCAGAACCTCTGGAATGCAAGAGTTAGGGATGGATCCTCCATAGCACAAGGTAGGGTAGAAGCGGGGGTGAGCCATCCACTAGGCTAGAGACTGGTATGCACAAATCAGTCAACAACTCCACTGGCTCATGGATAGGGAGAAAATACCTTCAGTTTCCCAGAGTCTTAACAAAATACTTTAAGTTCTCATCCAACCAGGACATTTTTGAAAATGAAATGGGGACATTTTAATAGTTATACTGGGATAACAGAGATAAACTGAGCTTGCTCTGAGAAAACCAAGACATATGTTATCCTACAGAGATACCACGTAGGAACTATCCAGAATCACAGTGAGAACGCTCACTTTATAAGAAGAGCTTCAGTCTGGAAGTAGGGGATGCTGTACTAGGCTTCTTTGCTGTGTCTGCAGTGTCGATCATCAAGGTCTCAAAGATGGCTAGGAAAACAATAGTAGGCATAAGAAGAACAGAACTAGATTGTCTGAATAAAAAGAAGCAATCTCCTCCCATCAGCTCAACTCCCAACATTCTCCAGGAAGCCATGCCCCTGGACTTTTTCTCCAATAATACAGCTTTCCTCTTGCTACCTTCTACTTAAGGAAAACAAACAAACAAAAAATCCTGAATCATGACTTGTAGTTAAATCTCTTGACCCTTTGCAAATAAGTTTTTAATTAAAAATAAATTCACTCATTACAGAAAACACATATTACCCTTAAGTAAATGCTAGCAAAATAAAACAAAGAAAACAAAAACACAACCATTTAAAGAAATCTGTGGCACTTTCTCTTTAAATTTAGGCTTCATTCAAGACAAGCCAGAAAGATGCTTGCATAAAATATGGGTTTTTTTCCCCCCACAATGTGTTCTATCTGCTCACCATGAAATCTTCAGACCACACCTTTCAGCGGTCCTGGTATGAGCTTTGCTTTCCTGCTCCCATTGTAGAGTCAGAGGCAGCAGGAGGATACCAGAGTTGAATTCTAGTAAGTCTTGTGTACTATACATGGTCAGCATCTCATTTTTTGACCACTTGATATTTGTTTCAGGTGGCACTGGCTGAGGCAGAAGGAATACAGCTGCTGATTCTGATCTCACACTGGGTATAGCCCTGAGTGCTGGAAAAAACATCACCCTCGGAAGTGTGCATGCAGCCAGCTGCCTTTGGAGAGAGCTGGGAAGGGTGTAAAGTGGCCATGTCCTTTACCAGACACTCTTTCTGGGGAAGATTCAAACTATAGTGAAGTAACATTCGGTAGCTTTATATATCCAATGAAGTAGTTTGGGACAAGGACAAAGCCAGGTGCCACCCACGTGACTGAAGCAAGGGGACACACTAGCAGTCACGTGGTTTGCCTTCAGGAAATCAGCTCACAAGGCAAACCCAGGACTGGGAGAAGGTCCTCTGCCCAGGCCTTAGCTTGTGAAGAATCGGGCCTGGGTAAGCCTGTTCCTGCTTCAGGCCCACTTTGGATCACTGGCACTTTGCAAGCAGTAAGAACAGAAGAGAAAAGAAATGTGATTTGTTTATTAGGAAATATGTTCTTGAAGAAAAGTTTTTCTGGGAGAACATCAATGGCTTTAAAAACCATTAATGCAAAAAGATATTTCAACTAAAATGCCATGTCTAATCCTGGACTGCATCCTGGAAAAAACTGCCATAGAGTACATTATTGGGACGCCTGGCAAAGTTTGAATATTGCCAGTATGTTAGATAATAGTACTGTATCAATACTAATTTCCTGGGTGAGATCATTGTACTGTGGTTATGTAAGAGAAATTCTTGTTCTTAAGGGATAAATGCTGAAGTATTTGGGGATGAAAGGATATGATATCTGTAATTTGCCCTCAGACGGTTCACCAAAGATAATTATAATAAGTTAACAATATTATAAAATAAATTGGTAACTAATATACAAGAGATAAAAACACATGAGGCAAAATGTCAAAAATCAGGTAAAGAGTTGGGCGCGGTGGCTCAGGCCTGTAATCCCAGTACTTTGGGAGGCCGAGGTGGGTGGATCTCGAGGTCAGGAGATCGAGGTCATCCTGGCTAACATGGTGCAACCCCATCTCTACCAAAACTACAAAAAATTAGCTGGGCGTGGTGGCAGGCGCCTGTAGTCCCAGCTACTCGGGAGGCTGAGGCAGAAGAATGGTGTGAACCCGGGAGGTGGAGCTTGTAGTGAGCCGAGATCGTGCCACTGTACTCCAGCCTGGGCAACAGAGCGAGACTCCGTCTCAAAAACAAAAACAAAAACAAAAAAATCAGGTAAAGGGTATAAGGGAGTTCAATGTACTTTTCTTGGAACTTTTCTGTGGGTTTGAACTCTCCTTCCCCCCACAAAAAATTAGTGTGAAAATGTAGGTTGACATTCCCTGAGAGATTACTTGGTCATTGATATAAAATCAGGACATGGGATTGGATCTCCAGAGAAATTACTAGGGCATTCATATGTTTCCATACATCAGAATCATCTATTAACTTTTTAAAATGCAGAATCCTAGGTTCCATCCCAAACCTGATGAATCAGAATCTCTGGAGGTGATGCCCAAGAGTCCATATTTTCAAAAACCTCTCTTAGATGATCCTAAAATATGCTAACATTTGAAAAAAATCATGTATTAGGCATTTGCTGTTTTGCCTGCAATTACAGACTCCTCAGATCCTGCAGACAGTCCATGTACCATCATGCATGCATTTGTATTAGAAAATCTCCACCTAGTATCTTGTGATGTGGCTCTGTGTCCTTTTAATCTCGGAAGACATCATTCTGGAGAATGCTCTTTGGCCCAGTTTTTTAAGACCGACTTAATCCCCCACCCTACTTCCCAAGAGGAATAGAGAAAAGAGATGTAAATATCCTTTAGAACTGCCATAATTCATCTGCTCGGAGCTGTTGTCCAAGGAGACACCCCAAATACTATTTCAGAGAGGCGTGGTAGGAGGGGCAGCTGATAGCCTGGGCATGAAACAGGCCAGGGCTGGTGACCGGGCCCAGGTCCTCACTCAGAGACCCTCAATAAGGCCCCTCCTCAGTCATGCTCCTTGACCTGCATTGCTTCGAGACACCAAACAAGCGTCAGCTTTCAGAGTTCACACTCTCCTGTGTTTCCTCAGTGACAGCAGGAATAGAGTGCAAGTAGGGGAGCAAAAAGAATCAAGTGGGACAGAAGACAGAAGGGCTGAGGTGCTTTGAAAACTCCAGAGTGCCTAAGTGCATCTGATGAATTCGACTTAAAGTGCTTCCTTTGATCCCACAACATGGATACAATCCTAATTCCCATTTCATAGGCAGAGAAGTAACCTGACCACCAAAATCCACCTGGTCAGAGGGAGAGCTGGGCCCCGGCCCAGGCCTTCTCCAGCTTTAGCTGTCCCAGCCGCCTGCCGCTCTGGCACTGGAGAACACGTCGTGGTGGAGAATGCTTTCAATTATCACCTTGCCCAGAGTGTGAGGATTTATGGTTATGCTTTCCTCCCTCCCCATCTCCATCAGCCTCTTTGGGAAGCAGAGGATCCTGATAGGAATCAGCATATGTTCCTGCGTGGGAGGGAATGGAATGCTGGCCTCACATATGTTTGCTGCCCTCGAGGCTCTGAGAAGCGGGTGGGGGAAGAAGTAAAATGTTGACATTTGGTGGAGGCAATCCCAGTGTCCTCTGCTCCCAGAGTTTTAGACAAGAACCCGAGGGTTTTCATTTCCCACACTGGTGAATTCACTCTGGCTGCCAAGTTCCTTCAATGCAGTGTGCTTCCTTGGCCATCTGGAATCGGCTTTCTGAGGCAAGGCAGAGGGAAGCTGCCGCACTTCTCCTTTTGGCGGCCTGCACATACACAAGAGGGGTGTCCCCATGGCCACCATGCCAACACAAAGCTCACCACAAACTGGGGCCACAGGAGGGAGGAAAACTCCATTTGTGAAAGGAATTCACAGCTCACAAGTTTCAAGGTCCAAACAGTGTGCAGATTACCAGGGTGTGGGGCTTAGGCAACGGAGATGACCTTGCTTTAACTTCCTCAAGTATCTCTTGACAAGCATGTCCCAGTCCCCGGGGAGTGGAGGGTAGGGCAGTCAAGTACTTTCAGGCAGTTGCCTCATGGCGGGAGAGGGAACTTATGAACAAAATGTGCTGAGGCTAGCAGGGTTATTTTAACTGGGGGAACTGGTTTTGGTGGCAGTAGCCAGTCAGTTCACATCTGCAAAATATGAATTCTTAAGTAAACCAATTTCCTTCTTCCTCGAAGGCCAATGCTTATCCAGAAATGGGCCAGAACTTTGGGTTTACCGCAAATGACCAGCATCAGCAAAGTGATCAAGACCACCACCTTTGGATAATGTGTCCTACATCTCAGATGTCAGTTGATATAAGACATTCCAGTAAAGAATTATGAGGTAACATTTTGGGATAATTGTTGTGTTCCAGGCTAAACACCTTACATACATTATCTCTATGAGGGTGGTACCATTATCATACCAATTTTCTAATGAAGGAAGCTGCGCTACAAAGAAAGTGATTTGCCCAAGGCCACCTGGCAAGTGGCAGAGTCAGGATTTAAACCCCAGAGTCTGATTCATTATTTTTCTTTTCATTGTTTCTTTTGGCCATTTATAAAGTATTGCAAGAAGGGCCATTAATCTCCCTTTCTAGGAGGGAAAACACATGGAAACCACCCCCCCCCACCCAATTTTCTGGACATC
This sequence comes from Papio anubis, assembly GCF_008728515.1. Lineage (NCBI taxonomy): Eukaryota > Metazoa > Chordata > Mammalia > Primates > Cercopithecidae > Papio > Papio anubis. The sequence goes on from NC_044982.1 coordinate 38,256,768, forward strand.
CCATTCATTTTCTTTTCCTCATTAAATTAAAATATTCAGTTTCTTATTCAGAGTCATCTAGGCCTTTCTAGAAACGCATATTTTAATAATGTTCTCTCCCTATTGTTGGGAAATGCTTAGTCATATGATAGGTTTCTAGAAATTGATATCAAAAGAAAAATAAATCTCCAGATTTTCTCCAACTGAAAATATGTAAGGTGATCCCAGTTGCCAAAATCATGACTGGCTTTCCTTCTATGACTATAATCTCCACATCTGGTTCACTTCTTTGCCAGAAGTACATGATCATACACCTTTTTGTGTCTTAGGATGTTTCTCTATTTTATGACATTTCTAAATAGAACTGCTGTGTTAATCATCATTATAATCTGATAACTACATTATTTCTTTTATCAGTGTTCACTCTACAATGAAAAAATAAAGCAGCAGCAGGTGAATATGAAAGAATAAGAAGAGCCCTGCAGACAACCCGTTAGCCCATGTTTTCATCTGTAAAGTGGATGTGGGATGGGAAGAGGGACAATGACATAGTACCGACCAGGTTCCAGAAACTATTTCGAGTGCTTTACATGAGAAAAATCTCTTAATTGTCTCAACATCCATAGGAAGTATATCTCTAGTGTTGCCCCTATTTTATAGATGACAAAACCTTACCAATATCTGTATAGCTAGTAAGTAGGAGAGACAGGATTCAATCTGTCAGCCCAACTCTGGCGGCACCCGTGTCCCCACCCTGTGATCCTGACAGGCAGCCACAGCCAGGAGTCCTTGTTTTAGATGTTTCCCATGTCTGCCGCTGAACTAGACCCTAACAGTGGATTCTTAGTACATCCTTACCCAAGGATAACCCATAAGTTTTCATGACATTACCACGGACTCGTCTTGCTTGTGAAACCCAGTAATAGTACAAACAGAAGAATCATGTGTTAAGAATTTTTCGAAGTAAATGATTCTGTCATCATTATTCGTAAAGAAAGTGATGTGCCCAAGGTCACACACTTGGTCACTGGTCAGTCCTGGGACAAACACCCCTTGATGTCCAGCCCTTGAGTCAGGACGACTGCTTCATCTAGAAGGCACCATGGGCACTCTGCCTGAATCCAGGAACCTCTGGAGTTGTATATGGCGCTGTCTAAGACAAAGGAAACCGCTATACCAGCTCCACAGAAGCCCTGGCTCTAAATTAAAAACAGCACAACAATAACATTGCAGCAACAACAAAATAGTAATAAAATAAAAGGTGAGAAAACTCAAGAGCATAAAAATTTCCTTAAACTGATCATCAAGGAAAGGAAAGGGAGGGATCCTTCTTTAAAGAGGCAAGTGCCTGCCAGCAGGAACCTAAAACTCATTATTATTCTGTATTTTCTTTTTTCATGACTAAAAAGTTTTTCTATCCTCCCCCTTCCTATCCCTATCAAAAGAATAACCCCCCGCAAGACAATCACAAACTTTAAAAGTAGCAAGCCCTCACTTCAAACAACATGTAAAAATAAAAATTCAAAAACCCATAGTGTTTGCAAAACAGCTTTGTGTGGAGGAAGGGCAAATCTTATCTTAAGAGAGGCTAATTTCATAGGATCGGGCAAAAAGAGGAGAGGTAGAAAGGGTGGGAGCACAGAAGAAGGGGAGGCGGGAGAGGAGGGGATAAAGGAGGAAGAATCGCTGGCTTTAAAAAGCAACATTGTCCAGAGAGGTGAAAGGGAACAGATGGCCGTGGAGAATGTGGCCCTCAAAGCCTGAAGAAAGGGGCGATGCCGACAGATCTTGCTGTTTCCCATTGATGCCTGAATGTTCTGGTGTGGGGAAGCCGAGGCCAGTGCAGGGGACAGACCTCTGTTCCCAGCAGCTCACTGGGGCACTGGCGCTGAGGCTCACTGAGAAAAAGAGCAGGCGGGGGTGAGGGGGGCGGGAGGCAGCTGTGGCCGCGGAGGGAAAGGACAGTGAGCAGCATCGGAGACGTGCGGCTTCCACAGCCTTCTCTTTTGGCCCAGCCCAGGGAGGTCAGCCCAGTGCTGGTCTTTGCCCTGGCAGAGGTGAAGTAAAGGACAGGAGCCAGGGCCCAAAGCCTCGGCATCCTTCCCCTCAAAACCCACTGGGGGAGGCCTGTCTGGGATAAAGTAGATACCTTGGGGGAGGGAAATGAAGAAAATATTCCAAATGCTTTCAGAGGATTGAGACATTCAAATTACAATAAACAAGAAATCTGGGTCTCTGAAAAAGGTCAGAGAATCCTGCCAAGTAAATCTTATATTATTTCATGGAGTCTCAAGGAAGATAAGTGATTTGCTGAGAAAAACAAAAATGACTTGGTGGCAGACCCAGGAAGGAATCCAAGAGTCAGTTTCAGAGGACTGAGTCAGCCCCCAAAGAGGTATAGGATTCAAGGTGGGCCGCCCGGTCATTGCTTGTAGCTGTGCCATGCTGGAGGATTGTTATTGGAGACTCACAAGTCAGTGCAGGGCAGCACTAATACAGGAACCTCTGGCCAGCTGGCGAGCCCGTCCTTCCAGGAGGAAAAAGCCCAGCAGCCCCTGCAGATGGAGGTCTGAGAACTTGGGAAGGCCGGGAAGGGTTTGCGGAAGCAGCGATTACAAAGAGGCTCATAAACTTTAGGGGACAAAGATGCAATCACTGTAATTTCCTTAACTTAACTTTGATCAGAAAAATCATCGTTCCAAACGACATCTTGACCTCTCCCTACACCTGCAGAAGATGTTGATAAAATTCAGCCTTGCTCCTGCCCACTAAAGAGGAAGCCACCTTCTGCCTGGCTCACTGTTCATTCAGCCCACAGAGACTGCACAAGTTCAAAACAAAGTTCCTCCAGTTCTTCTCTTCCTCTCTCTTCTTCCCTGGCCCTAAAAATGAGAGAGATCTGAATTTGGGGGCAGATGGTCTTTCAAACAGTGGGGCAGGAGTTTGCAGAAACAGGTCCCTCATCAGAACAGTCTTTTGGAAACATTCCCACACATTTCAGGCCCCCATAAACATCACCCTCTGTGAGAGTAAAGGAGTTAAAAGGGGGCCCTAAATACATTTAGTGACCTGGCAAGTTCACCTTTACCTGGGGCTAGGTCTCCATTGCCATGTCAAAGAGCCACCCAGCCCCACGTTTTGCACTGTAGATGCATCTGAGTCCCTGAGAAAATTCCCATGGAGCGGCTCAATAAAAAAAGATCAACCATGATAAAGACCTTGCCTTTTATTTCCCTGCTTCATCCAAATTGCTCCCCAGGCGCTTTAGATTTAGAAGCTCTGCTAATCAACCTTATAAACAGCAGCCCGGCCACTGCATAGAAAGTACTTTGTATAGCTCCTAAGTGAAATTACCCCAGGGGATAGAAGATGCCCAAGGCTTTAACAATCACAACATAACACAGCCTCAGTATGAGAATAGAAGACAAGCACACTTTGACATCCCAATTGAAACTCTGGGCTGAATCCGACATAGAAGAATGTAATTACCTTTCCTAGTTTGACGGTGCACTGAAGAAATTGGAGAAGCGGAATACCTATTAGGTCCCCACTAATCCTCCTCCTAAATTCAAAGCAGGGCTAGTCCCTGGAATTCATTTCTGAGTATCCTTACTCTCCACTATTGTTAAACAGCTCAATTGATAAGTGCTTCCAGCTAATAATGCTTTCTACGGAGCTCACCCCCTCCTCTTTCCCAGCAGCTCAAAGCACTTTACAAATATCACCTCATTATTCTTTATAACACTCAAGTGAGCCTGATAGGTGGAAAGGTTCATTATCTTCTCCTTCCCAATAGGGGAAATAGACAAAGGAAGGAGAAGTGACTCGCTGAAGCCAACAAAGCAGAGGCAGAACTGGAACTAAAACTCAGTCATTCCCCTGACTCCAAATGCACACATGTCCTATGTCAGCTTGTAAAGCTGTTCTGCTGACAGGGCAGGATTTTCTTGGCGTGGGCTGTGTTGTAATCAACAGGGCCGCAGAACTGGGGCACCAGGCTGCAAGGGGAAGGGCATGAGTTGAAATGGGGAGGCCCCACTCAAATGGCCTTCACCAGTATGGACCAGTTTCTTCACCTTCGAATCTCAGTGTCCTCCTTGGAAAAGGAGGTGTGTAGATTACAGAAATTTCAGGTTCCTCCTAGCTCTTAGGTAATTGGTGAAATGAGAGTTTCAAAAGAGGGTTCTATTTTTCACCAGCCCTTGTGACCACCTGGGCCTCATTCCTTTTGTAAGCCTGAAATAGCATCTTTGTTTATAGAGTGCTCTATGTCATCCACTGTCCACCCACTGGGGATCTAATCATTCAGTTCAAAGTGGCAAATGGGACAGACAGTCCTATAGGGCATCAAGGCCAAGCACTAAAGAGATATGGAGACATGCAGGGAACAGGAAGACAGAAGACTGGAAGGGTCATAAAAGGAAGACTTGGCGAACAACATCTTGAGCTGTGCCTTGGTCCTCACCAGGGCACTCCCTACATTCCAAGGAACCTATGACAAGCCTTCCAAAGCATAAGAAGGTTCCAAAGAAACAGGGTTTGCTTGGGTTTTTCTAAATACAGGATTTACTTGCCAACCCCAAAACCCAAGTGAACAATGCCCCAATGTACCCTGTAGTGGTGGTTTTCTATTTAAACAGAATTTGATTTTAATGAAATAACATTGATGTACCTTCCTCAAGTTAATTAAAACCAGATTATACAGGTAGTTCCATAGTTTATAATTTGTATTGCTTGAGCCAGATAAACCTGAGCCTTTAGAAAACCTGCAGTATTTCATCTCTCTGATTTTCTACACTTTCTTTTCCCAAATGATGCTTTGCTACCCCTCATTCGCCACAAAGAGAGTTGGAGAGAGAGGACATTTAGTAAAATCAACATTTATTTGGAGGGGAAGCAGCCCCCGCAACCAGAATAATGACCTTGGAAACAGTTTTGTGTGATGGGGCGATTGCAGTGACTGGATATAAAGGACTGACTGTGCAGCCGCCAGAAAGAAACACATTTTTGTAATATCTGAGTTGTTTCTATTGGCCTGCTCTGCCTTGCATTCACCATGGGAACTGAGTCAACAAGTTTGCTTTCCTTTCATACAGAGCATTTTTTTTTTCCACATACAGGGTAAAAGGAATGAAGAATAGATATCCCCTGAAAGTCAAAGGCTTCATGATTTAAAAAAAATGGGTATAATGTTATTATTTATCTCCAAGTCCAGCTGTAAAGGCAACTGGTTGTAAGCTCTATTCCATCTGCTGTCTCTGAGGACCTCAGCCTGCCCTTGTGGAACCTTCTTTCTGGGAAGCTAAAGAATTTCCAGGATTAGCTCAAGTCCCGAGGCTGCCAACTGTGACAATCTACAAAGGTCTCTTAGGTAATAATTCAGATCCCATTTCTGCTCAAGGCCAAGATGGTCCCCAGTGAGTTGGAAATATTCTCATTTCCTGGACCTAGACCATAATGTGAGTTGACCTTCCAACATTTCCGAAGGGCAAGCTCAGCATCTCCGCATACTAAAGCCTCAACAACTGATACATATGTGACAACACAAACAAAACTGAACTTAAAAAGCAGGGGTTAAGCGTCATCAGAAACAATGTGAAAAAGAAATGCTACATGAAAAGAAAGAAGAAAGGAAAGAGACAGAAAAAAAGAAGAAAGAAAGAGAAAGGAAGGAAGCAAGGAAGGAAGAAAGGAAAGAAGGAAGGAAGGAGAGAGAGAGAGAAAGAAAGAAAGAAAAAGAAAGAAAGAAGACAAGCCTCATAAATTTAATAATTTATCTCCCACCTAATTCTGGAGGAAAGTATCTTGTGAACATATCCTAAACTGAACTTTTGAATTCTCCAAAAGAAAGCCAAGTTTCCAATGCTAATTAGATAAAATGCCAAATTTCTCTCACCATTACAATCCCAAGTTGGGGAAGAATGAATCAATACTCTCAGCTTGTCAGGTGTCTTGGAGACAAGTACGTCTTTAGATCCTACCAGGAACTGCATTAGGGCAATGGGGTCTAGAGGACACTCTAATCCTTCCTCTGACACTCTTTCTCTATATATCTCAGTAGTGCAGACATCTGAGTAGTTGATGAAACATTAAAGTAAGCTTGTAACCCAGCTCTGTGACTAACTCATTCTGTGACCTCCTTAAGCCTCAGTTTCCCCAACTGAAAAAGGAAGTATGACCACAGGGCCTCTAATATCCCTTCCAAATCTTAAATATCTTACTATTGTATCTCTGCATAGATTTGCTCACTTTTCACTTTTCCCAGCCACAGTATGTTCTCTACCTTTTAGTTTCATTCAATGCTGGTCTGTCTCCAAGGGTCCCAGACAGTCAGTGTCTGAGGAGTCTCAGGCTATAAATTCAAGCTTTACTGACTAATAGGAATATTTACTTCTCTCATCCCTGCAGTGTAAACTCAATATCAGAACACTAGTGTTCCAGGTGACCTCACTCAGAAAAGTCCAATGGCATATGCCAATAGATACAATCCAAAATGGGTAAGGATGACGACCCCAAATGTGAAGATTTAGCAAGTAAACCAAAATGATAACAGGCTAAGTTCACAGTATGAACATCTAGGAATAAATGAATAGCTTTTAAAATAAATGACCAGAACTTTGAGGTGTAGATTTTTCCACTACTCAAGATTTGCAATCTAGCTATGACCTAGCTCAGCAACTATATCCACAACAATGGATTTCCACAATGTTAGTTGAGAAAATTTTAGGAACAGTCAGCAACTCCAAAAAACTTTTCATTCAAGGATTCCAAAATGTTATGTAAGTATTATTTCTTATGATCCCAAACAGATGTGGAGATGAGGCTCTTCGACTGAGAAATAAGGAACATTTTACAGACTTGTCTCAGATTATAGAGTAAGCCAGGAGTTGAACAGAGACTCTAACAAGCCATTCTCAGAATTATTCAGTTCCTAATCTGTTACATATTCGCAGAATACCTAGGTTTAAGACAGTAGAGAGTAATTTCAGAAGATTCATTGAGAAACAAGAGGCCCAACTTGGTCTTGATTACCAGATTTCCCTAGCAATCAGTGATGCATTTGTTTGCTACCTTTATTTGGAAGTCTTTTGGAAACCTGACCAAGATGGATCAAATCTACATCTGACAAAATGATGAATGTAAATACTCATGTGTGTTTAAAAGTAATTTTCTTTTTTTTTTTTTTGTTTTTTTTTTTGTTTTGAGACGGAGTCTCGCTCTGTCGCCCAGGCTGGAGTGCAGTGGCCAGATCTCAGCTCACTGCAAGCTCTGCCTCCCAGGTTTACGCCATTCTCCTGCCTCAGCCTCCCAAGTAGCTGGGACTACAGGCGCCTGCCACCTCGCCCGGCTAGTTTTTTGTATTTTTTAGTAGAGACGGGGTTTCACCGTGTTAGCCAGGATGGTCTCGATCTCCTGACCTCGTGATCCGCCCGTCTCGGCCTCCCAAAGTGCTGGGATTACAGGCTTGAGCCACCGCGCCCGGCCTAAAAGTAATTTTCTACTTTTCTATATTACCTATTAGTCAATTCAGAATACAGCCTCGTTACAATAGACCAACATTTAGAACACATTGGTAGATCTGATATATTAAACAACAAAGCAAATCGCAAAGTAGTATGTGCACTATGGTCTAAGTTTGGAAAAAAGTTAACATAAGTATATACATAGAAAAGGAGCTAGAAGGACAAACACTGACATATTATCTTAATGTATTAGGATTATAATTTTTATGTTTCTTCTTGGGAGAGATCTATATTTTCTATTGGTTAATAAAACAACATGAATAAACTTCATAAACATAATATTGAGTAAAAGAAAACAGTACCAAAGAGAATCTACCATATGACTCCATTTATACAAAGTTCAAAAACAGGCAAAACTAATCTATGGTTGTAGAAGTCCAGATAGTAGTTAGTTACCTTTGGGATGAGGGTGGAGGGGTGGGATGGGGTCATGACAGGAAGGGGGAGCTTCCATGGGTGCTATTAATGTTATGTTTCTTAATCTGGGTGCTGGTTACATGTGTGATCAGTGAGAAAGTTCATGGAGCTATACACTACGATGTACACACTTTTTTGTTTATATACTGTATACTTCATTTTAAAAGTTACTTAAAAAAACAAAACAACTGAATCCTGAGGCTTCCTCACACATATTGTCAGGAAGTCTAGAGGAAGGACTCTTTTTGGGGGCAGGGAGAGCCATATTTCCATAGCTCCATTTCTGAATTCTGAAACACGGCTCCATAAAAACGGGAAGATAAATACAACTTTACATCATTGAAGGCTCCCGACTTGTGAATAACAGCATCCTTTGTCATCTCCCTTGACAACATGGTATTAACGGTGACTCTGAAAATCCAAGTTTTCATTCAACTCAGACTCACTATAAGGGTTAATCATTCAGCCTGGACCAGATGCAGCCACGCTGGGAGGTGCACTTCCCACATCGGGGCTCCATTCATGAAAACAAGCTGAAAGTGGCTGAGTCTGCTAGAAAGGAAGCTCTGTGAGGGCAGGGACTTTGTATCCTCACAGCCTGTTGTAAGACCTAGCATAGAATTGGGGTTCAATAAGTATTTTTGAAGTGAGTAAATATATACATTCACTTTCAAAAAGAAGTGTATGTGTTTAGCTCATGTAGAAAGTATGAGGGAGTAAAGGAGAGAGAAAAGGGTGAAGTAGAATGATATTCATTTGGTGACATATGTCTCTGATTGTCGCTTCAGCATTCCTCAACTAAGTCAGGCTAACTAAGGCATGGGGAGATTTATGTTGCTGTAGATGTTCAGGAAAACCAACTAGAAGAACAACACTGTCCAGGCTGAGTGTGGTGGCTCATGCCTGTAATCCCAGCATTTTGGGAGGCCAAGGTGGGTAGATCACTTGAGGTCAGGAGTTCGAGACCAACCTGGTCAACATGGCGAAAGAAACCCCGCCTTTAGTAAAAATACAAAAATTAGCCAGGCATGATGGTGCACGCCTGCAATCTCAGCTATTTGGGAGGCTGAGGTGGAAGAATCGCTTGAACTAGGGAGGCAGAGGTTGCAGTGACCTGAGATTGTGCCACTGCACTCCAGCCTGGGTGACAGAGAGAGGTTGCCTCAATTAAAAAAAAAAAAAAACATATACACACACACACACACACACACACGCACACACATATATATATAATGCAAGTCACATATGTAAGTTAAAATTTTCCAGTAGTCACATGAAAAAAATAGAAATTGGTAAAATAAATGTCAAATATATTCAGTTAGCACAATATATCCAAAACATTATCATTTCAATGTGTAATCAGTACAAAAATTAAGACATTTTATGTTTTTTCCCTCATACTGTCCTTGAAATCCAGTGCATCTTTTATACTCACAGCACCTTTCATGTGCTCAGTAGCTACATGTGGCTGGTGGCTACATAGCAACAGTGCAGGTCTACGAGGACAGCTATTTGGTGGTTGCAGTGGTAGTGTGTGTGTGTAAGAGAGAGTGTGTGTGTAAGAGAGTGTGAGACCAACTCACTTGATGGTATTTAACACTGGTTCCATCTCTTCTTCTAGTCAGCTGCATCCCAGTCCTTAGTTTCTATAGATATGCCAGTATCCTTGTGATAATTTTACTTTCTGCTTCAGCTACTTTGAGTATGGTTTCTGTCACGTGCAATAAAAAGAGACAGATGTGCAGAAAACATGCCTGTGAGTTCATCCTGCTTTAGAGGCACAATGTCTGTCAAACAGTAAACACTAAATTAGCATTGTTGAATTTATAAATCAAGAAATATCGTTATTAACAAAAATGTGCCACCATCTTGTTCTGAAGGTTTTTATGCCACTTGCTGTAGGTTGCGCAATCGATTTGTACATCCCTTTTGAGAAAAAATGAACCGAAGTCTAGTTCCTACTTTAAGTATTCCAGGTGCATTTTAGCTGTAAATTCTGAATCAAACAGGAGTTTAATAAGATGCAGGCGCTACAAGTTACCTGGATACTATCCATCTGAGACTGCTGCAATGTAAAAGAAATTAAAATAACAGCCTTTCTATCAGCCAACGTACCTCCTGCTTCATCTCAGGGTTTGTCTTTCTGCCAACACACATTTATTTCTGTGTGTCTTCAGTTAAACATGGAACTGGAATTTGAGAGGAAATGGGTCAGTGGTTTAACTTTGCTGAGGGAAAAGCAACAACCATCCCTGATACAAAAACCCAAATCACTTGGTGACTTAAATACATAAATAAGTTTGGTATTTCAGTCCTGTGCATTCCACTCTATTAGGTCCAGACTCGTACAGGAGAGGTGATATCAATGAATGTGCAGTTTCATTTCAATTCCAATTTTTATATGTCACAAACCAGTCTTTGGGCATCCTAAATTTCATCTGCTAGCCCTGTTTCTGAGATAGCTTTGCAGGTGGTATACCATCAATAAGTTGGAAAGGAAGGACTAAATGAGAGGCAGAAACAATCACCTTCCCTCTGCTTGATGGGAAACCCCTCCCGGGACTGGGAAGAAAGAGATACTGAATGCCATTAGGAGGAGTTCTTGCTTGGCTTTCAGAACATCCAATGTTAAAAGGCACATGCAATCCAGTGGGATTAGAGAAGAGAGGAAGGGCCACTCAGGTACTAGGCAGTATCGGGGCAGAGACAGTCAGAAGGAACCGGAGAACAAACTCTCTATCATCCCCTGCTGCTAAAATTCTTGGGTGAGCTCTGCATGTGCTAAATGTGGGAGGGCATATGCAGAATTTGCTGTAACTCCTGCTATCCAGAGAGGTGTAAGATATTCAGTGGGTGCCTTACAGCAAAGAGAGGACTGGGGAAAGGTATGTTATTGCTACATCTGTATGAGTCATTGGCTTGTAAATGCCTTTATATTCTGCATAGATCATTCAACATTTGAGTTGGAAACTTAGCCCAATTGTCTATGGAGCTGTTTCCGATTCACCCTGGTTGAAAGGGGTAAGCAGGTCATATCTCAATTTTCTGATCATCCTAATTTTGACTGGGAGAGACATCATAGCAGATGGAACCCCCAGCACAAACGCTGGACTGCTGGGTTCTGCCAGTAGCTTGTATGTGGCCTGCTTTTATCTCAAAGTGCCCATTTGTAAAAAAGGGGGCAACAATAACCTCCAAAGGATACTGCCCTAAATGTTGATGAGATCACATTTGAGAACCCACAGACTTTGTGATTAAGGGACCATCTTAAGTGACCACACGTGGCTAAGAGCACAGACTCGGGAGCCAATCTCTGGGCTGTCACTTATTACCTTTGCCTTTGAACAAACAACCTCTCAGCGCCTGAGTTTTTCATCTGCAAATCATAGATGTAATAGTGTCTACTTCCTGGGCACCAATAAATGGGTTTGTATATGTTAGATGCCTAGAGTAGTGTCTGGCAACATATAAAATTAGCAAATCATTTTCATACTTAAAGCTGAAAAGGACATCACAAATTATCTAGCCATTCTCATAAAATACCCTTTCACAGATGAGAAAACTGAAGGCCAGAGAGATCAAAATAAATTGATAGGAACAATTTGCATATCCCAGTCAGCTCACCAGCAGAGACAATGATGTTTATGAGCAACTATCCTCAGAAATCATTGTAAGGGTCATCACTGGATGCTCGTAATGCTAGATTAGGTCCAGAAGTAAGACTACTCTTCTGGTGTAGTCTTGGGGGACAAATTAGGCCTCACTCATTGGTTCTTAGCTGCCAGATGGGCCCTTCTTCTGAGAGACACAGAAAATGTGAGAGCATTTGGCTGGTGGTACTCAGTGCCATCAAACTTCCAAGATGGTCAGCCTGAAATTGCCAGTTGCCCTGAAGGGGTCCTGGAAGGGAAGAGAGTGCTAGGGGGTGAAAGGCGAAAAATCTATCCCACTGCCTAGAAAAGTCTTTTGAAAGAATGAGCCAAGTCCAAAGCCTTCAATTTCTGTTGCCAGGGGCTGGGGAGAAGACTTCACCTTGATGTGATGTGGCAGCGAAGGTGGCAGGCCTGGCATGCTGTCGATGCAGAGAAGCTGCGGCCCAGCTGACGGGAGGGTCCAGCTGAGCAGTCTCACTGTTCCCCCGAGACCTGGACCAAGCTCAGAACCAGGGGAAGTGGGGATTAACACAATGTGGTGTCCGAACTAATGAGTTAGCAAAACAGAGGCAGATGGCAATTGAGTAACTTAACTCGCCCATCTCTGTTTGCAATGCACTTCCACAAGCTTCTTCTCTATCCTCGTGCTATGTAACTCTGCCCAGACCTTTCCATTCATCCCAGAAGGTCATGGCCACACAGTAATCATCCTACATAAAAGGAGCTATAACACTACTTTCTAAACACAACTGTCACCCACAATTGGGGTATACTGGTGGGGAGGAGGTCTTTCAGACAGCTTTGGTGAGATACCTCTGGTTCTGGAGGGAAAGCAGTTATTTTAAATGAATTCTTGTTATTTTATATTTAAGATATAATTCCATATAACGATTGCTTAAAATGTAGACAGCTGGGTATGGGAACGCTAAAAAGTGGCATAACTTGCAACTTGGAAATGAAAACAAGAAAAAGGAACCTTGATTCTGATCCCAAGACAAGTTTCCTTCAGTCAGATCTTCAGGATTGTGCAACAGTTTCCTTCATAGGCAGTGAAGAGAGGTGCTGCTACCAGAGGATGTGATAAATGACGTGAGTGTACACTTACGCCAGACATGCTAGCCTTGCCACTCTGGGAGGCAAACGACCGCTTCACAAATTATCTACTGCCCTGTGCCTCTCGTAAGGCTTTTTCCTGGCTTCTTTTCCAATGGTCATTGCTTCCACATGGCATTACTGTGCCAGCTAGCAACAAGGCCAGCCAGGACAGCCATTGTGGGAAATCCTGCCTCGTACTTTTGAATGTTGGTTCATTTTTATAATAATCTCTGTAATAATAAAGTTCCAACCACGTAAACAACAAGATTTTCCGGAAGAAAAGAAGGTTAAAAAAATCCCTGATTCATGCATTTTGTTAAAAGGTTACTTTTTCCCTCATTCTTTCTTGTTATTTCATTTTGAGGTCATAAGAAAAAAATTAAAATAAACTTCATTGATGCAAATGGATTTTGCTTTCACAAAGTGGAAAGCTGACTTGAGAAGAAACATCAGTGGTTACTGAATTACTCAGCAGAACAAATAGAACATGTACCTTGACAACGAAGCCTGTGAGTGGAAAGTGTCCTCCCCACTCGCACCCACACTCCCAAGCTTCCCTACCCAGCGACCCTCTCAGGGGCTACCTGCTCACTTCTTTCTCTCTAGAATAGGTCCTTGGGATTGACTCATAGTAGTACAGTAAAACAGGCTGTAATCAAAAGGAGAAAATAACAAGTGTTGATCAGGTGTAAGACTCCACGGCTTACTAGCTGGCAGCATCAGGTTTGGGCCCAATGATGCCTAGGGAAATATTTATATTCCACCCTGATTCTAACTCTGATAATGCAGGGCAGCAGAACGCACAGGTGAAGAAGACCTTGAACACTGAGTGCTGAGAGCAACACTTGGAGAAAACCACAGATGACATTCTTGCAAGTAGAAATTCATTATGTCTTTTTTTGTTTCCCACTCACTGCTATTGGGAATAAACACACTTTCCAACCCTAAGGGTCAGCTGCCTTTCGTGGGAAGTAACTAGTCACAACCTCCTTGTTAAAAGAAGAGGATATTCTGAAGGGGTGAAACTGGTAAGTGATCAGCATCTACTTCAATGACGTTTCCCCCAGTGTGTACATCTGTGTTATACACCACGTGATTTGTCAACCTCAGCACCCTGTCCCTTTGGGCTGGATAAGTCTTGGTTGGAGGGACTATCCTGTTTATTGTAGGATGCTTAGCATTGTCCCTGAGTAGACACCAGTAGCATCCCCCCACATCTGTGACATTGTCAAAAGTCCTCTGGGGGCAATGCTGACCTGGATTGAGAACAACTGGTACACATGGTAAATTCTGGAAAAGCTTCAGTGAGGGATATTAGAATCTTCTATTTGATACTTTTAAAAGTTATATAATTAGCTTATATGTTTTCATGTTGTTTAATGAGAATTCAACTCACACATATCCAAAGAGGTTAAAAATACTGAAAGGAAATTTGTACTAAATTACAAGAGTCATTGGTTTCTTCTAACGGGTGGAAATTTATGAGCAAATTAGGAATTAATTAATTTTTCCAGTTGTAGTTTCTTATGTAGAAAGAGGAATCAAAATAAGCTAAATAAATACAATGAACATAAATAAGGTCATGTGTTACCAGGAAGTACAGCGGTTTGAGTCTAAAGGGGGCTGCACCTAGGGGCCAAAAAAAGCCATGAAATACTATGCTAGTGATTTACCAAAGAGATTTTTTTCACTTGTCCCTAAGAGTACTTTTGGCTTTAACCATGCCCACCTTCATATCCCAGGAAACTATCAACATACCATCAGTAGGAGATATATATATATATATATATTTTTTTTTGAGACGGAGTCTCGCTCTGCCGCCCAGGCTGGAGTGCAGTAGCTGGATCTCAGCTCACTGCAAGCTCCGCCTCCCGGGTTTACGCCATTCTCCTGCCTCAGCCTCCCGAGTAGCTGGGACTACAGGCGCCCGCCACCTTGCCCGGCTAGTTTTCTGTATTTTTTAGTAGAGACGGGGTTTCACCGTGTCGGCCAGGATGGTCTCGATCTCCTGACCTCGTGATCCGCCCGTCTCGGCCTCCCAAAGTGCTGGGATTACAGGCTTGAGCCACTGCGCCCAGCCAAGAGTACTAAGTTCTAAGTCTTTGTGGGGAGGTTCTGTCTTTTCACCTAGACTTGGCAGAGTGCCTGACATAGTGTCATCTGTAATAACTGTTACATGAATGAATGAACAAATAAATAATTTGTATTTGCAGTAGATAAGGAATGCCTGGAGTAGGGCCCTAACTTTTGAGGTTAAGAATTAGAAAGGCCACTCTGTCCTCTCACAAAATATCTTACGGCGCTGATGTCAAAGATAAAACCTTGAGTGAGATCAGTGATTCTCATCCAAAGACAATTCTTCCTCTTTCAACCTTTCCCCCTCTCCAGGGTATTTGTTACTGTCTGGAGACATTTTTAGTTGTCACAAATGAAGGGATGCCATTGGCATCTACCCAGTGGGAAGAGGCAGGAATGCTACTAAACGTTCCATAATGCACAGGATAGCTCTCTACAATCAAGAATAATTTGGCACAAAATGCCAGTAGTGCCCAGGTTGAGAAATGTCAGGCTAGATAAACCAACTGGCCAGAGCTAAATAAATGGACTTTGTCTCAGAATGTGTTTTCTGCCAGTCCCTGTTCTTGTTCTTCTTAGGTCTTTTCTCTACATACCCATCCCCCTTGAGCCTCCTAATCCTAAATCTTACTTTATATGTATTTTGCATCCACTGGCCATTACATCTGATTGTTTCAGAGATAATCTGAAGGAAGCACAGATGGAGTGATAGAAACTGTGGACAGGGTTCCATGCAGGAGAGGTCTTGTGAGTGGACAGAAACAGAGCAGAAGTTATCTCCTCCTAAATAAGAGCAACTGGAAGGGGTTTGGGGTAGAGACTCAGTAGGTGATTTTCATTTTAACCCAATCCACTTATTGTGGCACTGTTATTGACTAACAGGAAGAAGTAGTGTTAGAACCTAATTATAAAGAAACTCTATGGTTTTTTATTTATTTATTTATTTTGAGACGGAGTCTCACTCTGTGGCCCAGGCTGGAGTGCAGTGGCGCGTTCTCGGCTCACTACAAGCTCCGCCTCCCAGGTTTATGCCATTCTCCTGCCTCAGCCTCCTGAGTAGCTGGGACTACAGGCGCCGGCCACACGCCCGGCTAATTTTTTGTATTTTTAGTAGAAACGGGGTTTCACCGTGTTATCCAGGATGGTCTCCATCTCCTGACCTCGTGATCTGCCTGCCTCGGCCTCCCAAAGTGCTGGGATTGCAGGTGTGAGCCACCGCGCCTGGCCGACTCTATGGCTTTTTAACAGAAATGCACCATGATCAGTTTAAGGGAACCAGGAAATAGACCAATATTGCTTTAAGTGACGCTCACATAAGTAAATTCTTCTAAGAAATAGGTAAAAATGTATTTCCCAGGAAAGACTGTCTGGCAAAGTGGAAAGACTGGAATTCTGGTGAGTCAGATTCTAACTAGCTAACTAGCTGTGTGACTCTGAAAAGTCACTTACGGTCATTAGGACTTAGTTTCCTAATCCAAAATAAGAGATCATTTCCAGCAGTTAAATTTGACAATTGACAGGACAAGGAAAACAGGATATATGGGGAAATAGGAAAGAATGATGGATTTGTAATAAATGTGAACATGATTTCATGGCTAAGATTGATGGCTCTATATTCTGCTCTTTTAATTTAGAAACCTATCAATAGAAGACAATTAAACTGTGCTCACCCTACTGATTGATCTAACTTAAAATACTTGAAGTGCCCATCTCATTTATTTCTACAAGACTGAAGTCATCACTCTTATAAACTGAAGGTTGCCTTATGTGGGTGTACACAAATCACAGCCTTGCTGAACAGGGAATTAGAACACAGTTTTCCTTTGCAATTCACATGTTCTAAGCTAATATTAAAATAGTGAGAACCCTGAGATTGCAACAAAAGATTTGGGATTACATTTTCACTGAAATGACACTGAGGTGGTGGTGCCAGCCAGACTTGTGAGTGAGTTATGGCACAGGCACAGCCCAGAGACTTGGCATTTTTCTGTTTTTATTTTTTTCCACTGATGACTCTTGCTGAGAGTGTAAAAGCCAGCGATCCTTCATCCCCCACTCCATCTCTCTGTGGGGAATTATAATATGATTAAATACTCTTAATTATACACACACACACTGACATCCTGAGGAAACTGATGAAAACTACCTGGCAGAAAACATAGGTGTATATTAACTCTAACCATCTGCGGCCTGCTGGGGCACTAACCACAACCGTTGGCTTTTACTCCCCAAGTGAGATGTCATTCTGAGACCATGTGTGTGGTCAGCTAATCAGGTGTGTTTCAGTTTGGTTGGGTGAATAGGCTCTGCAGTTTTACTTTGGTCCCATCAGACATTCTTAGCTTTTCAAGATGACCAACAGCCTCTGTCAGAGAGGAATAATTGGGAGGAAAAGTAAGCTCCTCATTGGCCAAGTGGAGCCAGACAATTTTACATGGTTCCCAGAAGCTACTTAGAAACACACTTTAAGCACAAGAACATCTCCAGAATCCGGACGCTTTGAGAAAGAGGCAATTTAAAGAGAATGACAGCAAAATAAAAGCCTGGAATTTCAGGAAGTGGTTCCAGGAACAATGTGTATATAAAAATGAAGTGGAATCATTTTTTCCAGGCAATCTACTTTTATACACAATGCAATCGTATGACAATAACTAGCATTTATGAGTATGTGAGTACACACTCTATGTTTATAGATACCACAGTAGCCACCAACAGCAGAAGAGGGTGAGTGGATCCCTTTGTGACTAGCGGCCTCACTCTTCACCCTGCTAACTTCACCACACCCATGGGAGCCTTGCTTACCAGCCCAGCAACAGTTGCCTTGATTAAAATGTGATGTCCCTGGTCACTAATAGTTCTCTTGGGAAGTAGAGGGAAAGTAGCCAAACCATACTATGGGAGGAATGGACAAAAATCTCTCTCCCCTTTCCATTCAGACGCATCCTGACCACAGAAATTGTCTTCCCACCAACTTTTCTGCCCTCCATCCTACCTTCCAATGTGATTACATTTGTCTGCCTTTCTACTTAATCTTCACACACCTCTGTCATTCCTCTCTTATCCCTATGGTGGGAGTAAGTATTTTGGTTAACTGCAAGCAGACAAAGTGATACCATTCTCCATGTCCACTCTGAGGCCTAGGACACTGATCATAGACAGGAAGATGGATGAAGTCAGAAAGGGGATTTCCTCTACTTGTCTACCAGTGCACCCCCCCTCTCCCAGCAGTCCCTCTATTTTCCCCTTAAAGAACTTGGCAGTCTCTGAGTAAATCCTATTGACTTGGAACCTGAAAAAATGTTGGCAAAAATCTATTAGCAAAAATTATCTCCAATATGTAAATTTTAATTAATGATATAATTTATTTTAGATTTATTCATTCACTCAATCATCCAATAAATATTTATTGAATTCCTTCATGTACCAGGAAGTGGTGAGAGTAGCTTGGTATTTTAGTAAATAATGGCATGAGACTTATGTCAGACTGAGCAAGGCCTGGCAATATCAGTTTATCCTTGAATGAGAAGCTTCACTTGTTATTTCCTGGAACAAATAACAATAAAACAGCACATATGGCAAATAACAGGTACCTAGTATATGTTTGTTGCTGTAATTGGATGAAGAAGCATTGTTGGGAAGAACAAGTAGACCAAATCAGAAGATATGAAGCAAAATTTCTGGACCTGAGTGTCTCATCTGTAAAATGGGGATCATGCTACCTACATCATTTATTAGACAAGACTACAGTGTAAATCAAAAGAGATAATGCATATGAAAGCACTCTGCAAATTATGAAAGCAGAATTCATACATAAACTACTGTGATTATTCAATCTTGAGATCACAGATAAAAGCAGTATAGTCAGCCCTCCATATCTAGGGGTTCCCCACCTATAGATTCAACCAATGTGGATTGAAAATATTTGAAAAAAAAGCAATGAAAAATAACAATATAACAATAAAAATAATACAAATTTAAAATACAGCATAATAGCTATTTAAATAACATTTTCATTGTATGAGGTATTATAAGTAATCTAGAGATTAAAGTATACGGGAGGATGTGCAAGGTTATATGCAAACATTAATGCCATTTTATATAAGGGAGTTGGGCATCTGAGGATTTTAGTATGGTGCTGAGTCCTTGAACCAATTCCTCTTGGGTACTTAGGGAATGGACCATATATCTCTTCACTTCAACCAACAAAGAAACCTTAATAGAGGAAGGTGGTCTCAATTAACCAGGTAGGGCACTAATAAATTGAATGATCTGAGTCTTAAAGGGAAAGGGAAAGAGCTATTGGGAGAAATATGCTTTTTATAATTTAATATATAATGATTGAAAACAGGAAATACCTCAGTTATGAAAACAAAAGGAGCCCATGTGCTAAAAGACTTAAACATATTGAAGTGGGCCAAAAGTAATTAGGTTGAGTAGGGTAAGGATAAGAAAGTTAAAGCTAATGTTTTCTCCTACCTCTAGATTCAGTTTCTGAGTAGATGAAAACAGTTCAGTGTTTCTCAAACTGGAGTGATACGTGGAGTCCTTTTAAAGGGGAAAACTTGAGACTTGCAAAACAGTTAAAAAATCTTTGGGAGACCTTAGATTAAGTTTCAGAATCACCAGCTTAAGAAACGTAAGACTCTTTTTTTTTTTTAATGACTTTTAATGGCAAAGTATTGTCTTTATGATTTAAAAAAAAATCTTCATAAAAAGTTTAAAATCTCATTAAACTTGCAGACTGCAAGAATCTACAGCTCCCAATTTGAGAAGTGCTGATTTTGTCTCACTCCTTCCCTTTATAGATGAAGGAACTCAGGCCTGTGAAGACAGTGACTCCCTAAGTCACACAGATGGCTATTAGCAAAAAAGAGGCAGAAGCCCAGGCTGCTTGCTTTCGAAAGCAGAGCTTTTTCCTTCTTCAGACAAGGCCTCCTCTGTTTGTGGCAGAGCTCACTATCTGCTCCAGACAGATACTGGTATTGTCCTACACCAGAGACAGGGAAGCAGATGGAGGCGAGAAGGTTTGAAGGGGAAGTGATGTGGGTGTGGCTGATGCAGACATTGCAGCTGGACAAACGATTTGAAAGAAAGGTATTTCCAAGGCTGGCTTCTTTTGCTCATCATTGAAACAAAGAAACACTGGGTGGAAAACACTGGCAGTTTTAATAGTGGGAACATTTCTCCCTAACAAGTTTGAGCAGAAAGTAGGAAGAATATGGTCCTGAGCTAAAAACTGGAGAGGAACTAGAGAAGGTATGAGGTTATAATTCAGGGTGGCCAATTTAATCAGCTCATATTCATTAAACACCCACATACACATGGTGCTTTACAACAAACCCCTTCGCTCACTCTGAAGCATCCACAGGCCTGTTTTAAATGGGCCACCCTGTACATGTTGGGAATCTAGCCAGGGTGTTAAGGCAACTGCTTCCCTTCCTAAGAAAAATAGGGTGGATTTTTAGACAACCACAAGTAAAGGCTAAAGCCTCCAGTTTCACATCCCATCTGAAAGCTGGGAAAGACTTGAGGAATCTGTTTTCCAAGAATCTGTTTGCAAAACTCAATAATATAGTAAACTCTTCCATTTCAGACCTGTAACATTCTATACTATCTATATTCCCAGACTTTTACCCTGCAATTTCCCTGGGTACATTTCCCCTCTTTATTGGAGCTGAACTCAAGTACTTTATGAATATTCCCACATAATGACTGAAGCATTATGACCCTTGAGTTATGTCTAATTAGCCAATCAATGATTTTGGTCACTTCCGGCCCTTGTATAATGGACTCATTGTAACTACAAAAAACATGTTCTTACCATTGCCTGTGTAAACTGCCAAGAATATTTTCTGTCTAACTGATTTATCAAGCAATTTTTGATTGCAATCTGAGGAGAGGACTGCCTGGGCCTGTTCCTTTGACACTCCCCAGGAGCCGGGCCCAGCAAGCTTCTGGTACTATGTGGTCTCTGAATACCAGGGAGGAATGCGGCACAAGTCACCCTACTTGGGTCTCTGCCCAACTGTGTTGGCAGGTGTTGTGACTTTTACAAGAAATCTTATACTTCCAAAGATTGAAATCCACATAGAGGGCATCAGACCATTAGGAAAGGCTGAAAAGCTTCCTTGACATCAGACCATTCATTCTTGGATAACTTTCTCATTCTTCCATGATGCCATCCACTGGGAGATTTCAGGAAGCTGAGGACAAGACTCAAAGCGTTGTAATTACAGCTTATAATACAAGGCAAACAGTAGGTGCTCAACTAAACACTGGTGGGTGGTGGGTTGTTTTCTGTTTTTAATTTGGCTTAGTTTCAATGTGTGGTTTAGGGGGCTGAGATGGGTTCAAGAGGTCGTAGATGCAAATGGGAAGGCAGGATGGGTTTGTTTGAAGTGGCTCTGCATGTCTGCAAATATGTGAGCAGAGAAAAATACTTATAGTATTGTTCAAGGTAGTTAGGTGAACAATCATAAGAGCTGTAAAATAATAAGCCTACTTTAATAACACCCTTACATTTTACAAAATCCTTAAGTGGCCCCAACAGCTTTGCCTTGGGTGTATGTGAAATAAATAGCAGGTGGCTTATTTGGCATGTCCCTCCAGTTCAGGAGTGAGGCTGAGGCCCCTGGGTCCCTAGGAGTCCTCCAGCTTAATAAATAGAATATTATCAATATTCCGGAAGCCTCTTGTATAATCCTTCTCCAATAGCATCATCTTCTCTCCTGCCCAGAGTGAACCTTCATTTTAAACTTGGTGATTTTCATTCAAGCTGTTGACTACATTTCAAAAATCCTATCTAATGTACCCCAAATAAGGCTCCCCAAGCCAATATAAGGGATATACTTCTTTATATTTTTCACTAGAATTAAATCAGCTAATTCATTAATTCAACAAATATTTATCAAGTGCCCACTATGTATCAAGCAAAGACTTAGGCACTAGAGAAACAGCCGTGAGCAAGACAGACATGGTCTGCATCCTTACAGCCGAAACATGCAAACGGTTACACAAATAGTCAGTTAGTTACAGTTGTGAGAAGAGCTCTGTGGGTGAGGGGCAGCGTACTCTGGAAGTGTAACTGTTAGCTATAACCCATGAGGAGGCATAGGGTCTGGGAAAACAGCCCTGAGAAAGCACCATTGGAGAATGACGAGGCAGAGGATGCAGCATATGACACATACTAGGTGTCAATGAGAAAATAAAATCGTGATTTAACCATTACAGTTTGTTTACTGGGCTCAAGCCTTCAAAACTTGGGATCTCTAAAGAAAAATAGAATAAAAAGTAAAAAGTATGGAAACCACAGCTCCAGAGCGCCCCCACCTCGCCCACCCCAGCCACTGAAGCTGACAGCAGGGAAGCAGGGTGTTATGAAAATTCAACTTCACCATCACATACAAAGAGATTAAAGGACATCCTTGCACCCTGGCTCCTGAAGTGCTATTTCTTAAGATTAAGCAGTAGACCCTTCCCAAGTTTAAACAGGGTAACACTAAGTTTTGGTTGTTGAAGCAGTTCCATCTGCACTAACCTTTACAAACCATGACTGTGTCAGTTTTTCCAAGCAGGAGAAATGGATGGAAAGCCAGGCCACATCTTAATAGGGCCCTGGTGAGCTAATGGGTGTGATTATTTCATTGTCTCGGATTCACGCCAGCCGAGGCTCATCAGATACAGGCACAATCCAGGAGAAACATGACCTCACTTTCGACATGGGACTGTGCATTCAGATGCCAATAGGAATTTAGAGATCCCTCAGCGCAGGTAAAACTGAGCTCTTTACGGTTTCAGCTAATGAGAAGCATACCAAAGTTACCTAAAACAGTAAAGCTAATATTGACATGAACATACTAGATACTGTTAGGGTATGGGAAGCCAGGAAAAACTTCTGAGACCATCTGTGCTAAGTGTGTCACATCTATAATGAGGCGTGTATTTAAGATAAATTGCCATCTCTTTAAATGATTAAGTACCAGATTTATGGAAAGCTATAACCCCACCAGGACCACAGGGTTGTTAAGTGGTTAGGGCTATAAAGGTGAGAATCTCAAGATTTCAGTTGTGCCACAAATCGTCCACTGACTCGCAAAATCTTTGCCAAGGAAACTTTGCCTTAGTTTTCCCAATGAAAGAAAAGGAAGTCTATCACTAGGCTGTATAGCTGTGAGAAGAGCCAAAGTTTTGCAGTCAGGGACATGCATGCATTCACTGATTCCTTCTCAGACTCTTCTCATTATATCATGTTGACATCCATTGGAAGACACCAGGAAATACAACAAAAGGCTCAGTGCATTCTAGTTCAGCTTACAGTATATTTGCTCATTATTCATTCAACAATTTCTTTTCTGAGCACCTATTATGTGCCAGAGTGAGACCCTGTACTAGGCACTAAGAATATTAGAATGATCAAAAACAGACTTGCTCTCTGCTCCAACGGTGCTTAGAATCTGCTGAGGGAAAGTGCCAGGATTGACTATTTGTGAGCTGTGTGATATTGGGCAATTTACTTAAATTCTTTGTTGAGTTTCATTTCCTCATCTGTAAAATGAAGATAATATAACATGTCTGGTATGAAAGTGCCTAAAATTATATCACACACAAATATAAGGTGCCCAATAAATGTTGGTTCTTTTCTTCCTCTCTCCAGGTTACAAAGATAAGGCTTACAGAGTTTCAGCTCTTCAAATAAAAGGTGCTTCACAAATGTAAATGACCAAGCTATTATTATCAGTGATTGCATAAGAGGCGGTGTTGCATAGTGGAAAGATCCCTGGCTGGAAACAAAGACTGAACTTAGAATCTTTTTATTATTATTTATTATACTTTAAGTTCTGGGATATATGTGCAGAACGTGCAGGTTTGTTACATAGATATACTTGTGCCATGGTGGTTTGCTGCACCCATCAAGCTGTCATCTAGGTTTTAAGCCCTGCATGAATTAGGTATTTGTCCTAATGCTCTCCTTGCCCTTGCCCCCCACCCACCGACAGGCCCAGGTGTGTGAAGTTCCCCTCCCTGTGTCCATGTGTTCTCATCATTAAATCCCACTTATGAGTGAGAACACGCGGTGTTTGGTTTTCTGTTCCTGCGTCAGTTTGCTGAGAATGATGGTTTCCAGCTTCATCCATGTCCCTGCAAAGGACATAAACTCACTTTCTTACGGCTGCATAGTATTCCATAGTGTATATGTGCCACATTTTCTTTATCCAGTCTATCATTGATGGGCACTGAACTTAGAATCTTGACTCTCCCATTCCTAGATATGTGGCCTCAAACAAGCCATTTAAACCTCTCTGGCCTGTATGTTTTCATCTGTAAAATGGCAATGATAGAGTTTTGAGGATTAAATAAGACAATAAATGCAATATACTCAGGGTAATCAGTAAGCAGTAGGAAATAGCAAATTAGCAAATACTGGGGACACACACACAAAGCCACTCTCAAAGAAGATAGTTTGATTTAATTACTATAGTACTACTTGCACTTATTTTCATTTACTTGTGAGATTCACAGAGAGAGAAAAGCTAGGCATGTCTCCCAGCTTTCCCAGAGGCAGGCCGACCCAACTTTCGGTCCCTTACTGTGTTGCTTAGAGACACTTACCACACTAAGTAAATCATCACCCTACATCCATACTATGCTTCTTTCACATTTGTGAAAGAGCTCTTCACTCACATATGCATGTACTACAGACCCAACGGTGAGTGCTAGGGAAGGAGAATGTTGATTAGAGAACTTCCCAGATGGTATTTATGTATTATGTTCCCTCACATATATTTGAATTCTACTCAAATGCTGTCAGTTTTCTAGGGTTAACTGAAAATCTGATATTTTAAGATCCTTGTTTGGTATTCTGGTAACTAGAAAGTTAAATAAGTTGGGCTTATGAGTATACCTTTACTTTTCTTCTGGAGTCCCCAAAAGAGCCAAATAGAACTTTCTTCCTTCTTTAAGGTGGTGACATAAGTTTTTAATGACCCTCTTTTCTGTTTCTCTCCAAGAATCCTGCTGTGATGTACTCCATTCTTAGGGTAGCGAATTTGCTTTTGTATCTCTTGAAGCAGTCTTGCTTCAGCCTAAGGCCAGCCCATACACTTGGACAAGCATCTCAATCCCTTTCTATACCTTTGAGGTCTTTTACCAATGGTTACCTATCCTTTTCTCTCCAGCATTACTACATGTTCTCTTTTTACTGCATTATGTACATCAATATCAAAATGCGAAATAAAAAACACCCACCTTAAAAAAAAAACCTCCTTTGACTTCCCCAGCTACCATTCCATTTCACTGTGTCCATTCATAGTGAAAAACCTTAAAGAATTGAATATGCTCTTTGTTTCTCTCTTTAACCTACCCCAGGCAGGCTTATGTCCCCTACACTCCACTGAAACCACTCTTGTCAAAGGTCATCATTGACTGTATCTGCCAAATCCAAGGGTCAATTCTCAGTCCTCATCTTATTTGACCTCTAAGCAGCATTGGACCTAACTCCTTGCTTCTTGAAATATTTGTTTCACTTGGCTTCCAGAAAATCACACTCTCATGGATTTCTTCCCACCTTATCCTCTCCTCCCACCAGTCTCCTTTGCAGGTTTCTCTTCTATTCTAAATGTTGATGTGCCCCAGGATCAATCTCTGCCATATTCTCACTACAGCTCAGCCCATTCTCCTGAGCTCTAGACTCAGACTCATTTATTCAGCTGCTTTGTCATTGTCCACTTGCATATCTTTCTCTTATTTATTTATTTTTTGAGACAGGGTCTCACTCGATGGCCTAGGTTGGAGTGCAGTGGCACAATCAGGGCTCACTGTAGCATTGACCTTCCAGGCCCAAGCCATCTTCCCACCTCACCCCCTCAAGTAGCTGGGACTACAGGCACACGCCACTGGCCTGATTAATTTTGTTCATTTTTTGTAGAGACAGGGTCTCACTATGTTGCCCAGGTGACTGGTCTTGAATGCCTAGGCTTAAGCAATCCTCCTGCCTCAGCTTCCCAAAGTGCTGGGAGCCACCACGCCCGGTCACTTGCATATCTCAAATGCAACTATTCTAGGACAGAACCCTTTTTTTTTTTTTTTTTCCAGACAGAGTCTTGTTGTGTCGCCAGGCTGGAATGCAGTGGCGTGATCTAATCTCACTGCAACTTCCACCTCCAGCGTTCAAGCAATTCTTCTGCATCAGCCTCCCAAGTAGCTAGGACTACAAGCACACACCACCATGCCCAGCTAATTTTTGGTATTTTCAGTAGAGATGGGGTTTCACCACGTTGGCCAGAATGGTCTCCATCTCTTGACCTCGTGATCCGCCCACCTCAGCCTCCCAAAGTGCTGGAATTATAGGCATAAGCCACCACATGTGGCCCTCTAGGACAGAACTCTTAATCCCCTACCCTGCACCTCCCACCCCAATCTGTTCTCTTCAACATTCTAGAATTTTTTGGCCTAAATAACTCTAAGAATAGAAAAAATGACACTATTCTCAGTTATTTAAGATAAACAATACACAGATAATTATTTTCTTTTCCTTCCTTCCTTCCTTCCTTCCTTCCTTCCTTCCTTCCTTCCTTCCTTCCCTCCCTCCCTCCCTCCCTCCCTCCCTCCTTCCTTCCTTCTTTCCTTCCTTTCTTTCTTACACGGAGTCTTGCTCTGTCACCCAGGCTGGAGTGCAGCAGCACAATCTTGGCTCACTGCAGCCTCCGCCTCCTGGGTTCAAGTGATTCTCCAGCCTTCGCCTCCTGAGTAGCTGGGACTACAGGTGTGTGTCACCACATCCGGCTAATTTTTTTTTTTTTTACTTTTAGTAGAGATGGGGTTTCACCATATTAGCCAGGCTGGTCTTCAACTCCTGACCTCGTGATTCTGCTTACCTCAGCCTCCCAAAGTGCTGGGATTATAGGCGTGAGCCACCACGCCCAGCCAATTCTTCATTTTTTAAAATACACTTCACATTCAATCTGTTTGCAGATCTTGTAAGGAATGTCTTCATATTTATCTTGAATCTGACCACTTGCCATCCCCTATACCACACTCCCCAGTCTGAGCCACCATAATCTCTCTCCTGGATTAGTGTTATGTTTCCTGACTTGTCTCCTGGCTTTCATGTGGCCCCCTTATAGTCTATACTCCTACAGAGCAGGCCAAATAATCTTCCTAAAATGTTAATCAAGTCATGTCCATCCCTGGCTGAAAACTCTGCATTATGCTTAGGATAAAATCCAAGTTCTTTACCTAGTTTTACATATCCTAGCCCTCTCCAGTCAACTTACAGGCCTTACTAGGTTGTTGTGAATACAAAACTATATACACAAAGGAACTTTAAAATTATTAGGTGCCATAAGTAGATGCTATTGCTGTTGCCATCATTATTATTGGATCAGTTGCCTTTTGGTAAGGAGTTTTAAACATGTCTTCCAAATGTAAACTGTAATTTCTGCCAATGGCTATATGTCATTACAGACAGATATTGTAGCAGGCAAATCCCTTCATTCTTGTTAACCCATTTATGCCAGAGGTTGCAAATTTTTTTGTGTGAAAAATCAGACCTTGGTGATGACCTTGAGCAGGAGGATATAAATAACTCCCACAAGCTTAGTGTTCCAATAATGGAACACTAGGCATAAATGGGTTAATAGGTTCAGTCATTATCCTCCTGCTATATATTTAACTTTGTCTTTTTTCCCTTCTGGATGTGAGATGTCCCTTGCAGGAAACAGCAGCTGTGCCACTAACCCTGGACATTGTCCAAGGCCATTTCCATATCCTGTGAGAGAATCATCCCCTCAGTTTGTTTTTGCAGCACAAGATAGAAGAAAGATCAAGAACAAAAATATATAGATATAGATATAGATATATAGTATGTAGTGCTTTTTGTCCAGAAAAGACTTCTGTGTGATTAGAGAAATGACTAGGCCACGGTCTCCAACTCAGCAACCTGTCCCGAGCTAGTCATTATGATTAGTCCATTCATCACTTAAACACAAGAGGCTCTGGAGTGAAACCTAGCAGCCAGGCATAACGTATGAAGTACTGATAGGGAAAGTGAAAGATGTGGCACCTATTTGAAGGAAATAGGAGGAGTGTGTGAAAGAGAAATGTCACTGACTGAGTTGCACCAAAATTCCGAAGCCAAGCAGCAAACACGTTTTCCCTTGAGAAAGGCAGAACCCCAGTTTTGCATTTTACCCAAGAAGAAACCATGGTATGAGACCAGGAAAGAACCTTAGAGGACACAGCAATGCTTTATGGATCACCAGTACTACTTCCTGAGTACTCTCATTTTCTCATGGAAGGTTTCCATAGTTCAACTCAGTGGACGCAATCTGTGCAAGAGCTGGTGTGCTGAAGGGCAATATGCCCAAGCTGATACAGCACCAACAAGATCCTGATGGTGGTTTCCTAAATGGGTTTCTAAATTTTACAAATAGCCAAACCCACTGGCACTAGGCTATTTTTGCCTTAAGTAACTTTTATTTTTAAATGAAACATCAAATACATAAACAACCTCGAGACTCAAGCAATGAGCCAGGTGGGTAATGTCAATATGGAACCATGTCACATCTCCCAAGAGAGAGGTATCACCAGGCCTCTTCAGGGCAAGCTTCAGGGAAAAGAGCTGGGTACTCTACAGCCAAGAGACTCAGGAAGGCTGTTAGTTTTTTGTGGTTGCTATCTCACTGTACACAGATGGGGGAAAACCCTAAAAAATAAAAACAACAACCATGACCAGATTCCGGCAGCTACCCTGAAAATGAGCCACAAAATGTCAACTTGATTTTGTAGTCACGCTTCAGGTGTTTGTAGTCTACTTCCTTTAGCCTTATACTTCATTTTCCCTCCTAATTATTAGACTGCAAATCTCTTTTATAATTTCACTGCTCTATTTCATTCTACATGCAGCAGCAGAGAGTTTATTACTTTGGGAAGTAGGTATGGCTGTCTTGTGTTAGGACTTTAGACGATTTCTCTCATTCCCCACTTTAAGAGTGAAGTAAAGATACTAAAGCAGCAGCCTTGGTAGCAGGGATGCAGCACTTGTACCACCACTGCCCCATCATAGAGCATATGGGAGTGGCTGCTGAGCAATTCCATTATAGCAGTGCAAGCGGCCACTATAGGCCTTCTGGAGTTGAATGGAAGATGAAATAAATTTGCCCTCTCTAGCTAGAAGCACCCAGGCATTATAGGAAAACCAGTGCACAAAGAATGAAACACATTTACTTTATAGGAAGAAAAACATAGTCAATAACTAAAATAAAACAAATACAAGAGAATTCAAATATTCTGCCTTTACTCTGGCAGGTGAACATTAGCTTGAAGACTTAGCTATGACTGGTGGGGGAATGGAGGATGAAAGGGACTTGGGCCTTAGCCTGCACCGGCTGTGGGACTGTGAGGAATTAGCTCGGTCGAGGCTGTGTGCTCATTTGTGAAAATGCAGGTAAAACGTCTGCTTCAGAGGGTTTCTGTTCATATAAAAATTAAAGGAGAAAAATGAAAATATGTACATGACTAAAACTCATTCTTTTCCCAATTAGTTTTTAGTTTTTAGAAGCAACTCGACCTAGCTTTAGTAATATTTCCCTAGTAATAAAATATCATATCATATGCAAACTGATTCAGCAATATATAAACAGCAGAATTCTGCTAATTCTTTTTGGCATCCAGACAGGCCAAAAAGATAGCTATTCAGGTAAGAATCAATTCTAAAATGTTCCCCACGGGCTCTCTTTTCTGTGTGATTGTCAGAGGTCTCAGGATGTCCATAGCCAGAAAAGTAGTTGTCAAAACATTTTTTTCAGAAGCTTTCTCTTGTTTCCCTTTTTCTACCACAGCTGTGACACTAGCACTTTGTGTCCATCACTAATAATCCCACTTCCTCAGGACCCAACAGAACTGCTTCTTGATCCTTCTCCTTTAAAAGAAGAACAACAGTGTTAGCCCACCTCTTTTATCTGGGCCGATTAATCACCAGGCCAGCTTTTCCGGGTAACTTTTTCAAGTGTTGCATCCTCCGCCTGGAATACTCTTCTCTATTTTTCTGCGCTGTCGACTCATCTCTTGTTATCTCCTCTAGTCTCCTCTGGACTTCCCCACTAATAAGAAGTAATGGCTCCCTTCCCATGTGTTCCTTCAATCCTCATGAACCTGCCTTTCAAATGTCTGTCAGCCTTGCTCTACTTTATACTTTTTTATATCCTCAAGTCCGATATGTAGTAGGCATTGAATAAATACTGAGTGAGCAAATTAATTAATATAAATGAATTTTAAAATTCTCAGCTTTTCTAATGGTCCCTTACAATGCACATATAAATAGGTAAGTCTGTCTCAAGTCTTGGAATCCTCACACTCAACTGTAAGAAATAGGAAGATGGTGAACTTTCGAGTTTCCAGATACATCTAATTTAGTCTAGATCATAAAATTATGACTAAGGAAGTGAATATCAAGTACAATTTCAAAACATATCATTGTCATCATCTTTTGGTCTCCAAACGGTATATTTCATGAACAGTTTTATTAAGCGGCCATTTTGCAGAGGCTTTCAGGTTGCCTGCCTGGCAGACTGGACCATGCACAATTACAAGGATTCCACAGTAGTCTGCAGTCTCTTCCTGCATTTTATAAAGAGCACTTCAAAATGCTCTGAAAAAAAATCTGTTATGTCCTAAAGCTCCTGAGAGTGAAATGTTACAGTTGGAAGCCGCCTGAAGCTCATTTATACACTGAAGTTATTAATCCCCTTCTTATATGTTTGATATAAGCCCTAGGGCACTTGGGAGGGTGATCCAATTACCCAATTCAGAGAATTGCCCTTTTCTTTCAACCAAGTTCAGAGCTCTGAATTTTTGTTCCACCAATGACTTTTTGTTTCAGTCAAACAAGGTCACGGAAGAGGCCAATATCTGCCAAGGCCAACAGGGGTTTCATTTACATGCCCACTAATGCGAGCAACATAAGAACCTCTTGAGAGCATTAAACTAGGGTGTGGGACAACAAGCCTGTTATTTATTTACCAGTTCCCAAAGCCACCCCTGCCAGTTTCTTGCTATTCAACATTTTTGGTTACCATTTTGGATTTAAGGGAACTCTCTTCTGTGCATCTGGAAGATGTGGTGGGATTTGTCAATAGGCAAGAAACCCCTGGGGAAATGTTCAGACGAGCCTTCAAGGCTGCTTTAGTCCAGGGACACGAGGCAGACTAAGCATAGTCTGTATTTCCTTAAAGTCAAACATTTCCAAAGTTAGCTTATTTATGACCATAGGGGGTTTCTTTTGCCATCCATCATTGGTCTCAGACCTTTATTGGTTATTTTTCTTGTTGTTTCCTTTACAAAGAATACTAAATAGATTCAGTCTTGCTTTAGCTATGACTGGTACACTTTTGCCATGGCCAGAGAGAGGATGGTTTGGCCAATGTCTTATCACTGTCACAGACATAGGTTATTTGTTAAAATTGACTATGGTATGTTTGTTACTTTAGTTGAGAATAAGCATTAACAGATGGTCCAGAGAAATAAGGCAGCACGTTAATTCATTTCTCCAAAATTCCAGTACTCCCACTTCAGAATTTGTGAACAATTAAAATTATACTAAGGTTGTTAAGAGAAGAGTTAATCTAAGGAATGTTTACTAAAGTCAAGAATAACTAGTTATCAAAAAAAAGTATCTTTAATTTATCAAAAAGCCACACTAGTCTTTGAATTGTTCTGTGTTTGCAATAATCAACAGAAACACCTGGAAACTCACCTTCCCGCCTAAATATTTCACAAATATATTCAGATTATCACTAAAAAAAAGTCAGGAAATGAAAAGGTAAGTGAATAAATATATTTCTTCTAGTGGCCCAATCATAAAGCCAACAGTTTTTGAGTCTGATACGTGAAAGACATAACAAAATTTGTAAACAGTGGAAGATATGATTTATAAAAAGCAAAAAAAGACAGGTTAAAATTATAATTTAGACAGTCATACAGTTTATACAGCTGAATTTTTCTGATACATACTTCTCAGATGAGAGAATGAAAATATCTTGATTGCCTTAAAAATTTTGTTTTTTAGAACATGGAGAAAGAACTTGTAGATCACACTGGTAAGTTAATAATCTGAAACTAGAAGATCTAGGTTTTAATCTCAAACTTTGAAATTAATTCATCATGTGGTTTTGAAAAAGACTTTAATCTGCCTCATCTCAGTTTCTCCAGATGAAATATCTAGACTGTATGATACAGCATGATTCATCAAATAGGAAGCTTTTACAGATAATAATGTTTACATATATAAGTTCTAAGGTGGGATTGTCTGCAGCAGCTTGACAACTATAAAACATAGGACAGAACAGTAAGACAAACAGGACAGTTCTGTGTCTTCCAGTGGTGTTATCAGGCTGTGGGTAGAGATCACTTCACGTCTTTCCTCACTGGACAGTCGAATCAGACACAGAACCTGCCTCCTCTTTATTCTACTTCTAGGCCTTTTTCTTTCTGCACATACCCCTGAAGCTCTGGCATTAAAGCTGATGGTCTATTCCGAGGTGGCCCACAAAGTACTTCTCGTTCAGCCTCCATTGTCACTTTGCTGTGAATCCCAGCCCTAGCCACCCAGCCCTGTGCTTTCCTCAGACCCAGGATGGGATGAGAAATGTGTAGGAGCACTACATTCCTGCCACGCTAACCTTAGCTCCCTCACCAAAGCTAAGGGCAGTCAGAAGCCAGTACCCAGACATGGGCATCTTTCTGCCCCAACACCTGCCAATTCCTGCCCTAAAACTATTGAAAGAATGCTGGGGTCCAGGGAGCTTGAGCGGGAAAAGGGTAACTGGCAGAAGGGAAAACACAATCCTGGTCTCAAAGCAGCAATAAAAATAAAATTAAACCCTCACACACACACATAAGATTCTTTATGTCTTCAATTGAAGTTGCCAGAGTACTTCACACTGGAACTACGTGCAAGAGGATTTTCTGAAAAAACAAACCACACACACAACAGACCTTACTGCTCCCTTGAAGGGGCTTATTTAAGGCAAAACAAGGCCTCCCATCATTCCTGTGAGAGATCATTGTCCCCCTTGTTGCCACAGCGCCCTGTGAGGCTGTGGGAAACAAATGACCTCAGAGGCACTGCAGTATGTGTCACTGCAAAAGAAAAGAGAGTGGAAGGGGCTGGGGGAGGGGGCTGCTGGCAAGCGGAGCCCTCCACCGCGCGGCGGCCCTCCAATGATATCCCTCCAGGCACAGCGGGAAGCAGGCTTGCAGGCCCCAGGAGTCTCCCTCCAGCCTGTAACGGGATTAGGCTCCCGCTCCCTAGAAGCAAAGCGTCTTTCTAGATGTCCTGCTGCTCGCTCTGGTCAATCTGTCCTCTAAATTGGCCCTCCCCACAAAGTGCCCGCTGACTGCTAGTGTCTCCCTCTGTTTCATGGGTGTCTTGAGTGGAGAGAGGGCTCCCCCGAGGCCCGCGAAGAGGAGTGGGCGCAGAGGGAGGGAGGGAGAAGAGGGTGGCCAGGGATGAGAGGGATGGCTGGGGGAGGGGACACACACACAGGGGCAATGGGAGAGCAGAGAGGATGGAGGTGGAAGGAGAGAGGGTTAGGATGAGTGGATCGGGAAGGAAGATGGCGAGGCAAAGCTGGGCTCAGCAGCAGACACTTCCTTCGCCACACACTGCCCGTACTGGAGAAGGAAGCCCGTGGAGGCCTCGCTCTCATTGGGGCGTGTGTGGGCAAACAAGCCTGCAGTCCAGCCAGAAGCGGCCTTCCCACCACACAACTTCCTCCTGTGGACGCCAACACTGACCAATGTGGCCCCTTCTCCGCGATCTCTGTGCAGTGGAGCGGCTGATGTGACTTCCAGCCTACACAGGAGCACACAGAAGCACAGTGGTTGAGGGTAGACTCTGAGTCTCACTAAGTGGGCAACTCCACCTTCACTGCACCCACACACGCGTGCACGCACACACACTCCCACTCCCTGCCGGGAGAAAGACTGTGTTACAGCATCGCATGTATGCATTTTACCTTCAGAGATGATACCGGCCTGGCCTTCCTCCTTGAGCCACAGAGCTATGTTAACCACAAGGTGGCAAACACAAACGGGGAAGGAGGACAAAGAGTGGGCGCCGCCGCGGGAGAGCCCTGCACACTCGAATGAGGAGGTCCCCTTCACTCAGGGCCTCACACCTGGAGATGAGCCTGTCTCCATACTGGGGGACATTGAGAATACACAAAAACACTGAAAATAAAACATGATCTATTAACATATATATACATACATATCATCCAGTTTATCTATAAAATTCCTTTTATATATGCATGTATTTTCTATGGAAATGGGTATACATCACTTTTTATTGTTTAATCACCTATGTTAATTCACCAATTACTTTATGCACAGTATAAATTTCTGAAAATATCAGAGTTTCAAAAATTCTGTTTATCGATGGAATTTGTTTTAGCTTCTATAAAACAAGGAGACATGGTACTTTGCAGTCTTAGGGGTAAGAAAAGCGGTATGAAAAACTACCTTGTACCCAAAATCTTTCCTCATGAAAGTCTCAAGTGTGGCAATGTAGGTTTTTGCACCAAGTTTGCAACTGGGAAGTACTGCAATTTGAAAGTAGCTGGGTTCAGTGCACAAAGGCACTGCCTATTTTCAGTCGTTTACCAGGAACATAAATGTCTCCAGGCTGCCCTCTCTCCTCCCTGTGGTGCCCAGGACTGTGCAAGAACCCCAGAGGCATCTGCCTTTCACAAACACATTCATTCAAATGAGAGATAATAGTGAGAAGGAGCTAAGACATTTCTTTAATGTTTCTTTTAGGCCTGGTGCTTACTCTTTTTCAGAATAGTGATGATTGTGAAAGAACATAGGCTCTAGAACCAGAAACTTGATCCCAAGCTCCCAACTTCACCTCTCTGTCCTCGCCTCCTTACCTGTAAAATGGGGCTGATGACACTTACATCACTAGATTGCTATGAAAATTAGTTCATAATGAATTCATATATGAGAAACCCTTAAAACAATGGCTTGGTGCATAGTAACAAACATTAGTTGCTGTAATAATTAACATATTTTTTTTGGCTCATTCTCGTTTAGGAATTTTAGTACCCCAGTCAAGGATTAATAAAAATAATGACAAAAGCTAACATTTATATTTTTTTGAGAGCTCACTATGTGTTAGGCACTAGAGGTCCTTTATATGTATTATATGTATTTAATTCTCACAACAATCCCATGAGGGAAGTTTGTAGGTATCTTCTTATAACCTTTAATAGACGCACTGCATTTGTTGGAAACATATGCTATGGCTGATATTCAGCCACCTTAGATCTACAGAAGCAGTGACTTCTTTAGTTTAGCCTAATTTCTTTGGGGTGACTATAAAGACTTCAAGGGGACAGGTGCAGTGGCTCATGCCTGTAATCCCAGCACTTTGGGAGGCTGACGCTGGAGGATCACTCGAGGTCAGGAATTTGAAACCAGCCTGGCTAATGTGGTGAAACCCTGTCTCTACTAAAAATACAAAAATGAACTGCACATGGTGGCAGGTGCCTGTAATCCCAGCTACTCGGGAGACTGAGGCAGAAGAATCTCTTGAACCTGGGATGTGGAGGTTGCAGTGAGCCGAGATCGTGCCACCATACTCCAGCCTGGGTAACAGAGTGAGACCCTGTCTCAAAAACAAACAGACAAACAGAAGGCTTCAAAGGAACAAGGACCAGGTCAAGGAAATGAAATACATGAAACAAGCACCAGGAGACTCCCCCCTTTCTCCATCCTTACCCCCCACAGCTAAAATATAATGAGAGGATATGACTCAGGAAGAAAGCAGTAGACACGATGAAGAAGAGAAGGGTGTAGAAGAAGAGAAACTAAAGCTCTAGGGAGCAAAGTTAAGTGGCCAAGTGTAAAAGCAGTGGCTCTTGAAATTCCTGAAGAGTTCCCCAGCCTCAGAAAACAATTTCAAGGCCGTTCATTCACTCAGTAGGTACTTATTGAGCATCTAATCAGAGTCCTTGAAACAGGGTGGAAATGAGTAAGACCCAGATTCTCACTTTGGTCCAGCCATTTGTTAGCTCTATGACCCTGGGTGAGTTGCTTAACTTGTAAGTGCCAGGGCTCAGAAAACAATATTCCAACAATATTCCAAACTATGGTGCTTTGGCAGGCTGAGTATTCTGAACTAAAGGATATTGGGTAGCCTCAGAAGCAAAGTCTTTCTCTGACCTTCTCCTGCCCTCCTTGTCTCCCATCTCCCCTTAAGGGAATCACAGAAACCAGAATTCCTCTTGCTCAAGACAGGTCATAGAATCTAGAACCCCTCTTCCCCAAAGCAATCCATAAAACCTAGAAAGGTTATTCTCTCCCTTCTCCCTAAAACCCCTCATTTCAGAGGGGTCCTGCCCACTACCTGGAGGAAGGAATGCTATAAGGAGGCCAAGAAGAATCTGAACAGACAGGCCTTGCTGTGTCTACCCCCTCAGACTCTCATCATTAGATCAGACCCTTTTTTGTCCAATCACATTTCTACACAGCTGCCCATTCTTCCTCAAACCAAAGCATAGAAACAGACCATCTTCCCTGGGCCTTTGGGTCTACATATCTGAAGACTCCCTTGTCATGTCAAACTTTGATGAAATACATTTGTTATGCTTTTCTCATCAACCTGTCTTTTGTTAAACGGGTGTCAGCTGTGACCCTCGTGATGAGTGAGGAAAGGTATCACATCTTTCCACCCCACATAAGTCCCAATTTCCTCATCTCTAAAAAGGACATAATATCATATATGATGTAGAGTTGTTGGGAGGATTAGAGACGAGTGTGAAAAAGACCTAGTACATGGCACATGCCCAGTAAGAGTCATTATTGCTGCTGCTGGTAATACGAAGACTACTGCTGCCACTACTGCCACAGGCATTGTGCTAGCCACCTAGGGTTGGGCCCTGCTGTCATGGATGTCAGCCAATGAAAGGAAGAATTACAGAAATAACGATGATAAGATGTGCCTAGCCAGGAAGCTCAGTGCATTTAGGGCAGCCTTTTATGGCCAGGAGGACTTCAGCCAGGGAAGGGTGGGGAGAAGGCATTCCAGGAGAGACAGCAGCATCTACAAAGGCACAGAAGCTGCAAAGTCACATGGTGGGCTCTGAGCTGGGAAGCAGCTCAGTCTAGGAGTATGTCTGGGGAAGAGGGAGTGAAGAGGAACAAGAGAAGGCCCGGAAGAGTGGCCGGACCACAGAATGGAGAACGTGGTCTCCCCGCCTCCACCAGGAGTTCAGAAAGAAATAAGACTAGACACAGTTTTAAGAGATTCTTCTTTTAACTGCCAAATATATCATTTTGATTATTTTAAGTGTTTGTTGTTCAAGACCCAGGGAGCCCAGCCCAGGCTGACAAGGCCGTTTCCCTGCAACCTGCAAACACTGAGAAAGGTTAAAAGCAAACAAGTGAAAAGTACCCAGACCAAAGGCAAAGTAGACAAAAATTTTTTTCCTTTCTTTCTCCTTCTTTCAGTATTTGAAAACACTAGTCTCTAAAGTCTCTATTTCACACAAAAAGAACAGACAGTTCCAGCTTCTAAATCCTGGCAAAGAACTACCACCACTCTTTTTAGAGAGAGAAAAAGCACACCCCCACAACACACAACTTTCAGCAACGTTTTTGCCAGCAGCATTCCAAATGAGTCCTTTGAGATAGCCAAGAGGAGCCCTCAAAAGGTGAAAGAACTCACAGCTCTGCCTGGCTTCTGAGAGAGGTAAGGGCCATAGGAACTGTGGGCCCTGCTTAATGGCCGCTGATCTGGTCTGGCTGCCCAGCACCCCCGCGCTGTGAGTTCAGACAGCAGCTGTTTGCGTTTACCACTCACTACCTCGAAGCAAGAAGAGAAGGGACTCCCCCAACCCCAGTGATTGCCCCCCTTTTCATTCTCCCTCCCCCGACCCCAGTGATTGTCATTCTCCTTTCCCCAGCCCTCTTCCAAAACAAAACCAAAAAAAAAAAAAAAAAAATGCCCTACTTGCCTCTGAGCTAAAGGAATCCAATCACCCAGAAAGGGAGACTTTATGAGCTTTCTGGGGGCTCTGGGCGGATGGAAGGGATTAAAGCAAGGTGTGCTTTATGTCTTTTGTAGTTTACTCTCCTGTTGCCTTATGGAGTAGCCAATTCCCCACCCTCGGACAGGTCTGCTTGTTCCTCTTGGTGGGTTCTGTTTTTCTTTCCTCCCCCGTGGTTTTTCGTAAGGTGGTGGGAGGATGCAGTAAAACTCCATTTCAGATGCATCATAAAACTCAGAGAGGCTGGCCTATGGCAGCTCCAAACAGGTGGGGTGTGCTTCACTGTGGCAGCTGCTCCTCTGTAGGGTGGTATGAATTAGGAGAGGTTTCCAACAATTCTGTCATTCTGTGCTGGGACTGCAGCAGAGGGGCATGGCCCAGTCCCACCTCCTCTAGGATTACATGTCCCCAATAAGCATGGTGAATTTCTTCTTTTGTTAAGGATACTCAAACTCCACGATATAATCATAAAACAAGATATTCTTAAAATATTTTTCAAACAATTTTTAATAATTTATTTACCACAGGCTTTTATATCATACAATCCGACTGAAGAATAATTTACAGTCCAGATTCTGCATTCCATGGACCAACCAGACCATAACCTTCCTAGAGTTTTCAGACAGGACCTATTCTGTCTCACAATAGGAGAAATATTATACAAGTGGGCAATAAAAATACAAAACGATGCTTCATCTCTCTAGTAATCAAAGTAAAGCAAACATAAATGACAGGAAGATATCATTTCACTCAAGAGATTCACAAAGATTGAGAAAAAAAATTAGCTGCAGTGTAGGCAATAGTGTGGAGGACCAGTAATTCACAAACACTGCTGACGGGCATGCAAACTGATATGTTCCTGACAGGTAATTTAGCGATACACACAGAAACTGAAACATGCCCCAGACCCATCGATCATCACCATCACTTCAGGAGTACAGGCATCCCTAGTTTTATTGTGTGTCACTGTATTGCGCTTCGCAGATGCTATGTTTTTCTACAAATTGAATGTCTGTGGCAAGTGTGTCGACAAGTCTTTCGGCACCCTTTTTCCAACAGCATGGGATTACTCATGTCTGTGTCACGTTTCGGTAATTCTCGCACTATTTCAAACTTTTTCATTGTAATTGTATCTGTTATGGTGATCTATAATCAGTGATCTTTTATGTTACTCTTGTAATTGTTTTGGGCACCATCAACCACACCTCTATAAGACAGCAAACTTAATAAATGTGTGTATTCTGACGTTCTACCAACCAGCCCTTCCCCATCTTTTCCTCTCCTCAGGCCTCTCTATTCCCTGAGACACAACAACATTGAAATTAGGCCAAGAACATTTAAATTAGGCCAATTAACCCCACAATGGCCTCTAAGTGTTCAAATGAAAGGAAGAGTCATATATCTCTCACTTTAAAGCTAGAAATGATTAAGCTTAGTGAGGAAGGCATGTTGAAAATGGCTGTCTGTGCTCTAGAAATGGAACAAGGAATGGATGGCAGCACATCTGTTTGTAGTATGGTTTACTGAATATTTTAAGCCCACCATTGAGACCTAGTGCTCGGAAAAAAAATCTCTTTCAAAATAGTGCTACTCATTGACAATGTAGCTGGTCACTGAAGAGCTCTGATGGAGATGTACGAGGTTAGTGTTGTTTTCATGCCTGCTGCAGCCCATGGATCAAGGAGTAATTTTGACTTTTATGTCTTATTATTTAAGAAATACAATTTGTAAGGCTATAGCTGCCATAGATAGTGATTCCTCTGATGGTTCTGGGCAAAGTAAGTTGAAAATCTTCTAGAAAGGATTCAGCATTCTAGATGCCATTCAGAAGATTCGTGATTCATAGGAGGAGGTCAAAATACCATCCTTAATAGGAGTTTGGAATAAGATTTTGACCTTCATGAATGACTCTGAGGGGTTCAAGACTTCAGTGGAAGAAGTTACTGCAGATGTGCGGGAAATAGCAAGATAATTAGAATTAGAAATGGAGCCAGAATATGTAACTGAATTGCTGCAATCTCATGACAAAACTTGATGAGGAGTTGCTTCTTATGCATGAGCAAAGACAGTGGTCTCTTGAGATGGAGTCTCCTGGTGAGGATGCTATGAAGAATGGTGAAATGACAACAAAGGATTTAGAATATCACACAAACTTAGTTGACAAAGCACTGGAAGGGTTTGAAAGGATTGACTCAAATTTTGAAAGAAGTTCTACTGTGGATAAAATGTTATCAAACAGCATGATATGCTACAGAGCAATCTTTCATACGAAAGAGTAAATCCATAAGGCAAACTTCATTATTGTCATTTTTTAAGAAACTGCTACAGCCGCCCCAACCTTCAGCAACCACTCCTTGATCAGTCAGCAGCCTTCAACACTAAGGCAAGACCCTTCACCAGCAAGACTATAACTCACTGAAGGCTCCAATGATCCCTAGCATTTTTATTTTTATTTATTTTTTTAGCAATTAAGTATTTTAAATTTAGGGAACCTATATTGTTTTTAAAAGACATAATACTATTGCACACTTTTAATAGAGTAGAGTATAGTGTAAACATAACTTTCATATGCATTGGGAAACCAAAAAATGTGTGTGTCTCACTTCATTGCAATATTTACTTTATTACAATGGTCTGGAACCATGTCTACAATATCCTCAAGATATGGCTATATAACCTGGGAGATAATTAGACAAATTTGGAAATCTGGACATAAAAGGATGTTTATTGCAACTTTTAAATGATAGTAAGCAATATAAAAAAACCTAAAAATACATAAATGGATAATAGCACAGCTGTTTAATGGAATATTATATATTGTCACTATAATTAATGGTGTGATTATTTATGGACATAGAGTTGTCCACAAGAAGAAAGTACAGGATGATCTTGTTTTCTAACAATGGCACATGGAAGTATAATATACACATTCTGAGAGTGATCTGGAGAGTTGCTCACCAAAATGTTACTTCTCTCAGCAGCAGGATTTAAATAGACTTTTCCATTTTTCCTTTGTATTTTAGTCATTTTAAAGCTAGAAAACAATAATAACAATAATTCTATTTTCATTTTGGTGGGGAAAAAAAAACCCAAACCACTGAACCAATCTCCAACTGTGACCAGCAAGTCTCAAGAATTTTATTCAGTCTGGTTCCAGGGAGGTATTTACCAGAAAGACAACCATGGCCAATTGATATTCGAAAGAGTTTATTAATATCAGGAATAGATGGGCAAGATTAAATTGGATAACCTAATAGACCCACAAACCCCAGTTCCACTTTACTTTCTGTTGTTTCCAAAATCAGAATGAAGCCAGTAACAAAATGAGGAGCTAAACTTTTTAGGCAAATCTTTTTGGGTTCCAGGTAACATTAAGATGAATTCTAAAATGCTCAATCTATTTGAGGATATTGGAGCTAACCTACCACTCAATACAATTTGTATTAATGTTTTCTTTTTGAAACTCAAAGAGTTAACAAACAAATATATCTCCAAAAGTAGGCAACATAAGAAATGAGACACGAAAAATGCATCTGTACTAGTCCCACCAAAGCAAGAGTGCCATCTCTACAGTTTGGGAGCTCCCATTAGGCGGCTGCCTACATTCCTCCAGTGACAAGACGGAGTCCTTTTTACTGTGCATCATGGTCTCCTCTACAGCCAGAGAGCTTACTCATCAGAGTTCTTCCTAAAAAGCCTGAAGGTACTTGGGTAGTACTCTAATACTGGGATTATCTTCTCATTTCACAGAAAGGGAAATCGAGTCACAATGAGGCCAAGAGCCTTAAACTTGGCATTTCAGACCTCAGAGGTTGAAATGGGGCTCCCATGTCAAAATTCTGTCCTGAGTCCACTACTTTTTCTTTTTGTTACTTGAATCATGAGCAAGCTGAGAGGCTAGCCCAGGGCTTCCCAAGGGTTACCTTCCCCACCTAAATGTATAAACTCTTTGGATTCTTAATAATAAAAATAATAACAATAATAATACAAATCTTTTGTAGAGACAGGATCTTGCTTTGTGCCCAGGCTGGTCTTGGACTCCCAGGCTCAAGTGATCCTCCCAACTTGGTCTCCTAAAAGTGCTGGGATTACAGGTGTGAGCCACCACACCTGGCCAACTCTTTTGATGTTTAAGCTTGTAAGCACGCAGAAGTGACAAATTTCATTTTACTCGTTTAAGACATTATTGTGGCTGGGTGCGGTGGCTCACGCCTGTAATCCCAACACTTTGGGAGGCCAAGGTGGGCGGATCACAAGGTCAAGGGATCGAGACCATCTTGGCTGATATGGTGACACTCCGTCTCTACTAAAAATAAAAATTAGCTGGGTGTGGTGGTGTGTGCCTATAGTCCCAGCTACTCTGGAGGCTGAGGCAGGAGAATCGTTTGAACCTGGGAGGCGAAGGTTGCAGTGAGCTGAAATCGTGCCACTGCACTCCAGACTGGCAACAGAGCAAGACTCCATCTCAAAAAAACCAAAAAACAAAAAACTCCAAAAAAACAAAAAAACAAAAAAAAATTATTGGAAGACACAAAAGTTCTTATAATAGACACACCAGTTATATGGCACCACAAAAAGCAGTGACCACATGACTATAGCTCTTTTTTCTAATGTTCTTTACTACTTTACAAGTAATCTCTTTGTTGAGAAAACATTGCTGCTATCGTCAACAGTTCTAAAATGTCTTTGTTTCATGGAAGTGGTGATGAGAAAGGATCATATGTTTGCTTGCCTAACATCACAGGTGGAACATGTACACGTAATTTAGGCACAACCCCTAGAGACCCATGGGCTTGAGGGTACCCCACACAGTTCCACCACGTGGATGGCCTGAACTGCTCAGATACTTCTAATAGAAGCATAGTTATGTGGAGGGGAAGGTCTTACGGAGCCCTTCACCCAAAGTGGCAACTTTTTAGAAAAATTCTAAATGAAAGATTGACACTTCTGTGCTCCTTTCCCCCTGCTGCGACAGCCAGACAGTAATTGCTCAGGCCCCAACCCCAACACCGCACCCTATGCTGTTATGACTCAGATGCACCTCTGCCTCCATGTTTTTATCCTCTCTGCTGTGGACCCCACAGTGCCTGCAAATGCACCTTCCTCAGCCCCGATCCTTCATCTCATCTTGCCAAAGTGCCAGTCTGAGTCTTCCATGGTAGATGTGGTTACTGAGAAAGAGACAGGAGAAAAGATAGACATATCTCCGTGGCAATATTCTATCCCCAATATTCCAGCACTTCGCACAAGTCCTTCCCTCTGTACCCCATCCCTACACCTATACACATAGAGGCCCAGCCCGGCTGTTGGGACAAAACACCAAAGAAATCCCTCTGTGGTTCATATCCTCTCGCTAAAATGCAGATCGAGATTATTGCAGTCTTTTGTAAATCCACTATTACCACCAATGCATTACTTTATTTTTCTTGATGGGGTTAAGTAGCATGACCATAACTCAGTGTCTAAACTTTTTAAAGGTGGTACTATTGGCAGTTGTGCCAAGATGCCAGTTGCAAACCAGGACTGTCCTCAGAAATTGGGATATGTGTTCCTCCTGGGCATAAGGAAAACACCACAAAATAAGAAAAGGCTAGGGAAGAGGCCCAGAGGGGGCTGTTTTGCTTTCAACTTGCTTTCTGACATTGCTAATAATAAAAATCCTTAGAAACTTCCAATGAGCTGTGTGCTTGCTTCAGGACTGAAACACTGAGGAAAAGTTTTATGACTATACTCTGTAGGCTAAACATGGGAGGAAAAATAGTACCAGCCTCACTTTCCCCATCAAAACCCTTCCCCTGACCATACCAGACCCCTACCTGCTGAAGGTAAAAGCAAAGGACACAGGCAGGCCAATTCTTGGGGTCCTCAGAAAAGATAAGAAGGGAATGAATGTATGAATTCAAGCACAGACTTAGAAGAACCTCAGGGAATTTATACTGGTAAGTGTCCCAGAAACCCCTGGAGCTCCCTCTCTGAAGCCATGAAGCCCTTGCCAGTGACAATAAGGTGGAAAGTCCTGTCTCTCAGTGCCTGGCAAGTGGGATGGGAGGACTCTGGGGAAGAGTCCAGGCCTATGCCCAGGCATCCGTGAGGAAATAGGTTCTAACACCTCAAGGTCCTATTGAACATAATGTCTCACAGAAAGGACCTTGGTTAATTAGGGTCTATGGTGGCATCTCCCTAGGAAAGTAGGAGCTTCTTTTGGGAAGAGAGTTCTACAATCCAAACAACCACCTTTTATGTGAACTCTTAAAGTCCACCTATTGGTAAAGTGGAAGAGTTAGGAGACATGTTTCTCTGTGTGCAAGGGGGTGGTCTGGTCACTTTCTAGGTTCCTGCTGGCTTTCAGAATGTGTCCATAGGAGGCATCAGAGCGGGCCAGAGGAAAATCACTTTGTCCAGTCTCACAATTGATAAGTAATAGTTACAGAAATACAGCACCACAAAGTTGTTTAAGCCCTCTTGTTACTCTGTGCTCTTTCCTCACCCAATACCATCCATTCATTAATTCTATCATTCATTCAACTAATATTTATCTATCCACTTTTATGGCTCAATTATCACCTATAAGGAGATGACCCAATTGTTTATCTGCAGCCCAGACCTCTTCACTGAGCTCCAGTACACCTATATCTTTCTGGTATGTCTTCTTAGTGTCTCAAAGGTGCATTGAACTCAGTGTCTCCAAGGCCAAGCTCATTATCAGCTCTTAAACATATTCCCTTCTTTTCATCCCCATCCTCATTACTCCAGTGCAAAGAAACCAGAATATCCCCCATGGACAATTGTATCCACCTCCTGGCAGGGGTCCTCTTCACCCATCTAATTCATTCTCTACACTGCAGCTAGTGGGATCTTTCCAACTAGCAAATCTCATTACCTTATGCCCTCTTTTGCTAGAAACAGGTCAGTAGCTTTTCTTTGCTCTTAGAATAAAGACCAAAAACCCCACTGTGTTCTGCTCCCTGACT
This sequence comes from Papio anubis, assembly GCF_008728515.1. Lineage (NCBI taxonomy): Eukaryota > Metazoa > Chordata > Mammalia > Primates > Cercopithecidae > Papio > Papio anubis. The sequence continues at coordinate 38,301,530 of NC_044982.1, forward strand.
GGTCAATCCCGCACATTCCCTCACTCTTGCAGCCTCTTGCACATGCTGTGTCCACACTGACTCCTCTCCATGGAGCGCTCTCCTCTAATCAATGCCTCCTCTCTCTTCAGGTAGCAGGGCATCTCTTCAGTAAAGGCTTGTAAAGCATGTTCCACTCTCCTGTAACGCGCCCTCTTAGTCAATGTACCCCTCTACTTTGAGGTAAGGGTCAGGGCTGTAATTTGTTATTTTCTTTGGGCTTCTTTGATTCATGGCTGTTCCTCCTCTAGAATGTAAGCTTTGTGTGGGCAGGAGCCATGTCTGTTTGGTTTACCATAAGCATTCATCAAATAATTATTGAATAAAGAATAAAGGAAAAAAAGGAAAGAGAGTGGAATCATTCCCATTCTCCCTCAACACTTTTGGTCTTTTCTACTTTTGGTAGAAGAAGTAGTACTTTTCTACTTCTGGTCTTTAGTTCATGCTGTTCCCTTAGTCTAGCAGGTTCTTCTCTCTCCCACCAGTTTAAACCCTATTTCTTACTCAAAATGCCACTGTCCTATGTCTGCCCTTCATTTCTAGCATTCTTTGAGTCTGGTCTGGATTAGGGTGCTTTATGTATATAGTCACCTTTTGGGCAGGGTCCAGGTCTTATTTGTCTCTGTATCCTACCACCACCACTGTCCCCAACCTCAGGGCTTAGGGCAGTACCTTCTACATGTTTATTGAAAAGAAGTGAATTCAGTGGAGCTACTGACAATAAGTCCAGAGCCATGAAGAAAGGATTCCTTTCCCAGTTAGGGGATGCCATGTTAGATAGTCACACTATTGCCTGGTGCCATCCTATCTATGATTTTATTGAAGTTGTACTGGTAGTTCTGCTAGACTGGTTCACCAAAGAAGTCAAACAGATGTAATTTCTACCTACCGGTATCCCACTATCTAAAATGGAGAATGATATTAAGCCAAACTGAAGGCAAATGTGTTCAGTGGGTTTGATAAATAGAGGTAGAGGGAGTTAGATTTCCTGGGGCAACCACCATCTCCCCTTCACTAAATCAGGGAAACTGTCTACCTTCACTTAATTCTATTTACTTAACACTAGCCTAAAGAAAACTTGTTTTCATTTATCCATCTGTCTCATTTTCAAATAAAATTTCTAAATGCAGACCACACACAATATTTCAGTGGACCTAACACTGATTTATGCTAAGACTGGAGGAAGGGAGGCACTCTGAAGAAAGATGCTTCACCAGCAATTTTCTGACTGTCAACCTTTGCTCGCTCTGCTATAGTAACATGCAGATGCAGTTTAGTGTCTCAATTACCTCTGGATTTGGTCCATTTGAGAGTCATATCATTGCTGCTATACCAAGTAAGCATGAAAGTCAAAACTGTGATTCCTGACAACCATGGTGATAGAATATAAATTAAAAGGCCCTTGCTTGCTTAGCCATCATTCTGAAAACATCAGAATGCAATTTGTTGGACAGATTCTATAATCTGCAGATGAAGGCAGTTATAGGGCTCAAGTTTATCCAGCGTTAACAAGCCCTAATAGTCTAGTTCAGCTCAGACATAACAAACGGAAATGGCTTTAAATTATCCTTCCCTAGAGACATGATTTCATAAGAGAACAAACTCTATATGCGCACAGAGAGATTTCCAATGTAAACATGTGGTGGAAGCTAAAAGCTGCAGTCGAGTTTCAAGCCTGGATATGCCAATGGCAGGGTATTTGATTTCAAAGACACCGATTTCCTCCCAGTGTGATAGCGTGTATGCTTTTTTTTTTGCTGACTACACTTTGAACTGCAGAATACACACAAGTTTGCATCTATGTGTAATTTTATAGTTTTCTTTCTAGCTAGGATATTAATAGATTTTACTTAGCCTTTACATGCATAAGCTGACTGGGATATAGATGCTTAAGGGATAAGGTTCCTCACAGAAAACACGAGGCTCCCTCATCACCTGGGCTGTCTGAAATGTAGACTAGCCTTTAAGGCTTTGGAAAACACAGGGTGAGCAACCTGGCTCCTCCATGTTCAAGCAGGATATCAACCAAGCTCCCCATGAATATAAAAAACTAGGAAGTCAGGCATGGTGGCTCATGCCTGCAATCCCAGCACTTTGGGAGGCCGGGATGGGTAGATCACCTGAGGTCTGGAGTTCGAGACCAGCCTGGCCAACACAGTAAAACCCCATCTCTACTAAAAATATAGAAATTAGCCGGGCGTGGGGCACACACCTGTAATCCCAGCTTCTAGGGAGGGTGAGGCAGGAGAATTGCTTGAACCCAGGAAGGGGAGGTTGCAGCGAGCTGAGATGGTGCCACTGCACTCCAGCCTGGGTGACACAGTAAGACTCCATCCAAAAATAAATAAATAAATAAATAAATAAAATAAAATAAAATAAAATAAAAAAGTAGGGAAAGGAGAATTTCTTTGCCCTGTAAAGAGAACAGAACATCCTAGTTTGTTCCTTTTAGGCTAATCAGGTCTAAAAAGCCTAAGATCAAGATTTTACAATGACAATCAGCCAATGTCCATTTGGCCTATATGTCAAGTAAGGTCTGTCTCTTGTTTTTATATGGCCCATGAGCTCAGAATAGTTTTTACAGTTTTTAATAGCTGAAAAAAAGACCAAAAAAATTTTGTGACATGTAGAAATTATATAAATTTCAAATTTCAGTGTTCATAAACAAAGTTTTATTGAACACAGCCATGCTCATTTGTCCATGTATTGTCTATGGCGACTTCATACTACAGTGGCAGAGCTGTTTAGCTGCAACACAGATCACAGGACCTGCAAAACCTAAAACAAATAAAGGCCTAAAATATTCTGGCCCTTTACAGAAAAGGTTTGTTTATCCCAGATCTAAACTATGAGACAAAGTCAGTATCGCTCAGGCTAGAGTGCAGTGGCGCGATCTCGGCTCACTGCAAGCTCTGCCTCCTGGGTTCACGCCATTCTCCTGCCTCAGCCTCCCAAGTAGCTGGGACTACAGGCACCTGCCACCATGCCTGGCTAATTTTTTTGTATTTTTAGTAGAGACGGGGTTTCACCATGTTAGCCAGGATGGTCTCGATCTCCTGACCTCCTGATCCACCCACCTTGACCTCCCAAAGTGCTGGGATTACAGGCGTGAGCCACTGTGCCCTGCGAGACAAAGTCAGTGTTAATCTTCAATTGCTTCTTTTGTTTTTAAACAATGGCCAATGTTTAAATATGCTTTAAAAAAACATATGCATTATGCCTATGAGCTCCCAAGTGAGTTAAATATCCTTTGCATTTATACCAGAATCCATTTAGCCAAAGTTGAATGCCTTTGTACAATTTTATTTCAAACCATCAAGTCTTGCATAAACCATTTTGACCTGAGAGCACAAGGAAATCACAAGTAAGAAATCTTAATTTTTATTTAAAATTTCCTGAATTTGAAAATATTGTATGACTCCAGCCCAGAGGGCACCAACCTGCAATATCTGATTTAGACCATGAATATACCATAGATTCTTAACTTTTCAATCATTACAAACTGTTCTTGCTACCATGGCAGGCCTAAGAAAATTGTTTGTGCTTTGTAAAGTATTTTAAATTTTTGTATAATTTTTTAAAACAGTCTACATTTATCATCAAACCTTGTCACAGAAGACATACTAGTTTTAGTGACATTAAAGCTTTGAACCGGTAAACTCTTTGAGGGAATGTCCTTTGCACTTCATTTTTCTCATGCCCTACCAGAGCATGGTCCATGCAATGGCCACTTGGTACCATTGGGTGCCAAGATAGGTACTTGCTGACCTTACCAGCACTTTTCATTTCTTGATTTCTCTCTTGCCCTGTTGATGTTCAGGACCCACATGGAATATGCAGCAAATTCATTATTTCATCCCTGCCCTGGGGTAGTGTATATTTAAACTGCTCTAAAAAGATAGACTCTCTAACACCTTAAAGCCCTCTCTCAAACCACACAGATATATTCTGCCTTGGATTCCCAAGCAATCTTACTGTGTGTGGGTGTTTTAATAAAGATCAAAAGTGACCAGCAGCCCTCTGCACTCTAAGAGGAACAAAGACTGCTAGTATTAGTAGCTGAAACTGCTGATGCTGTTCACGGGCCTGCTTCTTTACTTATTATTATTATTATTATTATTATTATTATTATTATTGAGACAGGGTCTCACTCTGTCATCCAGGCTGGAGTGCAGTGGCACAATCATGGCTTACTACAGCCTTGACCTCCCAGGCTCAAGCAATCCTCCCGCCTAAGCCAATTCGGGAGGCACACGCTACCATACCTGGCTAATACATATGGTTTTTCATAGAGACTGGGTCCTACGACATCGCTCAGGTTAGTCTCAAACTCCTGGGCTTAAGTGATCCTTCTGCCTTGGCTTCCCAATATGTTGGGATTATAAGCATGAGCTATCATACCCAGCTGTCTACTTTTTTTTTTTTTTTTGAGACGGAGTCTCACTCTGTCGCCCAGGTTGGAGTGCAGTGGTGCAATCTCGGCTCACTGCAATCTCCGCCTCCCGGGTTCAAGCGATTCTCCTGCCTCAGCCTCCCAAGTAGCTGGGACTACAGGCACATACCACCATGCCCGGCTAGCAGCCGCCTACTTCTTAAAGTCAAATCTTTGCAGTACAGGGGACCCCCAATCATTTTGTGGGTGCTAAATCTATTTCCCCAAACTGACAGGAAGTAAAGGAATGCAGCTAACAAAGACTCTGAAACTGTTACTCTTTCATGCATAGATAAATATGCATTTAGTCAATAAACATTTATGAAATACTGCTAATGTGTCAGGAATGATGCTAGATATTAGAGACAGCAGAAGGAGCATGACTTGGACTTTGTCCCTAAGATCTTTCAGTCTAGTAAAAAGTGTTGCAAACAATTCAGGAAAAAAAAAATGTGTTGAGGATTACAGACATGGAAGAAGAGGAAGAAGATGCTTCATTCTTTCTAAGGGTGAACTGCGAAATAGTCTTCAGAAAGTTGGTGGCACTTCGATTGAGTTTTAAAAGCTGAGCCAGCCTTGGGGGGTAGAGGGAAGGCAAGAGGCGAAGGGATAAATTATAGGCAGAGGAGCAGCAAAAGGGACCCAAAAATGTGAACTATCCTAGACCATAAGAAGGACTCTGAGAAATTCACAATGGTTCTAGTGTATGTGTTTAGCGGGAGGAGGGGTGATGGAGAAATGAGGCCAAGAGAGAAACCATTCAGAGATATACGGCTGGAGAACTGAGCAGCTGCCAGACCTTGAGGTCCCTGTGTGTATGCTAAGGACTCTGGAATAAATCCCAGAGACAGTGAAAAAGACACTGAGGGATTTCAAGTACAAGAGTAACACAATCACATTGTTCTGCTAGAAAGAACACTTTGGACATGGTACAGAAGAGGGACTGAACGGCTACAGAGTGGGACTGCTGGACTAGTCAAGGCAGCAGAAACCCAAGGTGTGAATTTAGACCCTGGATGTAGGGCTGAAGATGAAATCAAGGAAGAAATCTTGATGATTGAGTGGTTGTTTGGGGGAAGGGGCAACAGAACAGAGAGGAAGTTGATTCCCAGGTTGTTGTTTGGTGGCTGGGTAACTAGTGGAGCTATTCACCATGTAAAGAAATAGAAGAGGAGGAATAGGATCTTTTTTGCTTAAAAACAACAGTAACAGAAAGAAATCAGTGCCTTTCTGATTATATTACAGGCTAGAAAATCATATCTAATGAAGTTGTGCTTCAGGCAGTCTTAGAAAATTCTTTCTCTGTCCTTGTGGCTTTTGAATGTCATGGGTTAGATTATCATGTCAAAGATGAAGCCACTTTAAATTTGTTTTGGAAAAAGATGGGATATAAATATGTAATATAAAAAAATCAAGATATTTATATTTTAATCTATTCTCTGCACGTATCCAAAAACAAATATAGGATCTTTCTGAAATTCTTCTGTGAGGTTTGAGGGGACTATTAAATTATATACCTTTTCCACAACTGAATTCTGAACCCATTTGTGTTAGTCTGTTCTTGCATCACTATAAAGAAGTAACTGCTCAGGCGCAGTGGCTCATGCCTCACGCACTTTTGGAGGCCAAGGTGGGTGAATCACTTGAGGTCAGTAGTTCGAGACCAGCCTGGCCAACATGGTGAAACCCCATCTCCACTAAAATATAAAAATTAGCTGGGCGTGGTGGCACACTCCTGTAATCCCAGCTCCTCGGGTGGCTGAAGCATGAGAGTCACTCTTGAACCCGGGAGGCGGAGGTTGCAGTGAACCGAGATCATACCACTGCACTCCAACCTGAGCAACAGAGCAATATTCTGTCTCAAAAGAAAAAAAAAAAGAAAAGAAAAGAAAAAAGAAAAAAAGGAACACCAGAGGCTGAGTAATTTATAAAGAAAAGAGGCTTAATTGGCTCACAGTTCTGCAGGCTCTACAGAAATCATGGTGCTGGCATCTGCTCAGCTTCTGGTAAGGCCTCAGGAAGCTTACAGTCATGGTGGGAGGCAAAGGGAAGCTGGCATGTCACAAGTTGAGAGTGGGAACAAGAGTGGGGGGAGGTGCCACACTCTTTAAGTAACCACATTTCATGTTGGAGAGCAAGAACTCACTCATCACCAAAGGGATGGTACTAAGTCATTCATAAAGGATCTGCCCCCATCATCAGAACACCTCCCACCAGGCCCCCTCCAACACTGGGGATTTTAACATGAGATTTGGAGGGGACAACATCTAAACTATATCATTATGCCTCTAGCTCCCCAAATCTCATGTCCTTCTCACATTGCAAAATACAATCATCCTTTCTCAATAGTTCTCCAAAGTCTTAATTTGTTCCAATACCAACTCAATCAAAAGTCCCAAGTCTAAAGTCCAAAGTTTCATCTTGAGATGAGTTCCTTTCACCTATGAGCCTGCAAGATCAAAAACAAGTTATTTACTTCTGAGATACAATGGTAATATGGGCATTGGGTAAATATTCCCATTCCAAAGGGAAAAACTGGCCAAAAGAAAGGGGCTACAGTTCCCATGTAGGTTTGAAACCCAGCAGGGCAGTCATTAAATCTTTTTTTTTTTTTTTTTTTTTGAGACATCGTCTTGCACTGTTGCCCAGGCTGGAGTGCAGTGGTGCGATCTCGGCTCACTGCAAGCTCCGCCTCCTGGGTTCATGCCATTCTCCTGCTTCAGCCTCCCAAGTAGCTGGGATTACAGGTACCCACCACCACGCCCGGCTAATTTTTTGTACTTTTAGTAGAGACAGGGTTTCACTGTGCTAGCCACGATGGTCTTGATCTCCTGACCTCGTGATCCACCCACCTCGGCTTCCCAAAGTGCTGGGATTACAGGCGTGAGCCATAGTGGCTGGCAGCAGTCATTAAATCTTAAAGTTCCAAAATAATCTTCTTTGACTCTATGTCCCACATCCAGGTCACACTGGTGCATGTCCCTGTGGCTTTGCAGGATGCAGCCCCCATGACTGCGCTCATGGGTTGGAGTTAAGTGTCTGCAGCTTTTCCAAGCTCAGGATATGAGCTGCCCATGGCTCTACCATTCTGGGATGTGGAGGGTGGTGGCCCTTTTCCCATCACTCCACAAGGCAGTGCCCTGGTGAGGACTCTACGTGGGGGGCTCCAACTGCATATTTCCTCTCCACACTGCTCTAGTAGAGGTTCCCTGTAAGGGTTCCACCTCTGCAGCCTGGGCACCCAGGATTTCCAATACATCCTCTGAAATCTAGGGGGAAACTGTGAAGTTTCCTTCACTTTTGTACTCTGTGCACCTGCAGGCTTAATACCACATGGAAGCCACTAAAGCTTACAGCTTGTGCCCTCCAGAGCCAGCAGCCCAAGCTGTACCTGGGGCCCTTTGAGCTGGAGCTGGAGCTGAAGCTGCAGCTGAAGCAGCCCAGATGCAGAGACACCCCAGTGTCTCAAGTCTGAGCAGGGCAACAGCCCACGCCTGGTCCCTGAAACCATTATTTCCTTATAATGCTCTGGGTCTGACAGCAGAGTCTGTCTCCAAGATCTCTGATATGCCTTTTCCCCACTGTCTTGGAAATTAGCACTTGGCTCCCTTTTAGTCATGCTAATCTTTCTAAGCAAGTGGTTGTTCCACAGCCTGCTTGCGTTCCTCTCCTAAAAATTCTTTTTCTTTCTCTGCCATATAGCCAGGCTGCAAATTATCCAAAATTTCACACTCTGCTTCCCTTTTAAATGTAAGTTCCAACTTGAAATCATTTCTTTGCTCATATATCTGACTGTAGGCTGTCAAAAGAGATGGGGGAAAATGACACAACATTATTCTGGGCAATGATTTTTTAGATGTGATCCTAAAAGTTCATGCAACAAAAGCAAAAATAGAAAAATGGGATTATATCAAAATAAAAAGCCCCTGTACTGCAAGGAAAACAACTGCATGAAACAACAACCTTTGGATTGGGAATATTTTCAAGGCATATATCTGATTAGGGTTTAATATCCAAAATATATAAGGAGCTCAAATCATGTGGTGAGTATAGTGAATAATTTTGTACTGTACATTTGAAAATTGTTAAGAGAGTAAATTTCAAATGTGTTTACCACAAAATTCGTAAGTGTTTCAGGTGATGGATATCTTAGTTTGATTTAATCATTCCATATTATATTCATTAATTATAACATTACATTGTGCCCATAAATACACGCAACTGTATTTGTCAATTTTAAATTAAAAAATAAGTAAATAAAAAGGCAGCAGAAATGGAGACCAAGGGTTACATATACTTTAAAGATAAGAGCAGGTAACTCCAGGATTTGTTGCCTGAGTGGATTTGGAGCCAACTTCCAGAGGACAACAAAGACAGAAAACTCTGAGGACTCATTGGTATTCACCTAAAACTGAAAATTTCAAAAAAGTCTACAAACATAATTAGGTCAAACGTGGACATGTATGAATTTATAAGATGTAGAGGCCACCAGTACCAACAGTAACCAAATGATCTGCTCCCCTAAGTGTCCTTCCACATGGTGACAAGGATAAACCTTTCTGTGCCTTTCTACTTGCTTTCACTTGATGGGCTTCACTTTATGGTAAGGAAATTTTTTCTCATTAACTCCAAAGCTAAACTCTTCATTAGAAAGAGAGAGAGACGGGGAGGGGGGAGAGACAGAGAGAGAAGGCATGGGTACATAGTAACAGTGAGCTGCCCCAAAACTGGGTTAGGCAGTGCCCCCGTCCCATCCCTCTATGGCTGGTGGAGGACAATATCTGAATGTGAGAAGTGCTTCCTTATCTCAGACTCAACAGTTAGATAAGCCATTCTACTTTCCCTAAGGAGGAGCAATGAAGAAGCAGAAAGGCCAAGAGTGGCTTAGGGAAAACCCTTCCTCCTAGAGAACAAAGACTTTCCCCCTAAAGCCCTTGACTAGTAGATTTTTTTTTCTTTCCTAATATAAGCAGTAGATCGGATAGAATTTAATTTCACTCAGTAAGTATCAAGTGGCTTCTGTGTTCCAGGGACTGGACTAGGCACTGGAAATAAAGAGATAAAAGTCAAAGTTCTATCTTCAAGTGTTCACATCCTATTTCTGTCAGGCCTCTAGAAGGAAGATAAACACATGACAGAGTCAAGGGGTAAGCAAATTATATGGGGAGCAAACAGGTACTAATTATTTGTAACCTAGGGAATTAGAGTGAATATGAAAAAAGCATCTGGATTTTTTTTCTTACACTATACACAGTATTTCGAGCCATCATTTCCTTTTCATTGGTGAAAGATTTTTGTTTGCCACAGGATGTGAAAGTGCACTATATGCAGCTGTGTGATACACTGGGGGACATATATCCTTTCCACCCCTTTTTAATAACTGAAACCTTCCTTTCCCTTGGAGAACTGCTCCAGCCCTACCTCTGGGGCCCTGTCTTCCTGTCACTGGGGTAGACAAATGATCTAATGGGCCAATAGGACTCCTTTTGAGGGTACTGACAAAATTGAAGAGAAAAAGGACCTTATACCTTATGAGATCCTAAGTGAAAAGGACCAAAACCTGCTGCTTTGCTACCTCCCATATGGCAAAACCTGCTGCGAATGAAACCAACAGGAGGAAAGCAGAGCCGAGAGATGGAATCACAGCAGTGGTGACATTGTTGGAAACCCATTAGAGCTACTCCTTAGCCTTTGCAATTACATTAGTCAGTAAATTCCACTGGATCTGTCACTTGTATTTATTATAAACTTAGAAATCACTTTATTAATAAAACATTACTTATAAATTGCTTCTACCATGCCTTTGACCTAAGAAAATAAGGTTCAGACTTCCACAAAACTTTATGAAAACACTGACCAGTTTAATGCTGTAATAGATGTTCTAGGAATTGCCAGTGATTCCATGAATGACACAGTGTCATTTAATGATGAAGCTACTCTGATACAGTATCAGATCAACTATCATTTTAGTGTTAATTTTTCCTATAATATACTTGCATATAATTCAACCCTTCTTATTTCTATGATGTATTTTATTCATCATGCATGTTTTGAATTATACCTTACTGAAATACAGTTACCTTGATTCTTGTCCTTTAAAGAGATTACATTCATTTTCAGTTCTAATTTAGTCATTAACATTGTGCTTTGCCTTAACATTCTCTCTGCCCAGCTCATCTTAGTGGCATCTTCAAGGTAAAATCACCTTTAATATGTGAAAATTCTTGCTTCTCACCTTCGCTGAAGGGGAAAATATCAGGAAAATTATAATTTTAAATTGTAATGAACTCTATTTCCCTACTTCTTAACCTAAAAGGATGAAATGGGACAAGTGAAAACATGTAGAGATCTCTGAGTGCCTAAGGCAGACTGTTCCCCATTGCTTTCATATTTTACTTCCCTAACCAGATTTCAATCTCTTAGAGAGCCAAGCATCATGGATGTCTTGGGATATCCCAAATATGCAAGATGGTATAGGAGCCTAGGGAAAACCTCCCCTTCACCCTCTGAGTGTTTACTGAAAATCAACCGACAAAAGGCAGGTTAATAGGAGAAAAGGCCTACAAAAATAATAATATGCATGCATGTGCACAGGAGTCATAAAAAATGAGAAAAACTCAAAGAAAGGGTCAGATAGTTGAAGTTTTCATCTTGAGGTTACAGAAGGAATAGGGGCTTAGAGTCTGGCAAGACCAGTTATGGGTAGAAGAGAAGAAAAGCATGGCTAGCAAAGGCAGTCTTGTAATGCAGATGAAACCTCACAGGTAGCAGCCCTCCAAAAGAGTATGTTTCTGTTAGATCCCCAGAGGTGTCAAACTCTCAGTCTCTCTCTCCCAGGAGCCCATCCATCCTAGATCCAGACAAGTCACAGCACAGAAAGGCTGGCTGTTTATTTCAGCAATGTAGATTTTCTCTACAGATGTAAATCTCCTCCACAAAAGGCAGATTTACAGGGCTATTCCTGTCTGCAGGCTCTCTGAATAGCCATCTCAAATATGTCAAAGAAGTATATTTGAGGGCAAAATATTTTGGTTTCCTTTAATGGTAAAAAAGGAAGGTGGAAAAATTTATTTACTTTCCTTGGTAACTCATTGTATTGGTCCAAAGACACCTTAAAGTTATTTCTGATGAATATTTCTAAGTAAGCACTAGTAGTAAAATGCTATTGAATACTAACCATGTGCCAGGCACTATGTCACATTCCTCCTAAAAACATTTCTTCTTTTTTTAACCCTTGTGTAGACAAAGAAAAAGCAGCAGCCTTCCCTCTAAAAGATCCTTATATGGTCACATCTCAGCATTGCCTATGATTAAACTACCTCAGTTTCTTTCAACATTCTTTATTGTGATGATTACAATTATATACATTGTAGAAAATGACTGTGCTATATTAGATTGCTATCTTACTGTACTACTTTTCAACTTTTACTACTTAGGAGAGGCAGATTTCCCAAGCCTCTAATTTTCTCAACATTTAGACTGATTCATATTTATAAGAGGAAGAACTAGGCATAGAGAGAGAACAGTACATGCAATGTTCATCTTAGTGGCATCTGTAAGGTTAAATCACCCCTGATATATGAAAATTGTTGCTTTTCACCTTCTTTAAAGGTGAAAATATCATCAATAAAACTGAAATTAGAAACAAAGTTATGTGGTATAATGCTAGATGAAAAATATGAAAACCATAGCTCTCTCCTCCCGCCACCCAAGATGCCGAAAGGAAAGAAGGCCAAGGAGAAGAAGATGGCTTCAGCTCTGGCTGTCATAAAGAAGCAGGAGGCCAAGAAAGTGGTGAATCCCCTGTTTGAGAAAAGGCCTAAGAATTTTGGCACTGGACAGGACATCCAGCCCTAAAGAGCCCTCCCCCGCTTTGTGAAATGGCCCCACTCTATCAGGTTGCAGCAGCAGAGAGCCATCCTCTATAAGCAGCTGAAAGTGCCTCCTGCCATTAACCAGTTCACCCAGGCCCTGGACCACCAAACAGCTACTCAGCTGCTTAAGCTGGCCCACAAGTACAGGCCAGAGACAAAGCAAGAGAAGAAGCAGAGGCTGTTGGCCCGGGCCAAGAAGAAAGCTACTGGCAAAGGGGACATCCCCACTAAGAGACCACTTGTCCTTCGAGCAGGAGTTAACACCGTCACCACCTACCTTGGTGGAGAACAAGAAAGCTCAGCTGGTGGTGACTGCACACGACGTGGATCCCATCGAGCTCCCTGTCTTCTGCCTAGCTGCCCAGTGTTGTAAAATGGGGGTCCCTTACTGCATGATCAAGGGAAGGCAAGACTGGGACATCTAGTCCGCAGGAAGACCTGCACCACTGTCGCCTTCACACAGGTTAACTCGGAAGACAAAGGAGCTTCGGCTAAGCTGGTGGAAGCTATCAGGACCAATTACAACGACAGATACGATGAGATCCGCTGTCACTGGGGCGGCAATGTCCTGGGTCTCAAGTCTGTGGCTCACATTACCAAGCTCGAAAAGGCAGCGGTTAAAGAACTTGCCACTGAACTGGGTTAAATGTACACTGTTGAGTTTTCTGTACATAAAAATAATTAAAATAATACAAAATTTTCTTCAAAAAAGAAAAAAGAAAAATATGGCAAGCATAAAGATACACTTTGAGATAGCCACATAGCCTCCGATCTTAACCTACACATGGGTGGGCCCTTGGCAGCCCTGTTTAAGTTATGTTGTCTGGTTGGGTTAAGGGCAGACAGACATATCACCTGTGCCAGACTGATCAGATCCTCTGTCAGGAATTTAGACTCACTGATGCTAGTCTACCTGGTCTGGGAAGTCGAACTAAGGACATACAAACGTGGATACTGAGGATGCACCATGTTTGGCCATGTGCTCACCAAGCGAAAGTGGCTAGCTGAGAAAGAGAAAAGAAAGAAAGCAGATGTACGGAGAGAAGCAGAGATCTGAATCTACGAGCCCCTGAAGGGAACCAGGCAGACAGAGAGCTACACTTGGGCAATAGGGACTAGTTGCCGGGTCCTTGTAAATGCTCCTGTTCCATGCTCTGGTCTCTTATGAAGTCCAGCTGTATTTCATGCTGTGGGTTCTGTGAGAGTCTCCTGATTCCTTATGGTAAATTGTTTTGTTGCTGTTAAGATAGTTTGAGTGGGTTTCAGTTATTTACAAATAAAAGATTTTTGGACCTGGCACGGTGGCTCATACCTATAATCCCAGCACTTTGGGAGGGTGAGGCAGGAGGATTGTTTGAACCCAGGAGTTCAAGACCAGCCTGGGCAATATAGTGAGACCCCATCTCTTAAAAAACAAAAACAAAAACAAAACACAAAAACTAAAAAATTAGCTGAGTGTGGTGGCACATGCCTGTAGTCCCAGCTACTAAGGAAGCTGAGGTGGGAGGATTGCCTGAGCCAAGGAGGTCAAGGCTGTAGTGAGCTGTGTGTCACTGCACTCCAGCCTGGGGGACAGAGTGAGATCCTGTCAAACAAAACAAAACAAATAAAAATTTCCAACCTAGGCAATAAGCGAGTGGTTAATTGAGGTTGAGCATCAGAATGCCCTGAAGAGGTTTTAACAACACAAATATCCCTGCTCTGTCCCCAGGGATTCTGATCCAGCAGGTCTGGGGTATAGCCTAGGCAAGGGAAATTTTTAAAAACCTCCACCTGAGAATTATGGCCCATGGAATGGAAATAGGTAGACAGCAGAAAGCTAGACAGCAAAGGAAAAAGGACATTTCAGATCAAAACAACCATGCCAATAGGGAAGAAAGCACCACAGGATGCAAAAGTCCAGCCACTTCCACAAAGCTGCATGCTACAATGGCTAATTTTAGCATCTACTTTCACACTGAAAACCTGTGGTCAATTTTAGACATCTGTCTTGAAAAGAGATTTAAGGTTCTGAGGGGGTACTTCAGGTTTAATTCATGTATCAATAAACTATCCACTGCAGCTTTAAATCTGAATCATTTTGGTACCTGAAAGCATCAAATCTTTTAAAAAAATTATTTAGCTGGACAATTATAGGTTGCGATGGGCTAGAATAGGCACCAATGAAAATAAGACGTGTGTGTGCGAAAGAGGCAATTATGTGGGAATTTGGTACACAGAAATTCTCCCCTGCACAGGAAGAAATTGAGTCCAAAAGTTGATTGTATTCATCTGACAGCAAGATTAACACTCAAATTATGGAATAAATTAGTAAGTAAACTACAAATGAAATCACCCTCTTACTAGTTTGACAAAGGGATTCATCTCAGTTAGAACATAGAACTTTTCTGAGGTCGATGAGAAAAATTACTGTAATATTTGTTAAAAACATTTTTAAACAACCATAAAAAGGAAATGTAGAGTATTCTACCCTATATAAATGCATCTTTTAAGAACTACATTATTTGGTTAAAAGCACTGGGGACAAACAAAGAAATGGTTACCTCTCTTTCAAACCCTGGGAACGAATTCTCCACCATTGAATGGGTTGGTGTCTAAAAGCCACATCAGAATTATAGCATTAGTTTCAAGAAACTGATACAGAGAAAGAAAATCTGATTTGGGTCTTAGAACCCTCCACTGTTTAATAGATGCATTGGTGGCAAGTAGAATTCTGTCATCATTTTATATTAAGGTTCAAAGCACTTTTGTCAAAATTTAGGAATTTGGAGTGTAATTTGTTTAAAAACTTGAAGAATTTGCTTGTAATTGATTGGAGTGCATCAACATAGCAATCTATGTACTGGACAGTAAGACCCCCAGGGACTCAGTCCTCTACTTCTTTTGTCAACTAGATTGCTTCACATTGTCCCATGGGTAGCCCCCATGTATACCAAAAGGGATGAATAAGTGTTGAGTGAAATATAATGAAAAGGAAATATAATCATTACCACACATTTATGACATCATTCTAGGCAAGTAAATGATCTTACTTTTTTGAATTCTGCTTTCTTTATTGTAAAACCAAGACTCATCCAAGTTAAATACAAAGGAAGATATGACAGTTTTGAGCGATAAGTGGTTTAAAGCAAAAGATGGCAGAACCATAATTAAACATTCAGTTTCCTCAATAGTTTGTTCTCCAAATGATAGAATAACAGCTAACATTTGTTGAACACATTATATATCAGACATCATTCTCACATATTATTAACTCTTTTAACTCTCAGAATAACCTCTGAAATAGGTACTATTATTATTCTTACTTTTACAACTAAAGAAACTGTGGCACAGAAAGATCAAGTAACTTATCCAAGATAAAACAGCTGGAAGTGGCAAAGCCAAGATATGCACCAATGCAAGTGTGGCTTCCGATAAGCCTTCTCTCGGCCTTTATGCTATACCGCTTCTTGAATGTAGTGACCACACAGACTTTCAATCTTTCCTTCCAGTCTCTTAAAGTATTGCTAACCTAATGGCTATTTCCAAAATACCAAACCTATGGTGGGTGCCTGATTGGCCATGGGGAAGGCTCTGTAGAACTTTCTGCTCTTGTTACTAGAAAATCAGTAGTTACAGATTCTAGCTCTAATGAAAATTAGTCAGGTGCATCTGAACAAGGCTCTCAAGGCCACAATTTCTTCATTTAAGTAAAGAAATTCTGTTAGATGATCCCTGAAGCTATTTTCCAACTCTGTGAAATGCTATGAAAAAAAGTAAAAGATTCCAAGCCTCTTCTACCATTCCCCACATTGTCGTACCTTATCAGCACTGCCTTCACCAAGCTTAAAACCAGATCCAGGAAGGTGAACTGGTTGCAGTGAAACCTGTTAGTATCATAGAGGAAAGCCTGTTTAGGGACTGCAAAGATGCAAATCAGAAAATTACTAAGAGACTAAAGTATGCTGATTGTACTGATCAACTGAAAGAGTGGTTATCTTCTTTTTTAATTTTGAGAAAAATGTAAATGCAGAAAAGTACAGAGAAAAATATAACATATTTTCTGTTTATTTTTTCTTTTCTTTTCTTTCTTTTTTCTTTTTTGACACAGGGTCTCACTCTGTCGCCCAGGCTGGAGTGCAGTGGCACGATCTCGGCTCACTACAACCTCTGCCTCCCAGGTTCAACCGATTCTCCTGCCTCAGCCTCCTGAGTAGCTGGAATTACAGGCACCCGTCACCATGCCCAGCTAGTTTTTGTATTTTTAGTAGAGATGGGGTTTCACTATGTTGGCCAGGCTGGTCTCTAACTCCCTATCTCAAGTGATCTGCCTGCTTCGGCCCCACAAAATGTTGAGATTACAGGTGTGAGCCACTGTGCCTGGCCAACATATTTTCTACATTTTCTTCAGTTCTTGTTTGATATATACATATATATATATATAAATATATACGTGTGCGTGTTTATATGTGTGTGTGTATATATATCATTTGATATATCAAGTAAACTATGCCAATCACATTTCTTCCTCCAGTGACAACCACTCTCAAGAATTTGGAGAGATTACCTGTGCCACCATGTTATGGAAGCACTATTCACAATGGCCAAGATATGGAATCAACTTAAAGGTCCATCAACAGATGAATGGATAAAGAAATTGTGGCCTATATGCACAATGGAATACAGCTGATGCTTGAACAACACAGGTTTGAACTGCAAGGTCCACTTACATGTGGATTTTTTCAATAAAGTTACTCCGACCTGTCTCTCCTACCTCCCACTCCACCTCCTCCACCTCTTCCACCTCTGCCACCTCTGAGACAGCAAGACCAACCCCTCCTGTTCTTTAGCCTACTCAATTGTAGATGATGTGTGTGAAGACTTTTACAAAGATCCACTTACACTTAATGAACGGTAAATATGTTTTCTCTTCCTTATGATGTTCTTAATATTTTCTTTTCTATAGCTTACTTATTGTAAGAATACAGTATAAAACATATATAATATACAAAGTATATGTTGACTGTTTATGTTATCAGTAAGGCTTCCAGTCAACAGTAGGCTAATAAAGTTTTGGAGAAGCCAAAGGTATTTGTGGATTTCTGACTGCATGAGGGTTAGCACCCCTCATCCCTGCATTTTTGTAGGGTCAACTCTACTATTCAGCCATAAAAAAGAATGAAATTCCACTATTTGTGACAATATGGATGAACCTGAAAGACATTATGTTAAATGAAATAAGCCAGGCACAGAAAACAAAATATCACATGATTTAACTTCTATGTGGAATTCAAAAAAGTTGATTACATAGAAGTAGAGAGTAGAATGGTGGTTACCAGAGGCTGGGGTATAATGGAGAGGGGGATGGGAAGATGTTGGTCAAAGGATACACAATTGCAATGAGACAGGAGGAATAAATTTCAAGAGACTTATGGTAGAGCAAGGTGTCTACAGTTAATGATATATTGCATTCTTGAAAAATGTAGCTGGGCGCAGTGGCTCAAGCCTGTAATCCCAGCACTTTGGGAGGCCGAGATGGGCGGATCACGAGGTCAGGAGATCGAGACCATCCTGGCTAACACAGTGAAACCCCATCTCTACTAAAAAATACAAAAAACTAGCCGGGCGAGGTGGCGGGTGCCTGTAGTCCCAGCTACTCGGGAGGCTGAGGCAGAAGAATGGCGTAAACCCGGGAGGAGGAGCTTGCAGTGAGCTGAGATCCGGCCACTGCACTCCAGCCTGGGTGACAGAGCAAGACTCCGTCTCAAAAAAAAAAAAAAAAAAAAAGAAAAAAAGAAAAATGTAGAGAGTGGATGTTATATGCTCTTACCACAAAAAGGTAACTATGTAAGGAATACGTTTGTTTAATTAGCTAGATTTAACCATTCTACAGTGTACGTGTACTTTAAAACATCATGTTGTAAATAACATACAAGGTTATCTATGAATTTTAAAAAGAAAAATTGGTGTTCATCCTTCTGGCCTTTTAAAAAAATAAAAATAAATATAGACTTTGTTGTACATAATTTTACCTGTGAAGCAAAAGGTATCTCTAAGGCTCACAGCTAGAAGTGTAGATATTGGACTGCAGTGCTTGTGCCTGTTCACATCAGACTAGAGGCTGCCAGATAGTTCTTCAAAGTGACTTTACCAATTTCCTCTTCCATTAGCAGTTGGAGTTCCTGTTTTCTTACATGCTCACCAACATTTAGGGTTTTTGTTTTGTTTTGCCAGACTGATGGCTAAGAGTAGGATCTCATTTTTGTATTAATTTTTATTTCCTTAATGACTCATAAAGTTGAACGCCCAAGTTTCTTCTAAAAATCACCAGTTTATATCCCTTGTCTATTTTTCTATTTTTTTTTCGTATTGGTTTGTAGGCATTCTTTACATATGATGATATGAAGATTCCTAACTTCTTAAAGCTAGAAGGTCCTAGGTTACAGGAGTCCCAGGATGGCCCCAACTGGGTCAAGGGGACACCAATCTGCTGAGTGGCTCTGTAGCAGAGCCTGCATGCAGAGGCAGAAAGGGTGAGAGCATTCTATTCAGGGACCAGCTAACTGAGTCCTCAGCTGGGTGGGTGGGTTGTGGACAGGGTCCTCTGGTTCTCTTTCATCTACCTATCCATTGTCCTGGTCCCTCCACTACGATACACCTCTATTTCCCAGTCAGTAAGAAGGAGAAATATAAATCAGTCATTTCAGCATCACTGACAGAATCACAGAATGAAGGAGAAAAAGTCTGGACTCTAAAAACAGGTTTCACATAGATGAGATGATTTAAAGATGTTTCTTCTCAGCTCACAAAATATTAAGGAAGAGATGAAACTAAACTGAACTGGAATAAGAAAAAAATATTTATCTTTATTTCTCTCTCTGCACTTCAGTTTTTTCTTCAGGGAAAGAGCAGGGAATAGTTTTGTTTTCTTTGCCCTATGGCTAACTAGAGACCGCCTAGAATTAGAAATACAACAGATGCAAAATCTTCTCTTCTGTGGGGTGAGTGAATATATAGTTATAAGCTCCTTCCCCAAGAGAACTTAGATCTTTTAACATGTAGGCCAGGAGGCTGCTCCATGGTGCTGTCCCAAACTTTCTCAGTAGTTAAGAGCCATGCACCCTATAGAGGTTTAGAAAGAAAACAATACTATGAAAGGGAGCTTATTCTCCTTGGCTTTTCTTGAAATAATGATCTCTGTCAAGCCTCAACTGTTAAAATGAATTGTATTTTGATTAATTACCTTTATTCTGTTAAAAAAATAAATGAGTAAAGTATGTGTTTACATATGCAGAGATGTATAATATACATATGTGTGTGTGTATCTCATTTGTGTTTGTGTGTATATACCGAGAGTGAAAGAGCCAGCTGTTTTAGCCATTTATATTTGGGGGATGGGTGGGTAATACAGTAAGTTCTGTTGAAAGGAAATTATGGGAGAGAATCTGATATCCTGAATCTTTCAACAAGACAGGGTTCAGAGGGCAAGTGTGGAAATAAACTTAGAAACCAGCTTCTTGTTTCTAGATCGGTTTTTAAAAGTAAGCCTATAATGTGAACTCTCTTTGGAAGTCAAGTTTTTGCTGCTGTTGGTTGGGGCTTTTTGTTTGCTTGCTTGCTTGCTTTTGTTTCTAAGTAATTTTTCTTGCATAATTCAGTTGGAAAATGCGTGTGAATGGGGTATTGTTAAGATTCCTTTCCATTAAAATCACCATATTCAGCAAACTCCAATACTTTCAATAACTAGTTTGCAGAACTGATATTCTTCTCTCTTCCCAGTTCTTCCCTGTAACTTGAAAACTACAAATATAGAAATTATCACTTGAATCTATGCAGGATAATTGATTGTGAAGTCAGACAACCTCTGTTATTAGCAGACTCACTTAAAAGCTGGAAACCCTCCTGGATAAATTACTTTTAAGTGACCATGTGGGCTCCATGAAGGGGAAATGACTGCTGGTGCAGAACACGCGGAATCTGTCTCAGCGATGTGGCCCAGGAAATTGCAGAACCCAGTTGTGGAGCTAATTAGTAGATATGTGGATGCATGAAAACTATAGTCACAGGAACTTGTACTTACACAAAACGTCCTGACTTGCCACATAGTAGAACTCAGTGAAATGACCCAACTAGTATAGAAAGATGTGGAGCAACATATGGACTTCAGTTTTTTTTTCAGACTTTAAGTTTTAAATAAGTATAGATCCATTGAAACCACAATAATGCCAACACTATTGTTCTTTCTCTTTCTTTCTTTCTTCCTTCCTTCTTTTTTTTTTTTTTTTTTTTTTTTGACAGAGTCTTGTTCTGTAGCCCAGGCTGGAGTGCAGTGGTGTGATCTTGGCTCACTGCAACCTCCGCCTCCCAGGTCCCAGTTCAAGCAATTCTCCTGCCTCAGCCTCCTGAGTAGCTAGGATTATAGGTACGTGCCACCACGCCCAGCTAATTTTTGTATTTTTAGTAGAGATGGGGTTTCACCATGTTAGCCAGGCTGGTCTTGAACTCCTGACCTCATGATCTACCCGCCTTGGCCTCCCAAAGTGCTGGGATTACAGGCATGAGCCACAGTGCCCGGCCAGCTATTGCTCTTTAGAACAGCTTTTCCATGTATAAAACTAGAATTGTTTTTAAAACTATATTTTAAAAGTAAAATGTAGTTTTCTGAGTCTTGGTTTGTAGTCTCTGGATCCAAAATTATACCAATTAAGTTGCAGCAGGAAATACGCCAGATACATACTAGAGCTGACATTAAATGCTCCTGACTCAATATGGAACACTTAATTCTACCCCTCCAAACACAGTCACCAATACTAAGCTGTCCCATGATTTGCCTCACTTATCATATCTCGTTAATGAAGAAACTAATTGTGACTTGCTAATGGCTATACTGAAAGAGTAGAAAACAGAAATCCTGTATTATATTATTACTTTGATGTTAGTATTCCTTTGTTTTTGTTTTGATTTTTTTCTGATATGCTGTTTGTCTATATACAATATTTGCTTCTTCAAAGGCATGCTATGAATGTTGGAAGTAACTCCTGGGCAGAATGACACCTAAGGCAAACCAGCTAGTGTTTCTTCATCTTACCTTTTAAGACATACAGCGAGTGGTTCCACATTCTTTTGGTAAGTACATCCTCAACCTGGTAATCACAGAATCTTAGTGAAGAAAAATCTTAAAGGTCATCTAGTCCAATGTCACACCCAGTACAAGAATCCTATTTGCATGAAAATATCCTTCCTTTGTATAAATGAAATGTCTAAGGCAATTTTCTCTTAATATACTCAGTGGAAGGGGGAAACATGTGGCCACCTTTTTCTTTATAAGAACTCTTTCTATACTTAAACACCATTTATTTTCTTCCTTCAATCTCCTTTTCTTTTAGTCAAATAGCTTACTTTCATCGCTCTTCAGAGATCTGATTTTCCATGCTTTTAATCATTTCAATTGCTTTCCACATCCTCTGAACGTGCAGAAGCTCAACCTGGGCATGGCAGCTGAATGAGAGCTTTGCTAGTGCCTTATTAATGCCGAATATGGTGACTCAGTTTTTAATGCCAGGCTCTTGTTAACATAGCCTAGCATCATGTTAGATTTTGAAGTGTTTTTTTCTTTAACAAAATTGATTCTTTACTTCAAACGTTTATGTTATCTATCTATCTATCTATCTATCTATCTATCTATCTATCTACCTACCTATCTATCTACATATATATATTTTTGAGATGGAATCTCACTCTGTCGCCCAGGCTGGAGTGCAGTGGCATGATCTCGGCTCACTGCAACCTCCACCTCCTGGGTTCACACCACTCTCCTGCCTCAGCCTCCTGAGTAGCTTGGACTACAGGCGCGCAGCGCCATGCCCAGTTAATTTTTTCATACTTTTAGTAGAGACGGGGTTTCACCATGTTGGCCAGGATGGTCTCAATCTCCTGACCTCGTGATCCACCTGCCTCAGTCTCCCAAAGTGCTGGGATTACAGGCGTGAGCCACTGGGCTCGGCCCAAAAAATATTTTTAACATTGACTTATTTAAAAGAAAAATCCTCAGATTATTTAGAATGATCTTTTTAAAGGTAAAAACCAGCCTCTACAGGGTTTTAGCAATATTTAATTACAGATACCACACACAGTTGGTAATACACCCTGTTATCAGTCCCAAGTTTCTTCCTTTACACATACAGAATTCTGTATGTATATTATCATGCTCTCTGGAGCCAAAGAAAAGGAAAGGTACCTTCTATAGATTTCTGGACTTCTCAGCTGAAGCTGACATTAGTATCTTTTTAGTAGCTTGTAGCCTCCATGGGGCTGTGGATCCCAGAAGCTGAAATTCTCAGATGTGTTGGTATTTCACTCAGGAGTTTGGGTTATAAGTGACAGAGTGCACATTCAAATTGACATAATAAGCCTGGCTGTGGTAGATCATGCCTGTAATCCCAGCACTTTGGGAGGCTAAGGCAGGAGGATGGCTTGAAGCCAGGAGTTTGAGACCAGATTGGGCATCACAGTGAGACCCCATCTCTACAAAAAACAAAAAATTAGCTGGATGTGGTGGCATACACCTCTTGCCCTAGCTACTTGGGAAGCTAAGGTGGGAGGATCACTTGAGCCTAGGAGTGTGAAGTTATAGTGTGCTATGATCATGCCACTGCACTCCAGCCTGGGCAACAGCAAAAGACCCTGTCTCAAAAAATACATACATAAATACAACTAAAAAGTGACATAATAAACAAAATAACTGGTAGTGCTGGGGGTAGATTTAATGGGTCGTATGACCAAGGTGGCTGAACTTGAGTGGTCAAATGACGACGAGAATCAGTCTCTGTTCTTTCAACTCTTCCTTGCAGTGTGTTGGCAGTCTTAGGCAGGCTCTCCAAAGTGGTGGCTACAGGCTTACACTGTACTAATTTAGTGACCCGAGCTTACAGAGAAGGCTCGGCCAAATTCTTATGGTTGGATTCTCACATGCTCAGCTTCAGTTACATATTCATTTCTAAACCAAGCACTGAAACTCGTTTGGTATGACCCAAGTTCAGAGCCAACCTCTAGAGGTGGAGGATGGGGTCAGCTCCATGTGAATCACATAGATGGAGAAGAAAAAAATTGAAGTTCTGTTTCCAAAAGCCAGGGGAGCTGGACAGGGGAGAACACAGGGTTCTTCTATTCATAGCTCTGTCAGTGTCTCCTCGTGGCTGTCAAGGAATCCACAAATGGTATAGTCCGTGATATGGAGTACGGAATCACTAAAGGGTTGAAGAACAAATCCACGGGCTAGCTCTGTGATCACCAGCACAAGACTTCAAACACGTAAGGACAACAGAAGCACCCTAGCAATGCACAGGAGAAAAGTTTGTTGGGTTGAAAGGAAAGGAGAGGTGGAGAAAGGGTTAAGAAGATACAGTACTTTCTGTGTAATTTCAGGGAGCAAAACCTAAGAATTAGAGAAATTGTTCCCATAGATCTAAGAAAAAGCATATATTTAAAGCCTGTAATGAGCATTTCTTTGTCCCCTGGTTCAGTAATGTTCTGATCGAAATTTTGCAGTGACTTTAAGGCAGCTTAGTAAAACAGGCAGAGTGGCCATAGAACAAGGCTGCATAAAGGTACATGAGGTATATAGGAAGGGAAGAATGGACAGAGGGTTCCACAGGGAAGTGAGTGCCTATGGGGCTCTAGGCAGAGGTAGGTTAGCTGTTCCAGTAAATCACCTACCTTTTGACAGTGATTTAAAGGGTTTCTTGCTGAATGATAGTAAAATAAATACGTATTAGTGAATAACTAGAAGACAAAACCCTATTCTGAAACACAAATACTCTGCTGAAATGTACCAGGATCATGTTTACTAAGGCACAGTGATTACATTTTAAATTCTAGTTTATTTTTCCTTTCATAGTCGCAGATATCCCTTTGTACTTATAAGTTGACTTTAATTTATGAATATTTTATACTGTGTTTTAATAATACCTTCTCGAAGATTAATACCTACTCATAGTGGTTAGAACTTGAAATAATTCCAGTGTGTTTACCTTTGGTTCCTTGCTGAATCTTAAGTTAATTATAAAAATACTTATAAGAAATAAAAATAACCTCATTGGGTAATATGGGCATTGATATTAAAAGCAAAAGGGAACCAGGAAATTCAGTTGGATTCCCAGAGGAGTCTTTGGCTGAGAAAGGTTTGGGAAGCACCACACTAGCTAGATGCCTCCAAGCGTAATATACTTTTGGCCTAAGCGTAGAAGGAGAAAGCAGTAGACAGAAAAAGGGGAAACGGAACAACTTTTTGTTTAAAAAAAAAAAATCTGAAGAATAGCATTTTTATTCTCTGTGTGCTCTAGAGGAAATTTATACACAATCCCTCATCCCTCCCCACCAAAAAAATGTGGTGGCAGGTCAAACTAATGACACTGAGAAAAATATCTGACATCATCAGATTGATGGTTTAAGAACTATGGTAGAAATACTTTAAATCTATTAAAATTTTAGTTTTCTAAAACAGATAAAATTAAGATACACACCCTTACCTCTAAAATCAAGTGTGAAACATGTTTGCTGGATATCTTCCTGTGTGCCCCTCTAGATTTACTCACAATCATTCTTCACCTGCTCTCTGCCCTGGGACCTGGCCTGTGTGTGTCACAGCAACAGGACTCTCCTGGGTTGGGCCACTGGGGTACACCAGCAGGAGATTTGAAGGAGCAGAGTGATGCTGGGCTATGGGCTGGATGTGCCTCTTAATGGAAGGTCCAGATCCTGCTAGGCAGTCTTTTCCATACAGCCCCCTCTATCTCCTGCTTCCAGAAACCAGCCTGTTCCCTCACCTTCTCAGTCTACGGGCACTAATGGAGCCCCACTGTAATTAGCCTCGGAATACTAAAGTGCGCCATCTCTTTCCTGATGGCATCCTGGCTGATACAATATGTAATGTTTTAGGTTGAAAAAAATGTAGTTAGGTTATAGAAAAAGTTCTAGTGGCAACCTGTGCTCATTTTATGTCTACTCCTAACATTTACTACTATTTTTATTAGAGTTGAGTGTGGGCCAAGCCTAGGCAAAAGGAGGTTTATAATCAAAAGCCTTTAGTTCTCTGTTCATGATCTAGTCCTAGATACAGACTGGGCTGGAACAAGAACTACTTGGCTTTTATTACATTGACACAAGCCTGTGTCTCCTCTTAACTTTCCTCAAACCCCTACATGTCCTTATAACCTGTCACCCTTTCTTTTCACTGGGTAGTAGTGGGGCAAATAGCACAGTGAGTAACAGTGTCCAGAACGGTACTAAACACACAGTAAGTTTACTTGGGGAAACATGTTTTACTTAAAGAATAATAATATGATTCAATTAGTATTTAATAAAAGATGAAAACAAATTGTTACAACTAAGCACCTCAATAGCAAGAACCATGTCTCAATCATTTTTCCATTCCCCAGATCTAGCACAGTGCTTGATACTTCGTAGAGAGCCATTAAAAAACACTCAGATGAATTACAGTGTTAAGTTCTAAGGTATAATAGGACGGTCAGTGCTATGGGTGGCCACAGTTGTGTATACTGAGTGTACATTTTTATGCCTGGGTTCCCTTTCGCTCTTCTTAACAGAACATCATTGATGTCTCCCTTGGTGTGGTTTTTAGCCTATTTTGGGTCATGGACTTCCCCTTCGAGAATGTGATGAAACAATATACCTACACACCAAAAGATAAGTATGGGTCAAGGACTAAAGATAAAAAATACTCTTAATCAAGATGTTCTGCATAATACTGAAGCAGACATAGTCCCTGTGCAATAAAAGGGCAGGGCACAAAGTACTCTATGAGGAATCTGAAGAAGTTCATTTCAGTTCAGACTTCACAAAAATATACCCTAGAGAAACCTACTTTCTTTATCCAAACCCCCAACTTCTGATAATGGGTACCTATGATGGTGGTTGTTGATAATGACAGCTCTCACTACAGGCCAGGCATTGTGCTAAGTGTTTTACATATTTTAATGTATTTAACCCTCAAAAACATATCTTAACTCATTTAATCCTTATTAGTAGGTACTATTATCCTCATTTTAAACATGAAGAAGTTGGACACAAGGAGGACTAGCAGATTGCTCAAGATCATAAAAGTAGTTAGTGAAGGAGCCAGCATCAGACCCAGGTTGTCCCACTCAAAGGCTTGAGCTTATACCTGCTCCTAACTACCTCACTCCACTAATAGAATTTATTAGAACATACTTGTTGAGTAGCTAATGGAGTGTAAGCCACTGTGTTAGTTGCTGTGGGAGACTCAGAGACATATACAACAGAGTTTTCCCTGAAGAATGCATAAATGCTAGGGGAGGGGATAGGCAGATAAAGCCTCATTTGCATTAATAATACCACATGGTACAGGTGAGGAATAACTAGGGGACAGCATCAGCACTACCGAAGTAAAGCATGAGTAGATAAGTCAAAAGCAGTCTGGGAGGTGATATAAACCTCCAGAGAAAAGGACACGTGAACAGGAATCCAGAGACTTTGAAAAACTAATGGTAGGGATGAAAATTTGAAGGAACTAGGGGAAAAAATAGTCACACCCTGGAAAAAAACTTTATATTCAACATTAATATACAACATGAAACACAAAAGTTTATATCTTAAGCATATTATTTACATATCATAAAAGGAAAAAAAGTTCTAGAGAGTTCCTTCATGTCATTAGAAGATGCCACTTGAAAGCCAGAGCACGTGCCAACTTAGCCCCGGCCAGTCCTGGTTCTTGATCTTGTCATGTGCTGGGCTGTGTGCCAGGTGACAGAGATAAAGAGATAGGGTACCTACCCTCAAGAAACATACAGTTTATTGAGAAAGACAAACTACTGTGCAATTTACTATGAAATGTTTTGGTGCCCATGACAACAGGGGATGAATAGAGTCTATGGATGAGGCCTGGATCAAGTGTCATCCCTGCCCAGATGTGCAGGTTGGGTATAGATGTTTTGTTCAATCTACTTGGGCTCAAATGGTCCATTCTAATACTGAGTGGGCTTTAGAATGTAAAACAAGAGCTTACTTGAGAACCACCCAAACAGCACCATAAGTAAACTACATACCATTTATTAATATGCCAGGCACTTATACAATCAACTCTAGCATACACACCTGGGAGTGTGGCTTTATTTATGATCCTCTAAGAGGTTTAACTTTTTAGAGATTGGAGGTACTTGTTCTAGCTTTTATTCTCAGCTTCTTTTCCTGCTGTTCTTGGCTGTCTTGTAGCTTCTAAGGACTCACAATGGCATGCCCTGTTTAACAGGTCCTCTGGGCTCTTTCTGCATGCTCTCATGGAATCTGAATATCACGCTTGAAGGTGAAGCTTGAACTCTAGAAAAATGTCTCCACTCCCGCTTTCATTCTCTGTGTGTGAAGCATCTGTGCATCACTTTCTCTGATGCAGGGCTGGGTTTTCCCAGGAGTCTCACTCTGTCATCCAGGGTGGAGTGCAGTGGCGTGATCTCAGCTCACTGTAACCTCCACCTCCCAGGTTCATGTGATTCTCCTGCCTCAGCTTCCTGAGTAGCTGGGATTACAGGTGCCTGCCACCACACCCAGCTAAATGCTTTTGTATTTCTAGTAGAGACGGGGTTTCACCATGTTGGTCAGGCTGGTTTTGAACTCCTGACCTCAAGTGATCTGCCTGCCTCGGCCTCCCAAAGTGCTAGGATTACAAGCCTGAGCCACCACACCTGGCCCCCAGTTCTTTCTTGTTTGTACTGTGCCTCCTGTCTGGATGGCCTCCCAGTTCCCTAAGGAACACCACCCTTAGCTGCCAAGGCCTCAGACTCAATGCCCAGTGATGTCACAAGTGGAGGCTCAGCCCAGGATCCAGTATGTAATAAGCACTCAGTAAAGGTTTGCTGAATGATGAAGGAACAAATAAATGAATGTTCACATCTTCAGGTCTCTAAGAAACCCTGCCCTCGGCCACTAGCAGCAGTGCCCGGCTGCCACAGACTGACTGTCCAGCCTGTAGCTAATATCAGTCTCATCCTGGATACTTCATCCCTACAATCTGCTCTCATTCCCAGATCCCATGGCCTCCCTGGGCACTCCTGTTTTTTGGGTCAGGAAGGCATATTTATTTTGTCCCTGTGTTCTCCTTGGGGGAAAAACAGCTCTGGGCTGAGTGCTGCTGGGAAGGCTGCCCCTAGAAACAAGAGATGTTTTCCCTCTGTGTGTGTTCTTGCTTCACCTTTTGAAATTCTCATAGTCACGAATCTACTGGTCAAGGTTATTAACACCACACATCTAACAAACATCTAACTGTCCCTTTTTAACCAACCATTCAAGGTGCTAGCTAAAAGCATTCCTGGTAATTACACAAAGCTAATGCCTTAAGCTTTCTGCTTGTAGGCTGCCCTCCTTTCATCTCACAGTCAAATCCCAGTAGATTCCCCAACATTCCCCTAACTTAAAGGTGGCTATCTCTACCCAGGCCTGTCCTAGCTTTTTAGGTTCCTAATAGTCCAACACAAAGCAAGGAGACAATGGCCCTTCCACAGAGTGCATCTATGAGGCCTGGAGGGCAAGATTCTCTCAGGTGCCACTTAGCTCTAGGCCAACTATTTCCTAATCTGCAAAAGCTCAAATCAGCCAATCAAAACACATGGATAGAGTACCACTTATGCACAAGGCATGGGAATGATACACAACCATCAGAAATGTAGGGCTCACTCCTCAAAAGAAGCTTATGAATGAGAGAAAGGCTTTTTAAATAAAAACGCAGCATTATAGGGCCACACATGCTGACAGTCAATATGAAGTAAAGGCAGCGAAAGCAATTGATACATGTGGAAGGGTTGGGGAAGGAAATTTGGGTGGCAGTTAAAATGGGAAATAATTGGTCAGTTTGGCCAAAATACAGGTGAGAAGATATCCATCAAGCTGGACTAATTGTCAAAATCCATGAGTGAAATTACGGAACATGCTCTCTTGTAGGCCTTCAAACTGCCAGTCGGATTTATTTTGGACCCCTTCAAGATATCATACAGAAGTTGAACATAGTTCTTCATGCATGAATTAAAAGAAAAACACTATTATTATTTCTTCCTTCACTTTATACATTTATTTGATCTAGTGCTTACTACATGCTAAGCACTATTCTAAGTGTATTGTAAATATTAAGTCACTGTGTTGGATGCAGTGGCTATGCCTGTAATCCCAGCACTTTTGAAGGCCGAGGCAGGTGGATCCCTTGAGCTCAAGAGTTTGAGACCAGCCTGGGCAACATGATGAAACTCCACCTCTACCAAAAATACAAAAATTAGCCAGGTGTGGTCCCAGCTACTCAGGAGGCTGAAGTGGGAGGGTAACTGGAGCTTGGGAAATTGAGGCTGCAGTGAGCTAAGCCATGATCGCACTACTGTACTCCAGCCTGGATGACAGAGCGAGACCTTGTCTCAAAAAAATAAATACATTAATTTAAAAAAATTAAAAATTAACTAATTGAATCCTCATAGCAACAATGTGAGGTCAGAATGATTATTTTGCCTTTTTTACAGAAAGGGTGCTTTTACAGAAATGCTATTTGCTAAGCCTCTAAGAGGCAACAAAATGCTAAGAGCAGAGACTCATCAGTGATGTCTTCTCAGAGCTTCTTTTGAAATCTTCCAAGTCTACACTTACTAAATTGTTTCTGAAAGCCCCTGTGGCACCAGCATTCCACACCCAAAAGGAGAGAATCAAAACCTTTGCAAGCTTGCGGAGTGTATAAATTGGCTACATTAGACCCGAAGTGGGAAGGTGGGTTAGAAAAGGACAGGGGAATGTGAGGACAGAGAATAAAAGGGGAGTGGGCGGCTGGGCTGCCCTAGTCTTGCAGTACGGAGCAAGATTCCTTTTTTTCAGATGTGTAGAGCTAAGAGAGAAGATCATAACATTATACCTCTTATTATGGCTTTTTCCCTCTAGTTTTACTTTTTTGGGGGGTGGGGTTTAAATGTCCTTTTAGCATTGGATAGGCTTGATTTTAAAAACCATGAGAAGTTAGTGGTTAAAGGAAACAGGACGTAGGAGAAATGTGGTACAATGGGGACTTGGAGACAGATGAGGAGAGTGCAGAGGAAAAGAAAAGAGGAGGTTTGCTATACTTCTGCAGGGGGGAAAGAAACACGAGAGATGTGTTGAGAGTTGGAGGAGAAAGGCTGGGAAAGCTTTTAACCAGAAAGAGGCAGTGTTCTAGTGTGACCCTATGAAAGCAACTCTTCCAGACCTTTGGATCCATAACCCACAGCATAAGAAATGCTATTGGGATACTTGGCAGACCACACCCATAGAGCTATTTCACACTTAACAACTGCGGCCACAGCCGATGATGGGATGGAAGGGCTAACTTCATAAACTTTCCCAGTTGGAACAAGTAGAACTTCTTATTTAATGAGATCAAAATGCTGACAAATCATTTTATAGAGGGAGTGAGCCAGGAGGAATACGTGTTGGTTCTAAAAGAAAATGGGTGTTGGGCAGTATATTTTTGTTACTTCTTAACCAAGAGGAAAGCAAGGAGGAGGAAGAGAGGGAAAAGGCCTCTTGCCTTTGGCAGGCAGTAGGCTGAGTACTACAGCAGCTCTGCAGAATTAGAACAGCCATCTTGGAACAATCATTTGACTCCTATGTAAGCTCATCTCAAAGCTGTTAGCTATTTACAGTCTAAGCCTTGAGAGTCTCCTCAGGCTCTTTAAAGATACTAAAATGATGACACATTTTAATATGTCAAATTTAATATTACAAAAATGTTGTAATAAAGTTTCAGGGCTTTCTTTCCCCATTGGTTTAATCATATGCATATAAAACAGGAGGCATCCAAAGTTAACATCTTCTAGTGCCCAGATTTCTGTGTCTACTGCACTGCTGTGTGATACACTTGGACAAAGATTCTCTAAGGCCAGTTTCAGAACAAAAGTACTCTATTAATTCCAGCCAATAAAGAACAAGGAGAGAAAGGTATGATTCCAATATCAAGCCAAACTGGGGGCTTGGGGAGGCAGAGGAGAAGTGGAGAATCTGAGTGCATCACATGCAGTAGTACAGTAGTTACTGAAGGGGTTTTGGAGTTAGACTGATTTGAATGCTTATCCCACTTCTGCCTTTCAATGGCTCTGTGACCTGCAGAAAGTTACTCAACCTCTCTGGGTCTTTATTTCCTCATCTGTAAAATGGAGATAACAGTATCTGTCTCATAGCGTTGTTAGAAGGCAGTATGAACTCATGCAGGTAGTGCAGGTAAGGCACTGGCACATATTAGGCACTCAGTAAACGATAGCTATTATTCTCAGAGCCATGTCTAGTGAGACTCCACTTCTCTAGGCTAGACAGACATTTTACAGAAGAATTCAAAAGGGTGCGCAGCTACCCTAAAGAAGCTAAGCACTTTAGATTTCAAAGGGAGCCTCAGTTCTGACCTGATCCTCTGAGTTAAAGCTGGAATACAGAAGCATCCAGGTGATCTACAAGGTACAACTCTGAGCTACAGCAGACCTAGGTGGGCCATTCCCAATAGAATTGGACCCCCAGAGCTGGCTACAGGAAGATAAAGGAATGAGAAAGGACTCCCTTCACTTGGTATCACTGGACTTGATTCTATTTTCAAAGTTTTATCTCATATATTGTTTTGTTTAGGTTTAAAATTGATAGTGATTTTCATTAATCATAAAAGCTCCCAGGCTCCTTGGACAGTTTTTTTAATTGAAGTAACAAAGCATTGCATATTTGGCAAAAAGAAATACAGGGCTCAGTTAAATTTAAATTTCAGGTAAACAATGAATAATTTTAAAGTATGAGTAGGTCCCAGTATAATATTTTAGATGTACTTATACAAAAATTGTTGTTTATCTAAAATTCTAATTTAACTGGACATCCTGGAATTTTTTGGGAACCCTAACCAGTGGCCAAGAACTTGCCCTTTCTAACATGCAGAGTGGCAAAGCAGTCACCAAAACAACAATAAAAACTCCTCCGTTTCCAGGGCTGTTACTTCTCAACAAATGCAGCACTAAATTCTCAGGCTTTTTGTTTGTTTGTTTTTTAAAGATCATTTCCCTACAGAGAAGTTTTTTTTTTTTTTTAAACATCTCACAGTCTAGAGAAAAAATAACAATGGGATGGGACTTCCCCTCTGATGGCATTTAAATAATTACTGGTTGGCTGACGTTTAAGACATGATACTTGTAAGAGTACTGACCCCTTGCTTTTTTAGCTTTTCTAGCCAAGGCCAATAGGTTAAGTTATGTTCTTCCAAAAATGTCTCTTCTTTATTCTTCATGAAAAAAATACACATACAGAAATTATGTTCCCCCAAATGAAACAGCATTTTCTTTGGCAGGTTCAATGCCACTAAATACTAGGAAATTAACCTTCAGGGCTTAAGGGGCAAGGCCCAACAGTGCTGGCTATTGTCTCTAGCTACAGCCGCAGCCTGGCTATTCACACTGACCCTAATGCCATGTCGTGAACAAGGCCACACCGTAGGTAGACCATCCATGCAAACAAATAAATGCAAAACTCTCTCTTTCTTAGTAATATCAGAAACAACTGAGTTCTTTCCTTCCTGATGGAAAGTCAATAATATTCCTTACTTTCCAAAATATCCCCAAACAACCCCAGGTTCAAGGTCTTAGCAACTTAAATTAAAAAATAGGTTCACCGTACAAGGCCACAGGGATTTTAAGCAAATGGTACCATTCTTCTTTTTTTTCTTTTTTTCAGACCTCCTATTCATTTCCTAAGGCTACTCAGGTGCAGTGGCTACTTTTTCAAAGGTTAGCAACCAATGTTTCAAGGAGTTGTTGGATTTTTAACCTTCTTGAAAGTATTACATTAAGCTCTTGGGCCAGGTTACAGCAGCCTATGTCCAGGTTGAACTGGACAAAAATAGAATTCACTCCAGCTTACCAATCTGGCACAAAGTATGTGCTGGTCAAAAACGTTTTTTAATCACAGGAATCACTAGTGAAAATCCACTGGAGTTTCTGTGGCCCAGTGGATGTGACCACCTGATGAATTCAGAAAGAAGAAACCAAAGAATAAAACTAATCATATCACCTTGGTGTAAAGCATGCATAATAGACAGAGTGAAATTAACTGCTTCTCTAGGAAGCCTTCCTTGATACAGGCAAAGCAGAGCCTTGTGATTCCCTTAATTCCCTTGTTTCTGATGTATATAGATAGAGCTGTACTGGCCGGGCGCGGTGACTCACGCCTATAATCCCAGCACTTTGGGAGGCTGAGATGGGCAGATCACAAGGTCAGGAGATCGAGACCATCCTGGTTAACACGGTGAAACTCCATCTCTACTAAAAATACAAAAAATAAGCCATGCGTGGTGGCGGGCGCCTGTAGTCTCAGCTACTCGGGAGGCTGAGGGAGGAGAATGGTGTGAACCCGGGAGGCGGAGCTTGTAGTCAGCTGAGATCACCCCACTGCACTCCAGCCTGGGCGACAGACCGAGACTCCGTCTCAAAAAAAAAAAAAAAAAAAAAAAAAGAAATAGTTGTACCATGTGATATATGTATCAATCCACTTTGGATTACTCACTGTTCTCAGAACACATCCCAGGTTCTCCTGTCCCTGAGCCTTTGCTCACATCTTTCTTCTGGACTGCTTCCCACTTCTACCCATGCCAGGCAAAAGCCCATCTGAATTTTTTCAAAATTCAGCTCAAATGCAATTCTTCCCTGAAATGGTCTCTCTTTCTCTTCCAAATTCCAAGTGTTCTTTGCTTTTTCCATCTTTTCACAGATTTCTAACTGGAAGGAGTGATGGACTTGTTTCTTTCATGAATGACAAAGCCCCGAGGCAGGGACCGGATCTCACAGAGCCTCATCCAAATGAAGCAGAGGGTAGGGACTCAGTCAGTGTCAGCAGGACTAGTGAGCTTATTCACCATGTCATTGATTTCTTAGTAACATCAACTCTAGAAAGTCTGATGATATCACACAGCACTTCCTGATATCACACAGCATTTACTTCTACCACAGAATTTATGATATCATATTGAAATTTCATAGAAATCACTGGACTATTAGTTCTTAAGGGTAGAGACATTGTCTCACTATCCATGTGTCTGCAGTACCTAACACAGTACTTGAACATGAAAGGGCATGTAAATAAATATATGACGAGATGTTCAAAGTGAACTATAAGCTCTTTAAGGGGAGCTTAGATTCTCATCTTCTTCTCCTTCTCGTTATAACCAAGAAACAGTAATTGATGCTGACATGAGGCAGGTTCTGCAGCAGCTTCTCATTTTTTTTCAAGTAGGTCATACCATTTGGTGAGCAAAAATATGGAAAATGTTCTGAAATGTAAGTGCTAATCTCAAGGTTTCATATATTTTGAGAAGTTTGAGACTTTTTGTCTCAAATAGCTTCCTGGGTGTCCCTCTTCCTTAATCCAAGATAGCCTCACAAATTTCTTTTTCACTTCAGCATGATCTACATTACAATTATGATCATTATTTGGTGTTTCCTTTTTTTTTTTTTTTTTTTGAGACGGAGTCTGGCTCTGTCGCCCAGGCTGGAGTGCAGTGGCCGGATCTCAGCTCACTGCAAGCTCAGCCTCCCAGGTTCACGCCATTCTCCTGCCTCAGCCTCCCGAATAGCTGGGACTACAGGCGCCCACCACCACGCCCAGCTACTTTTTTGTGTGTTTTTAGTAGAGAAGGGGTTTCACCGTGTTAGCCAGGATGGTCTTGATCTCCTGACCTCATGATCCACCCGTCTCGGCCTCCCAAAGTGCTGGGATTACAGGCTTGAGCCACCGCGCCCAGCCTATTTGGTGTTTTCAAAATAACTCCAACTGAAGTTCTAAGACTGGATTATATGATGACAAGACTTTATAAATTTATTATACTAAAAATCATTGAATTGTATACTTACGACAGGTGAATTTTGTAGTATCTAAATTATACCTCAATAAATCTGTAAAGAAAATTAACGTCGACTAGTTATCAACAGAGAATCCTCTTATTTTTCATTTTAACCTCCAAGGTCTACCATAGTAAAAGATAGCATGGCTGTTCCTCATTAGCGAAGAGGTGCGTCCACTCTGGCAGAGCGTTCAGGCAGGTCACCAAATGTAAACAGCCCTGCAAAGGTCATCACAAAGGCGCTGTTGTTCTGTCTCACAGCCGAGAAGGAAAGGAGAGTCGCCACAGAATATCTACTCTTTCTTGCATCCTAATTAGAAACATGTGGAAGAGGGCCCACCCACAGGTCAAACCAGTCAGAAAGGCCCCATTTCTTCTACCTAATGTTGCATGTTGGCTAACGTAAGACCTCTCCCTGGGCCTGCCATGGGAATGGTTTCAAATTATAAAAGTATCTCCAAAGGCCACCATCAAAGCACCAGTAGATTTTCACTAGTGGCTCCCCATGATTTGAAAAACACTTCCTTGACCAGCACATAATTCATGCCAGGTTGGTAAACTGGAACCAATTCCATTTGTTTGTCCACTTCAACCTGGCCAAGGGCCTGTTGTATCCTGGCCCAAATTACACACTCTCAGACTCCCTTGGGTAGGTGAAATGCAGAACTTACAAAGTTTAAAAGCTCTAGGCAGTATCTTGGCAACACAGATCATACAAACGTCTGTATTCTTTCTTGTAGCCCATTTAAGTTGAACTTAATATTTTGATTCTTTCCATTTTATAGATGGAGAGTATAGCATCAATACCTAAACTGTCTCAATGAGCTATCAAGTAAATGAACGATAGGTTATATGAACTCTATTAATGCCCTAAAGAAAATGCCATATAAGTCTAAGATGATATTTATTACAACCCTATGAAAAGAGCATTGCTGTTGTTCTCATTCAGACAAGCCCTAGTTAATATTCACATTTCTTCAAACTCTGGAGGACAATGACTTGTTTTAGTAGTAGATTATTGATATAAAGTCAGTTCAAGTAAAACTAAAGTTTTAGGGGCTGGGTGCAGTGGCTCACACCTGTAATCCCAGCACTTTGGGAGGCCAAGGCGGACAGATCATGAGGTCAGGAGATCGAGACCATCCTGGCTAACATGGTGAAACCCCATCTCTACTAAAAATACAAAAAATTAGCTGGGTGTGCTGGCAGGTGCCTGTAGTCCCAGGTACTCAGGAGGCTGAGGCAGGAGAATGGCGTGAACTTGGGAGGCGGAGCTTGCAGTGAGCCGAGATCACGCCACTACACTCCAGCCTGGGCGACAGAGTGAGACTTCATCTCAGTAAACAAAAAAAAAAAAAACAAAAAAAAAAAAAAAAAAAAGGAAAAAAACCTAAAGTTTTACTTTGGGCCTAGAGAGCTGCAAATGCTGGCAGACCTTATTATTTACATATACTAAAATGATGATGTTGTTGTTGTTTTTAACATAGGGAGAAATACATGCAAAGACTGTTGTGCTGGCCCAACATGGGGCCTTTTGCAAAGATCAGATAGTCCAAGAGGCCCGCTTTGATCTGACCAAAGATGGGTATTTAATCTGCTATGTGGAAGAAAACTATAGTTCTTAGATTAATTACTCAGCTACAGATCTGCTGCCAAACTGCTCCAAGTCTCTCCTCCTAATGTGAAATAAAATGGCCATTTACTTCAAATCACGTGGTAGAGCCAGCTTGTGCCAGAGAATATGCATTCCTTCTTCCCTCATTTAGATACATAAAAGATCAGTGCTTTGGGAGCTCAGTCTGTACTCTGAACTTCATTGTTTCTTCTAAGTTTGCCAGACACAGGATGAGGGACTAACAATAGGTGGTTCTTGGAAAGAAACTTTGAAAACTAGAGGGAGTTAATTTTACATGTGGAGAGTTGATCTTCTTGGTCGAGATATACAATTAAAACGAGACAAAGACTGAAAGGCCTTCTGGTGAACCCACGCAAAGTGTCACTAGCTGCCTTTTCACAGAAAACCAACTGGGTTCTGGCAACTGGATGGTAGT
Organism: Papio anubis; assembly: GCF_008728515.1. NCBI lineage: Eukaryota > Metazoa > Chordata > Mammalia > Primates > Cercopithecidae > Papio > Papio anubis. The sequence goes on from NC_044982.1 coordinate 38,338,781, forward strand.
GGCAGTGGGTGGGGATGGGAAGTCGTAATTAAGAACCCATGGTTCCAGTTAAATTGGTCACACGCTCTACAGGAGCTCTGTCTGTACTCTGAACCATCATTGCCTGTCAGAGGGTCAGAGGATCAAAGCTTGGACTCAGTGGATGATCCTGAATGAATCTCTGAGCTTCTCTGTGCTGCCTCAACTCTTAAAAAATAAATAAATAAGATCCATCCACTTTGGTGTGAAATGAAGTGGCATCACGGTTTTGGCATCATAACCAAGATATGTCTTGTTAATATTACTCTGCTCTGTAGACTCGGCTGTGCGGAAGCTTTGGGCTTCGAATGTATGAACAAATGCCAGGGGCTGAAGGATCAGTAGCCAGATGTAAGATCAGATTCGCTGAAAAGAGGCAAGCATTTTAAGTCTGCCTTTCAAAGACCCGCAGCCCCACCTGACTACCGAGGTCTAAATGGAAGTGATTAACACTATTTGGCTGCATTTTCTTTGGGTAGCTCCTGCCTTGTTGACCACTGAGAGACGTTCGGGCAGGAAGAGGGATCAGAATGAGTGCAGGGGTCAGAGGGGTAAGGGGAAGGACAGGAGAAGACATAATGGAGTAGGAGTGAACTGGGCAGTGGAAGTGTCCTTTTATCAAATACTTATTTTCCTTGAGGCAGGGCAATGATAGTGAACCTGCTATCAGCACTCTTGGACCAATCTTTCCAGATTCTTCTCTGAAGACAGAATGACTCTGATCAAAACCCTCTGCAAGCCAGAAGTTGAGGAAGTAGGAGGAGGAATTTTAAAAGTGGGTAATGCACATAGAATTCTTAATAGGAAGCTAGATGAACTGCTCTGTTTTCTAGCCCCTAAGCTGAAGCTTCCAGGCCTAGAGAGGCTATGGCAATCAGAGGCCACAGGGGTCTTTATGTTTTTTCCTCCTAGATTTCAAAATAGCCAGAGAAAAAGGAGGAAGCTAGGCACTAAGAATCCTGGTACTGAACAATCCTAGCTATTGTCACCCCATTCCAAATGCAACCATTTATCAGAAAAACCATTTATATCACTCGAGACCGATGCCCAACCCCCAATCTCCCTGATTGTCACTTAACCTATGATGGTTCCAGGGGAACTGCAAGCTAGAGGTGAAGGATTCCTTTGTTTGCATCTCCATGATAGGATGACATGTGGTCCTGAGTGCCAAGGTACTAAGATAAGAGGGGTGCCCAAAATGCCCAGATGGCTGGAGAATGAAACCCAGAGAAGAGAGCCAAGTTTGCACAGCAGACAAGGGCCACTGTGGCTGGGGCTGGAAGTGGAGTCCTTGTAGTCCACAGACAGCAGCGGAACTAAAGGGAAGCCATCCCCCGACTCAGCTGGTGGGAGTTGGGCGGCTTCCCAGCTGGAAGGGGCTCTCAAACACATCCCTGTAAGCTACCCATGAAAGACAGAGATGCTGTTAAAAACAACAAACAAAAGGAGCCGCTAATCAAGAGGAACTTTAGACTTAAGAATGGGATTCAGTCATCCTTCCAGAAAGATGCATGCCTGGGCCACAGCCCAAGAGAATGACATTCAGCTGCTGTACCCCTCTTTGGGGCCTAAGTTTGGAGGCACTGAAAGGAGAAGAGATTCACAAAGGAGGCAGATGGGACGGCCCCCACAGACATGCAGTGCAGTTCCCATAGAGAATATTATAATTCACCAGGTATAAGCAGTTGCAATTGTGATCAGCTGCTTGAAACCGAAATAATGTTTTGCATAAGAAGCAGCAAAAACCTCAAAATTCATATCATACCCTTTCCCCATAAACTCTGAAAGTTAAAATCATTTGGTGGTTGACGCACAGTGCTGGAAATCAGCAACCAGTCATCTTGGCCACCCCTCGTTCTAGCTACTCAAGATAACCCAACCAAGGGCTTTTTCTGTGGTTAGTAAAACGAAGGTATTTTGCATCAATAGCCCAAATGGCCTTAATTCTTCTTTCCCAAGCTTAATATACATAACCAGGCTATTTTGCTAACAATGGCTGCTCCCTCTATTTCTTTCCTACTATTTTCAATACTAACAAAATTGCTCTTAGCAACATTTGATCTTCCACTAATTCCTCAAATAGAAAGGCTATAACAGACATCACCAGGTGAACCAAACAGAACAAGATGATGTAAGACAGAAACATTGAAAGTTTGATAATTATGCTGGCAAAATCTATAAACTGTGGAAAGAAACTGAGACAAGGCATTTTAGTTTAATTGGGCTTTGAGAACTGTTTGCGTGATTACCAGGGCTGGACTATTTTTTTTTTTTTTCCTTGAAAGTCCAGCTGCCTTTGTTCAGGGAAAAAAAGGGAGGTTATACCTGTTGACCCAGCTGCCCTCAGGCAACAACAGGGTTAATACCGGAGGGAATCTGCAGGTCTATGAAGACTGATCCTTCATCCCATCCTTGTCTTAATAGCTGGATGAGTAAAGCAGTAGAATCTTCTCCCTATGCATTTTAGCCTGCAACATGTTTTAAACTAGAAGACAGCAGGGAAGCAGAATGGTGGATCCGTTCTACATTCTGCTCCAAACATGCATGGATATCACGCAACGGAGAGACTCCAGGGAACTGCAGTTCTGCTCTTTCCACCTTTTCAGAAGTGTCAGTGCAGGCTCAGTCAATCTTCATAATCAGAAACAGCTTCTCTGTTTATAACTTACCCTTGGATACAACACCTTTCATCAGCACTAAAAAACAAAACAAAAACACATTTCTTCCCCATTGTGCTACTATCCTATATGGACTTGGGCCTTTGTGGATGAAGAACACTCAGTTATCCCCAAAAATGGACAAAATTATATTTAGTTGATTTGTACAACATGAACAGAAATAACAGTGCTGAGTTTCAATGGGTCTGTTTGCTGAATTAGAATATGTTTGGGGCCAATATCCAGTTACCTTCTATTGATTGATTGATGAGACGGAGTCTCACTCTGTAGCCCAGGCTGGAGTGCAGTGGCGCAATCTTGGCTCACTGCAACCTCCACCTCCCGGGTCCCGGTTCAAGCAATTCTTCTGCCGCAGCCTCCCGAGTAGCTGGGATTACAGGCACGTGCCACCATGCCCAGCTAATTTTTGTATTTTTAGTAGAGATGGGGTTTCACCATGTTGGCCAGGCTGGTCTTGAACTTCTGAACTCGTGATCCACCCACCTCGCTCTCCCAAAGTGCTGGGATCACAGGCGTGAGCCACCGCGCCCTGCCCAGTTACCTTCTCTTTAAATCTTGTTCTCCCCACAAATGACATCAACATCTATGGGTGGAGTCTTCTTAACAGCACTAGTGCTGTTTTAAGTATGATAATTAAAGGAAAAAAGATGATCTTGAGCTGAGATAGCTTAAAGATTGCAATAGGAACAGGATACCCTTTGAAAAGAGAATGCAAGCTCTTCAGAAGAGTAAGAATTCAGGATATCCTAGGTCACTGCTGGTGGCATTGTCATTTATCAGTGGCTGCAGAAACACGGTGGCCAGATTTCCTGAAAAATTTTTAAAAGGCTTTTTTCCTGAATTTTCTCCTGATGTAAACCATTATTTATTTGTAAGAGATGAGGGGGAAAAGGCATATACATATATTAAAACTTCAAGCCTTTAAAATAGCCATTGCCTGCTTCCCAAATGGCCTATTTAGTAAGTCTCATTTTTCTTGCAATGATTTCCTCTTCAGACAAAGTTGCCTAGGGGTAGTCTATTAAAATTTATTTTATGGGTTTTTCTTTTCTTTCTTTTTTTAACTAGATTACATGTTGCACTGTAGTTAACAACGTAGACATGGCACCCACAATCTACTCTGCATCCCTCCACTCACAAAAGCATTCTGGAGAGACCGCACTTCATCCACGCAAAGATTAGGTGTATAGGGTTGAGAAAATGGGAGCTGAGGAGGTAAGAGGCGATGGATGGAAGCCCACTATCTAAACAGGTAATCTGCTTTTTAATTTTTATTTAATTAATTAACTTATTTATTTTTTGAGATGCAGTCTTGCTCTGTGGCCCAGGCTGGAGTGCCGTGGCATGATCTCTGCTTACTGCAACCTCTGCCTCCCAGGTTCAAGCGATTCTCCTGCCTTAGTCTCCCGAGTAGCTGGGATTACAGGTGTATACCACCACACCCAACTAATTTTTGTATTTTTAATAAAGACAGGGTTTCACCATGTTGGTCAGGCTGGTCTCGAACTCCTGACCTCAAGTGATCTGCCCGCCTTGGCCTCCCAAAGTGCTGGGATTACAGGCGTGAGCCACCATGACCAGCTGTGACCTGCTTTTTAAAAAGACTGCCCCCTTCCTCCTCACACCCTGCATCAAGCACTCATACCTATGATGGTGATCCTGACAACAGCATGGGGTTCTCCACTAATATTGTTTTGATCATATCTGCTGTGTGGTTTACAGACTTCATGGTCTTGGAAAAAACACAAGCACAGAGGAGGAAAAGGTAGAACAGTTGAAAATTCATCAGGTGATAAGAGGAAATCAGGTTTGAATGCCTGAGGGGAAAACAACCCTCAGAGCTTTGATGTGATCCCTTCCATCCTACAGTGAGCAGGGTATCTGATCTTACCTCTAACCAACACCACCCAAGAGTGAAGCTGCCAGAGTTAAGGGCCTTATACACAGGAGAGAGGTGGGCACCCTCATACGGCTCTCCAGTCTTCCCAGGAGTCGTCTCTCAGACAACTGATTGATTCAAAATCAATTTATTATTAAGGCCTTGAATTATAGAAGACAGGAATATCAATGAAAGTATTTCCATGCCTGACAATGGTTCCAAACTAACATAAAAAACTGAATCAAATAACACTTTATAATCTTCTGTATTCCTCAAATTATGTTTCCCATGATAATTTATATGTACCATCCTAGTATGTCTAAGAATATTCCATATATAAGGCCATCACATTCTACTGAAATTCCCTGAGTGTCACAGCTGGAATAACCACTTCCCCGTGATTATTCACTTCCTTTGGCTAGAGGAACCAACTCTGCCAGGGTCCGATACCAGCGGCTCTGTGGCGGTTCCCTCACCATGCCTTTGCAGACATCCAGCCTCTACCATTAGTTGGGATGTTTTACAGCAAACAACACTGCATTTAAAGATGCTTATTTAGAGAGATTTAATTAAAGTGATGAGTATTATTATCATTACTGTTATTATTAAAATATTATGGAAGTTCCTAAGTGCAGAAGGAGAACTCCATGCCCCAGTGATTTTTATCTCCCAAAATAATCAAAGTTAAATCTAGCAAGAACTATTTGGCTTTATGATATTGGAAGATACAGTGTTGCTTAATGTCTGCTGAATTCTTCCTTTGCCCTTCACCTTTCTCTACCTCTCTGTGATTTTTCTTTCTTCTCCACTTGAAAATAAACATTCTTTACCTTCGGGCCTCTCATTTGCTGATCCTTGAGTCGTGATAGTGATGAGTAATGATGGCTCTGTGGCTCATTTCACTGCCAATACCAGTGCCATTGACTTGGCTTTTACTTTAAAAACTGGGAAGTGGGTAACAGACACCCACACTTCATGAGACTGCTCTGTCTCAAATGCTTCCCATCAGACAGAGAGAAACAGAGCTTCCTTTCTTGGTGGAGAACATGAGCTATCTTTTATGCCTTCTTAGTTAATGAAGGGTCTTACTGTAAGAATAGCTTTTCCAGTCCATAAGCAAGATAACTCATGAAAAAAATCTGCTAACATTTCTAAGAGTTAAATACGAAACACCCATCTTTAAGTGACACAGAAACATCATCAAATAGTGTAGTGTTGCCTCAAAGATATGTTCATGGGTCTAACAGTGAAATAACTGGTGTTATGACATGACAGCGAGGATTTTTCCCTCTGTTTTATAAGAGCCTTCTCTCTCAGTTTTGTCCGTGAGTTGAGAGCCAGGGCAGCTTTTCCAATAGAAAGTACATTTGGTTTCAATTCACTTTCATAACAAGAGACACTAACTCTTAGGAAGATGGAGAACATTAAGCTCCATTGTTCAGGCTGAGGATGACTGACTTGGGTGGCAGAAAGCTAGAGTCTCTTTTCTGAAGAAGAAAATGCCTATGGGTGTAGCAAATCTCATTCCCAAACAGCCTCTTTTTTTTTTTTTTTTTTTTTTAATGACACAGCTATAAATGACAGTGAAGGAAAATTAAAGAATCATCTCAAATCATAGAACTAGGAAGGGACCTCAAGAAATCATCATCTGATTCAGCCTCCTCTAGAAAGTTTTGTTTCTTAAATAATTTTATAAACACCAAGGCATTGTTATTTAACAAGGTCTAAGGGCAGAGAAAAATATTTTATAAATTATTTTAGTAAGCTGCTTGTAGGAC